>NC_136010.1:18127193-18455407 GCF_048128805.1 Centroberyx gerrardi | reverse complement strand
TTGATGAACGCTGGTCTCACACACAAGCCATGAAGCCAATGTCTGCTCTCTATGCTTACATGTTCTTCTGAACACACCCGCTGCTATCACACAAACCCGGGAGCAACTAGCTTGGGCCTATTTTACAGATATTACTTTTTGAAACAAAATTCAAAGAAAACCTTTGCAAGCTAATGATTGTTAAGAGTAATTGGAGAAGTATTTTCACAAGATGAACTCAACAAGACAGTATCTGGTCATTGGATTCTCCCACAGAGACAAAGACAAGAAGCCCAAGAAACCAAAGTGACATCTTCCTGTGAACCTAAGTGGCTGTAAACAGGCCATCCAACAAGATGCCATTTCCAATGCATTGTGATAGAAAAAGCAAAACAACCTAAATTTGGTGTAATAGAGTAGACTTGCAGTACAGTTATGACACAACTGCATGCACAACAAGCGAATCGCCTCCTGTTACTGTCACTGCTATGTAAGCTGACCTTTGACATCTGAGTGCTGATGACATTGAGACCTGCAGGGTCAACGGTGACTTCAGCTCCATTTGATTAAATTCAAATAGGTTATTTTTACTAGTACCATGCAGGTGATATCAGGGCACAGAGACTATGTGGTTGTAGTTCTGCTGGACAGGATGCTTGTTAGTACCTGTGTTAAAAAATAATAAGCCTATATGAAGAAAACACCAACGGTAAAACTACGGAGAGTACTGAGCCTGTAAGACGGCCCGGTTCCTCTGGCTGCAGAGACGACGAGGTGAAGGGTACGGTGCAGGACATTCTCCCTGATCCGATATCTCATCATGACTAATGTTGTCAGCGGTCAAATGCTAAATATCAACCTTCATCTCCCAAAGAGAACCATTCGGACCGTTTGTGATATCCGGGAAACTCATAAACACAATGAGGCGCAGGATATTACGAAAATCAGAACACGGGGGAAATATTAATTTTGTTTTCATAATATCTGCTTTCATACAACAGGCTCATCATAGGGAAGTGATTCATGTGAATGATGTGAATGATTGATATGAATGATGTCATTATGCAGTATAGGTAACATCCTCATCCCCACTCTGAAAAGGACACATATTTGAGCAGTGTTAGTTTGTGGTAAATTTTGTGGTGGCTGTCCTAGAAGTGTGAGTTGCTGCAACGTGACACATAATGAAGGTTATAAAGGAAGAAGCAGCACTCTAGTAGCTATAGTGATAGTAGCTCTAACAGTGGTCTTATCAGCTTCTAAAGCACGGTAGTACTAGCAGTATAAATCATAGTAATATCAGTATTCAAACTAGTCCTCCTGGTGATATTAAAATAGTAATAGTACCAGTTAAAGTTGCCATCGCTTCATGTCCACTCCAGAGTATCTAAATAGTTTGTACTGATGGAGCGTCAGCTGCTGTAGTTAGAGACACTTTAATGTTGAAGCGTCCTTGAGTGTCCTTGATTGTGTTCAGAAATCAAGAAAAGCAATATCATCAAAAACAAGAGCCAATGTTTGCATTTCCAGTTGTGCTGAGAAGCTAAATGTGACTTAAAACACCGTTCAGTGTCTGTGAAATATCAAACAAGCCTGGTGTTTGCAAAGAGAGGTGTGAAAATTTCCGGACACCAGCTAAATACCAAAACAAAGTTTGTTTAGAAGTCCTCCATAAAATCAAATTTGTCAATCACTCTTATTTGATTTTTGTTTTTTAAATTTAATCAGAATTTCTATTATTGAAAGGCACACAAGGTACCTTCAGTGCACCGCAGTTGCATGAGTTTGAATCTAAGTCAAGTTATACCATTACATGTCTTTCCACTCTTTCCTATCTTCACTGTACTGTCTACAAACTGAACCAAACGCTGGAGGAGGCTGATATCTACATGGAAGAAAAACTTTAATTAAACTGAATTAAAATTGTTTTCTGTTTTTATTTACATCCAGATACAGATGCTTTTTTGCTGATCGATGCTTATCAAGTATATAAGCGGCATGAAATTGTGATTATCAGTTGAGAGTTTGTGAGTTCATTTCATAGTCAAGACAGCTTTGTAATCAACATTAGAAAATTGACGCATCAGTGAGGCCAAACTGCTGGGTTGTCCACACACTAAAACTAGAGGTAAATATTAAAAAGTCTCCAGTTTTATTGGTCAGATGTTTCAAGGCCCTAAACCGTCTCAGTGCAGCATCTCAGTTCAGAATTTATGTGTCTTGAAACTACACCAAGTTCTGCTTCAAGACACACTGACTGGTCCATAAACACTTGCAATTCTGAGAGCTTTGCCACCGGTTGACACCATTCTTGGCAGTCTATTTTGACAGTCCTACTATAGGGGACTGCAGAGTTTCATTACCAAGAACTGCAGTGACTTTCTGCAGAGCCCGAGGGAGAGGTGCTGAGACAGGGATGTGAATGGGAGGAGAAAAGGGAGTAGTAGCACTTTACTTGACCTGGACTAGGTGACTATCTGTCTAAAGCCCTGTGAAAAACATCTCATGACAGTACGCAACCATAATACTACTGATATTGGCTGCATTGTAATCAATAAGTATTCAGTGTCTTCACCTTTGTTGACTCCATATAATTGTGATAAGCTGATTTCGTTAAATTGGTTTCATCAATCCATCAGTATTGGACATTAGTGTACATGAGCAACATAAAGCTCCACCTCAAACTCTCACCTGCCAGACTGTTTCATTTAAGTGTTGCTGCGCTCTGCTATAGGTTTTCAACAGATATTGCAACATTTCCCTCTGTGGGAAATGTATGAATATAGGATATAACTTGCCTTTCCAAAAATAGATCCCTCGCTCTCTCTTTAGCACATTTCTAAGGAGAGACAGTCTCTCGGGAAACTGTGGTTCCTAAAAGCAAGGTTGCTAGCTGAGTGCTAGGACATTGCTCAGCAGCATCGAACAGGTATGGCAGCATCTCGAACTTGTCTGGCTCTCATGTTGACAAGCAAGGGAAGGAAACTGAGGGGAAAATAATACTGTGACTGGATTGTGGGCTGCGTGTCAAGATCTGATTGATTCTATTTGACGTATTGAAGGAGCTATTTTAACCCCAAAACACGCCTGCGGTGACCCTTTCATCCTTTCCAAGAGGTGGACAGAAGAGAAACAATAGTCTGTCGTAGTGCAAAGTGACACAGACTGTCCTCAGCAGGATGTCCTGTCCAGCGGCTAGGAAGGGCAATAAAGTTTCACATTGGAGACCAGTGTCATAGAGAGCAACCATCAAACTAACAATTCCTGTTTACAATGCCTGGTGCTTTAAATAACATCCAGGCTGAAACTGACAAAATATGAAAAGGGCAATGACAACCTCCAACTGAGTTGTCAGTGTTCATCCTTGTTTTTTCTAATACAAAGCTAACAAATTGAGGACCAGAACGAGCCAGAACAATAAAATAATCAAAATGGTCCCAAAAAACTACAATATTGCAGCACTTGCCAGGTGACTACCTTGTATGACCTGTACTAAAACCATAATGACTAGGCTACTACCAAGAGGTGTAATATCCTGGTAAACACCACTGATGAGTGGACAGGGGCTGCTGGGCTGCACAGTATAAATCACTCATGAACCACATACAATTTATAATAGAAGATGCAAATTATACACACAAAGCATCATGGTGGCAGATAAAAACTGTCCAATGGCTATTGCTTTTGACATAGGCGTGATCCACAGTGGTGTAAAGTGAATCCTTTGGAAATGATAAATTGATGATTCATGTTCAATATTGAGCAAGTGACATTTCCAAAATCAATCATTGTTTAATCATTACTGTGCCTGCTTATCTCTGTTAGATTCACTATAGCATAGTGTTAATTCACTATAGCATATCACTAAGCTACAGTAGATAGACTACACCTATATGTAGTTTCTATGAAACCGTAAAATGTATTTATTCTCCCATAATAAACTACTTTTCAACTTGCACACAGATCTAGCAATACCATTTTATAGTTGTTTTACTATTAAAATGAGCTATGTATCGCCTGGTAGCCTATAATAAGACTATCACAGGGCCAGTTGCCACTGACCACAGAGAACAATGAATATGCCACTGTGGGCTACTGTAACATGGGTGGTTACAACCTGAGCCCCACGGCAAGTGAGGCAACGGCAGATGTGGCAAATAAAATGAGCCTCCTCCCTGTTTTACTGAGGAAACACACCGGTCAATGACAACGGCATGGTGAGAGCCAAACCCATGGCGCTGCCTGGGAGATACAGTCAGTGGCTCATTGATCCTCTGCCGTTCACATGCGTGTATGTCTACTTTTGTCTCCTTCCATCTGCTCTATCATAAAAAAAAATCGTCTTACCTTTCCACCGCTGCTTATATCCCACTTAGGTGTTGATAAGGCAGAGCTTCCCCTGCATATTGATCACCCATTCAGCTTTCCTCAGTCTGCTCGCGGGGTGTTTTTGCCGGGGAGGGGAGCCGCGCCGCTGTCGCTGTCCATGTTCATTCTCCTGTACTACTATAGCGCACACTTGCCTTGTGCTCAGCCACACTCACCACGCCTTCACCCGCCGGCTATTATGTGAACAAGCCCCGCACCCCACCCGCCCATCCAGCAGCTGCCGGCTTGCCTCGCACGGTTACAATAAATAGCTAATAATGAAGTGGGCTGAAAATGAAAAGGCGAGTATTATATTTATGCGTTACATACAGTATATGCGTCACTTTCATTCAAGATGTTTGGTTGGTGCCCAGCTTAGAGTCAGCATTTGAATATCATTATCTTTTTTCATTTGTCTCATCACATGCATAGGTCTAAATACTACTATCAGCCCACAGTTTGCAATAAAGCTTTATATGTTTCCTATAATAGTCCAATGGGGATTTATAGTGTTTCTACTGTAATCAATAGTGAGTTTATAGTGGCCTTATCATACTTTATGGTATTTTTTATATCATCACTATAATATTCATATAACATTCCTACAATATTCCTATAGGGGCTAGAGACCTTATCTCCTATTGTATCACTATACTATTCCTATTGTGTATTCTGTATGTTATAGGCCTATACATCCTTATATTCCTACAGTATATTTTATATATAGTTTGAATGTGTATGTGTATATAGCCCACAATGCAGTGTTATTTTTCCCCTCAGTTTCCTTCCCTTGCTTGTGATGGAGAGCTAGAGCTACATATATATATATATATAGTGTGTGTATTATAGGATTACTGTTTTTTAAGGGCATAACCTAAAGTAAATGTGACTAAAGTAGATTAAAGCCAATGCTTTTTTGTTGTACAAACTTAGACAGGGACCTGGTCTAGAGATGTAAAAGATTAGCAGTTGCAGAGGATGCAGCCTAATCTGGCATGTATAATACTAAAATAAATGGCAACAACAGAGAAATGGCAACCTAACAAACCTTTTAACTTTAACAGCTCAAACATCTTTGATTCTTTATTTATCATGTGTGGTATGACAGCCATCAGCACCACTTGCAACCAAACTTTATTCACTCATGAGTGATGACACCAAGAACATGGTACCAAATTTCAATATTTGATTGATATGATCTGGAGGTTGAGGTTGCTCCCATTGGTCAATTTGAAAGTGACTTTACAGACTAATATATCCTAGAACACGTGTACCAAGTTTCATGGAGATAGGCTACATATGAAGTCAGTGTAAACCACATACAGTAGAGAAAAATCATTCATTTCATTTTGATCAACTGTGAGCTCTAGTCAGTGCAGACTGCTCTATAAAAGAGAAATTCAATCAATCAGCAGTTTTCCAGTTGGCCTCTTATGTTGTGCAGAACAAATATGTTGAGCAAGTTTTAACAGTTATCTGTCTAGTTACCTAGTGGCTGTTGCTATGCTGCCAAATCCCCAAATTAGTTAATTTTACATTCCACATTATTTACCTTCTGTGACATTTAGAATACAAAAGACACAAGACTGTTGAACCAGATTATTGGTGTGTGTTTCACATGTAATATTTATTCCTGATCAGGAGTGATGGTGCTCCTGAAATATTAATTACTCTCTTAACTCTTACTGTTTCCAAAGAAACAGAACAGCACCCTTGTTAAAGTTCCAAAACAAAAGTGTATCCTGCTTTACCAATAAAGATTGAGGGAGCTTAGAATGTATAAACTGACAAACTGAATTCTCAATCATTTTTGAAATCTTATCAAAAATAAATCTGTCACTGCATAAAGTTTAGCTGGAATCAAATTGATGCTATCGTATGTCATACTCTTTCATAATTCTTGCAACTATTTGTCAAGAAGATGATTGATGAACTAAGGAACTGGCCTGCTACTGTATCCTCCCAGTCTACAGTAAATGTTTCACACTGGGGACAGGAAGGCTTCCCCACCCCCTTGCTCTTGGATTTCTGTCATCAGACATGAATAAGTATCTCATTAAGCGCCCCCAAAACCATCTGTCCAGTGAGGCTCCTCCTTACAGGAAAATGCTCACGTAAACAAAAGAATAGGATTCCCTCATTAGCCTCATTAGGAATATTACACTATAGTCAATGACAAGCTGTATTTTGGATACAGTTAGGAAACTGGGGTACAGACAGTGCTGTTTTGTAATAACTTGCATGTAAGACTCTTGCCCAACCAGATAGTACTGGAATGTGTTGTTAACAGTAATTTTACAATAGAATGCACAATCTAAAAAAAAAAAAAAAGGTACTTAAATGTTATGTGGTTAACTCCTTTGCATCATTATGACATTGTGCAAAATGTTGTATTTATGAATTCTGTGGTATAAAATTGTTCTAAAAATGTCACTGTACTGTGAACTGATAAATCTAAAGCTCTTGGAGAAGAAAGTTATTATCAAAAATTATTTCACAGAAAGCAGTCATTAAATTTAATTCAATGCACAATTAAAAACACAGTATGTACTGCATGTATACTGCATGTGAGATAATTCTGCCATGTGTGATGTACTGTATGTTTATATTGTGCTTAATTGATTGTGAAGCCTTTGGATAAACTGTTCCCAAGTCTTTAATGGGTGAGCGTCAGCCTCAAAAACCAAACGATCTTGCATGAGGCTTGGTTGAAAGTAGACTTCACATCACATCTTTCTGACTGACAGACCTGTCACAATTTGTTTCATTCATTACTCTCTGAGGAATGATTTGCACACTTCCCCACCACTGCAATCACTTTTAAGCATAGTCAAATGTTTGTGGGCAGATCATTTATGCAAATGAAACCACAGTAGGCCTACACATCGCAGAGGATTTATGCAAAAGTCAACAGATTCAACCCCCAAACTGAAAGGTCTGAAATCATGAACAACAAAATACAGTGACAGAAAAAACATACAGCCTTGCTCTGTGGTCGTCCCTATAGAAATGTACTATCAGTAAGGCTGGTGTAAACATTTGGTACAGAAATGCAATATTAAAAGTGAAAAAGAATGTTATTCCTATGACCTTGGACATTTTTCTGTACATGGACAAATCTCTCTTCAAGGGAGAAATAAGAGCAGCAATGCACTAGACAATTTTTGGGCAATGTAGATTGACAATAGGAAACAGTGTGACACAGGATCAAAACTCAATTCTAGCTTTTCCTGATGACAAGATGTTCAAAGGTGATAATAGAAACAATACTGAGACACTTTTGGGCACTGGTGCCCATCAGAGTGGTGTAAAACTGACTGAAAGTCCAAAAGTCTAATGTGTGATGTCATCAAGCTCCACTTGGAGCTGCTCCATTGACAAAAAAAGCATTAGAAGAGGGTTATCATGTTTAATAGTATACTAATATTGAGCTGTGCAATATCATAGAAATAACTTTATGGTTTAACACTAGTTTCCTCTTTAACAAGACATAAGGATATGACATCAATTTAGGCTACACAGAGAATTTTGAATATGTGATTTGGGATGTTGAAATTCTATTCTACCCGCATACATACCACTGTGACCCAAGAAAAACATATTTAAGAAGCAAGATTGCAACTCCTTACAGTAGGCTAGTCAATTTAAGTACAGCATAGGGCAACATTCATACAAGGAATATGCTATTACGACTATGAATTCATCATGATTACAGGCCAGTGGCACTGACCTCAGACATAATAAAGCCTTTTGTCTGCCTGACACTGTCCCAGCTCAAGTGTGTCAGAGGCCTTCTCCTTGACCGCTTGCAGTTTACAGGACAAACTGCTCAGTGGATGATGCAGTCAAAGTGACCCTTCAGTTGTGTCCCGGAACACCTGGACCCCCTTGGCTTCTATTCCAGGATCTTGTTTTTTTACTTTTGGCTCCATCGTATTGGAACTGCTCTATGGCAAACTGTCCTGAGTGAATGATGATGATTGGCTGTCAGCTGCCCTCCATAAAGGAGCTGTATGATGCCAGTGTGAAAACCAAGATCAAGACCAAGACCCTCCACCACCCCTTTACCTCCCTAGATGGAGCGGATGCTACTATTCTTACTTTTTAGTTCATCATTTTTATTATTAGCCAGCAATGTTTGCACAATCTTGCACTACTCATTACTTCTCATTACATCTGCACAAGACTTTCCACACTATGACACTTGGTTATTATGTCCATGTGCTGTAATGCTCAGGACTTCTTTCATGTGATTAATCATCTCATGGTACACCGCCCAATGACAGAATCCTGGGTTTATATATGTAGAGTAATATGTAGTCTATTGTGTCTTGCACTGCCCCCCTTGCACTGGATGTGAAGCCCTGTTTTCCCTGTACCATGTGTTCCATTCTGTTCTTATGTAACTAAATTTGCTTTTCATATATCTCTGCACCAATGTCACCAAGGCAAGCCTTGTATAAATATTGGTGATCTGGCAAATAAAGTCATTCTGATTCTGTTTCTCTTCCTAATTCTGTTATACCGTTTTTTGGTTTTAATTAGGGTTATATATATAAAAAGACTATGCTGAATTATTTGTTTAGTTTTTAAGGCTGTGCTTTCCAGTAAATGTGCGTTTGCATTATGTTTGCATGGTACAACACAGAATTGAACCAGTTCAGCAGGATGAGGCAAATGCAAATATTGAACTTGCATTTCCATTCTGTCATAGCAAGTGCCTTCCATGTAGCCTACTCACAACAGATCGTTTTCCTAGCCATATACTGACCCCTAGTGACGGTTAAGGGTCCATTGAAGAGAGCAGAGTCAGAGAACAGTGTGAGCTGAGGAGGCGACAAGCAAGTCAGCTAAAACTGCTGGCACTGGAAGCAGGGGAATGAGGGTCAAAACAAATGTCTCCAGGTTTGTTATAATTAGGTTGCAATAACTGCATGACTTCACAAATTGCAGATTGAACTGCTGAGATGGTGAGGGGACGACAGGAATGCATTTAAACTGCTCAAGAAATCATTAACAATGCAATGTGTGCTGTACAAGTATGATTTGGTGATGGATTGTATTTTGCTGTTTTGGATAGGGGACCGTTTTTTGGATCATTCAGTAGAAGGTAGAAGGAACGTCACAGCGTGTAAAAATACAATTCATTTTCACATTTAGGAAGTCAGTAAACAATTGAACAAAATCTTCTTGCTTATCCTGCACACAGAGATTCATTTGTGTGTTTAAAGTTAACAGGTTGTAGCCTACATGGTCAGCAGCTGGTCAGGCGTATCGTGTAGCGGTTCTTCCACTCAAGGTCATCCTACTGTATTATGTTCAGAGGGTCCAACTATTGACCTTCATGGCATCTTGTCTTGCTGTGAAATACTGACTTATTTTTGCTTGTGCTTTCCCAGAACTGATAACAGTTTTTATCTGAGTCACTTGAGGTTGGATGTAATTGTCTATTCGTTGTTGGTGGAACTGCACAGGGATGAAATGGAGGATAAACTCACCTAAAATCAGTTTATTCACCTTTTTAGACCTCAGCTAGCTTTTTTTTTTTTTTTTTTTAAACTTACCTTTAAAACTCAGTCTCATGTAGTTTAGGCTGTATGAAGATACTGTGTCTTCATATAGCCCATAATAACCCATAAAGTTAGGGTTTGTTTTGTTTTTCTTTACCACTGAATCACTGTTTGTATACACATCTTTAGGGTAATTTGCAACGCTAACTGCTTATTTTCCACCCGAATTAATCATTTTAATCTAAAAGGAAGCGAAACTGAATGAAACTTGTATAAAGTAAATAAGGCGAGCATCCCACCGGGTGTTGTAGCCAATGAAAAGCGTGCTGACATTGACAGTTGAGTGGCATCATGGGAGTTGTAGTTCTCTGTCGCGTGCAGCCCGTTAGCCGTGCTGTCCTTGCTGCTGTGGAGAACTACAGAGCTGTGGGTCTGGAGACAGGCGGCTTGCGTTTACAGCGGCTGGTACTGAGCGTGTTGGAGCAAACTACGGCGGCACAAATATCGTTCGTCTATTTTTTTTTAGTTTAACCTTTCCAAAAGTTAACATCTGCAAGCATGCAAGCCGAATCGGGAATAGTTCCCGACTTCGAGGTTGGAGAGGATTTTCAAGAGGAACCTAAAACGTACTACGAATTGAAGAGTCAGCCCTTGAAAAACAGGTCAGTTCTTTGCCTGTGGACAGTTATTTCCCATGGCAAAGCGGTTTTGGTATTTAGGTGTTAATTAGGCTGCGGACTTTTTGAATATTGTCCATAATCCTTTAATACAACGCGTCTCCGGTGATGTTACTGGAGCTGGTCCGGCTGAGCTCTGGAGAAGGATCCAGCTTGTCTCTCATTCCTTATGGTTATTCTGTTGGCCTGAAGTTATGCAACACTTGGGTGTTGTCTTGTCAACATCAACTTCAAATATTAGCCTGTGGAGGAAATGTTGTTTATTGAGGTGTTTTAACTAAACAGAGAGGTCAAGAGTTTGACGAGGTGCTGCTTTAGCCTACTTAACTTGTGTTGCTTGTTGACTATTACTTAAGGACTTATCACAAAGTTGGCTTTTATTTGCATTCTGCAGTCTGTCTCCAAAGAAATATTTAGACTAGGTTTATATGCAAGTCAGTGTGCATGGAAAAATAATTGTGCCAAAGTGTCACTACTGGGCAGTCTGTAAGGGCAACAGTAAAATCAATGACAGTGGTTTGGTGTGTCAAATAATGTTCTATCTTCTACTCAATTAAGTTTTACTCAAATAGGCTACTCAATATTAATTTATAGTGAAAATGATAATAGATGTTCCTCATAATGTAGGATTTCTGAAATGCATTGCAAAAAAGAATACAATACAAATTCACTGGTCCTATTCACTGGGGTGGAAAATGTTTTTTCAGTTCAGGACTTGAAGAGAGGTGTAGTCCAGTTGTTATTTGGGTAGTGTAAACAGACAGAAGCTGGTTTTAAATCCAGCTTCGGCCCAGGCAGCTTTTACAGTTGCCAAACTGAAGCTAGGTTCTGCATGTAATCTTTGGAGAAAACGCTCTCCACAGCTTGGTGAAACAGATTTTTCACACATAGAGCAAATTAAGAGTTCCTGTGGCTTCTCAGCACATCAACAAAACCACAAACCCACATTCAACTGTAGTTTACTACTGACTTATTAAAAGCTATTTCCAGCCGTGGCATGTTGAGGCCTCTCCAAACAATCGCCATTGAGCTGAGTCAGGTCCATAGTCTGATTTGACCTTTCACCCTTTTGCTGGGAGTCGGCTGCTACTGAGTGGTTGTACTTTCTGATGTTATGTCTGTTCCTCTTGTGAATATATGGTTGCATAATGTCATATTCACATGCCATTAGTGCAATCAAATTACTAATTACTTGTTTAGGGAGTTTTGGTATTTTTGAGGAACCAAGTATGAGCTCATGCACTGCTCTCCAAAATAACAGGAACATCCTTCCATCTTACCAGTTACAAACATCACAGGACCTTTATTGGCCGTGATGCTTTGCGAGTTAAGTTGCACAATAAGTTACAAATATATATAAGTTACAACATCTTTTTGTTTCTAAAGTGCAATGAAATACTAGAATATGCTCAATTTTATTCTCAGCTTGTGACGATAGAATGTGACTCCCTTCTTTAGGCGATCTTAATTAAGGGTGAGAGTTGTGACACAACTGGAAGGCGCTGTATGTAGTGAGACTTAGCACTGAACATCTGTGGTGATGAAGAAGACGAAGGTGATGATGACACATCTATTTAAAGGACGCTGTCTGATTATCTGTGTTCTGTGTCTACACTTCTCTCCATTATTTTGTTTGGAGGCGGTAGTAACATATGGCCTCATTGTCAAGGAGAGAGAGAGAGAGACAGGGAGGGACAGACAGAGAGAGAGAGAGAGAAAGAGAGAGAGAGAGAAAGAGAGAGAGAGAGAGAGAGAGAGAGGGACAGGACAGTGTGCCTCTGTGTTCAGACAGAGGTCTTATTGCAGACCTTTGGTAGGCTCAAGCTATTTTTTCCTCACTTGGCATTTTGTTGCCCTTAGCGCTCTGTAGTTTATCCCCTTTTCTCTAAACTCAGCCAGAACACTAAGGGAGAAACTGTCATCTTGTGCTGCCCTAGCCTTTAACCTAATTCTGGATTTTTAAACTAATTTCTTCATTAGTGAAATGTCATTACATTGTTACACATAGTTACACGAGCTGAATCGTATTTTTGTGCGCCCAGCAGTTTTGTGTCATGGCCACGATTGCAGGAGTAGCATTCCCAGTATCACTGAGCTACCAGAACTAGATGGTGAATCACAGACAATCTGATGTAATGTCATTTCCATTGGTTTATGTGAACCTGTCTGAAAAGTTGTTTCGATTGAAGGTATTCTACTTCCCCTTTCAGTTTCCCATCACATGAGGATGACCCAGCATAATAATAGTCACGATGACTGTGTTATGAGACATTTTTGTCCAAAATGGATATAATTAGTTTGATTGATTATTGGCTTGTCTGATGTCTTGTCGTGGCCGCCCTCAGTGTTTCTATATTTGAAATCCTCTGCATGAGAATATGCCATCTTAGCTTTTATAGATACATTTGTTTTCTTGCTTTCTCCGAATCATCTTGACAGAGCGCTCAAACTGCAACAGACGGTGTGCCAGACTTTTTGAGCCTAATATAGATGTGAGACCAGCGGTGAAACTAGTCTTCTATGCAGTGTGAATCAGCTGTGTAAATTTAGCAGTGGATGTGTTATCTCTGAAGCTGGGAGTTGGGGATCATTTTTAAATTGCAGTGATATTTGGCAAGCAAACGATTGAGATACAGTCTGCTACATTACATATTAATTACATGTTTACTGTTGTGGCCTACTACCTTCAGAGCATCAATATTTAGCAGATTGTGTCAAATGTAAAGCTTCCTTTGTTTATGATAACTAGGAATACAATAGAATAGAATCTAATGCTGAAACCATTAGTCAATTAATCAATTAGTCTGTTGACAGAAAGAAGAAGTATAATTTTGACAATCGTTAATCATTTTAGTCAAGTCAAAATACCAAACATTTGCTGGTTACAGATTTGCTTGCTTTTCTCCGTTTCATATCATTATAAAATTAATAGACATCACTTTGAGCTCTGGTAACTTGTGATGCGCATTTGTCATTAGTTTTTGATTATTAACAAAATAATCTATAGATTAATCGATAATTAAAATAATTATTTGCTTATACATATGGTATTGTAGGTTTATGACAGATTCTCCATGTGCAGCAGACTCTTTTGCACATGATTCAATTTAAGCATGTCAATTAACTTAAACGGACACATGGATTTAACACATTTTGCACAGTATGTATTTACATTTTAGGATAAGTGCTCAACGTGTCAAAAGAAGGGAGAGCAAACAGCCTCTGAAAGAGAGCTGAGTAAGAGGCTGAGGGCCATGAATGCTTAGTCTTGGGAGCAGCTTGTTCCCTTGGGGTGTCCCAGGACGAGATGCCAGAGAGGCCGGGGTGTTTCACCCTGATCCCAGAGGGAGCCAAGAGGACACAGGCTGAGCGACACAGACAGGTGTGGCTGGAGTAAGAGGCTGCCACACCTAGTAACTGTGCAGTCATCATCACTCCGCCACATCTGTACCTCTCTGTGGCTTTTAAAGTCCAAGCATGCAATGCATCTCTACCTTGGAACAACCGTAGACACTGGAGTTTTGATGTTGTTAAAGGGGCATTAAAGAGTATAAACACCAAAAGGTGATGTCACCGTATATAGAGTACAACAGGGGGTGACATCACTTGGCACCAAAGATTAGTCAATGGCAGATGGCACTTTCAGTCTCATGCTTTTTACCATTAGATGTTAGGTTTACACAGATTTGGGTTTGGTGTTTAGTTACTCTTTAAGTAATCTATAATATTTATTGACCTCTATTGGCGATCAGTAGGAATTGCACCAACATTGGTCTTATCTACACTGAACTTATCTCTTCCTACACAAATCTTTACAGTGGCCTGTAATTGACACAAACAATAAGTCACATTGCCACAATAGAGACATGTAAGCTATAGAATTAGAGCAGAGATCCAACAGAAATGTCTATTGAAGAGGTGATATATCACCATGCAAAATACTGTAATAATAATACTGCTTTGCCATTTGCCTTTGTAGCTTGAAAACAAAGTTTTTTAGTCTTGCGAGCTGAAATATCTTACAATGCCAGTCGCTTCTTGCTCATCCTCCTCCTGTTGAGCAGTTGAAAAATGAAAATTGAATATGTGTGTGTGTGTGTGTGTGAAATTCCAATGTGTGGGGAGGTATTGCTGGAAAGTGAGTTTTTGAAAGCCATAAATCTCAGCACCTGGCAAAGTCATTAGTTCAAGTTCATGGTTATTCTGTGTAAAAAATGAAGATTGAGTCATATTCTTCAGCTATCTATTTATCAACACAGACCATGAATCATTACCATTATTCCCGTACAATGTCAGAATGTGTTGGTGGCCACAGATGTCTAGTCAGCTTTACGGTGTCAGGGATCATTAAACAAATCTGTCTTAAGAACCATGAGAAAAGCTGAATTGTTTGGCTGTGTCCCTGCAACATTCAGACCAATCTTTTTCATTTGGATACTTGAACATGAAAACCTTATGGACTCATTCTGCTCATTCTGGGGGAACTATCTGAGTCTGGCCTGCTGTCTGTCCTTGGATGCTCTGTACTCTCATCCTAGTCAAAGCACAGGGGGAAGAGAGCGAGCAGGAGCAGGCCGTCCTACTGTAAACAAGTGAAGAGACTTATGAAGGGCACAAAACCTAATTACAGAAATAAGACCCGGCAAGTTCAAATTATCCCAACCAAGTTTTGGCTTCCTGAAAATACTTAAAGCAAAGAACCCGATTATCTCTCTGCATGGATTACCCCACTTTGTTTTCCTGTGGCATTAGAAGCCATGCATCTCCCTTGCAGTATCTTAATAGATATGCATACACAGTGTTAAGTTGCTTGGAAAGATGTCTTACACCTGCAGCAATCTCTATCAATTTGACATTTTTTCTTTACTTTTTTCGAATTAGGCTACTGGTCTAGACTAAACACTTGCATACAGATACTTACCATTAGCAGCGATGTGCTTGCTAATAATCAGGTGCCAGCTGCAGCAAGCAGTGGTGTTGTGATCAGCAGGGAGTCTGAGTAGATCAATGTACTGTCATGTAGGGTGATTATCACAGAGATGTATTCCAGCAGAGAGGCTGTGTAGCCTGCCAGGACGTCCCGATCTACTCTGTGAACAAGGCACCTGCAGTCTGCCAGAACGAAGCAGAAGGCGACAGTATCATCATCACTAGCAGCTGGTTCTCAGGATACATTATTTTTTACAGTGTAGTTTCTCACCTGTGGTTGTCCTTCCTCACTGTGCATGCCCTGTACTCCCAGTATAGTTGTATGATATTGATATGTCATTGTGCACTGCTACTTTTTCCTCTCAACCTGCAGTTCCAGTAGGATATAGGTCAGAAAGAGTACAGTAAGCGAAGAGATTAAAGTGCACCCTCTGGTGGGAAAAAGCCTAAGGACGTCAATGACATTCATTTTCTATACTTACTGTATGTCATTGCTTGTATTTTAATAGGATTTCAGGGGTTGTTTCTTGAAAGGTGCAATTTTTTTCTTACATTCATGAATTCATCCCGTCTGCAGTATATATCTTTGAATCAGTAACAGTGCGTATACAGTGTGTTTGTGTTCTGCTTTGCTCTGAAGTGCATGTATACTTATACTGGGTACTGTATGACTTAGTATTACTCTGTGTGTGCATGTGTGTCTTAGTGAGACACTATCTCTGGTTTTAAAGCACTGTGGATGGGAGTGTGTGTTTCCATCCCCTCTGCTCTTGGCCTGAGGTTGCTGGGACGGGGCCGGTCCTCTGTCTGCGACTCTGTGTGGCGATTGGAGATTCCTGGCCGGGCCCCGGAGCCTCCCCCTCGTGACACACTTTCAGCGCTGCGCTACCAGCATGACTTTCACTGCTCTCCAAGGGCGGGAGGTGCACCTTCAGGAAAAAACAAACAAACATGGAGGCCGTAGGAGTGCAAGTGTACACACCCTGCTCATTTTACTGTCTGTGAGTATGGCACCTCCGCATCTGTGGCATTGTGGACATGCATTAAGGCATGACTTTGGCAAATGTGAGTCTCGAGTGTGTGTGAGTGTGTACAACAATGTACTGGATGCACAAATGAAGGGCAGTGTGTGCAGAGCTGTGTTGAAAGTATAGGCTATACATGCAAAGCTATTAATATCTTTCTCCTTGTGCAGTTATATTATCATAGGTTGTGTTTTGTTGCTGAGTGGTTTAGGTTTTCACTGGCTAATAACAATTTGGAATTTGGATGGATATACTGTCCTCTTGTTAATTGCAGTTGACAATAATAATTCATATATAGTAAGTGAGCACTTATAAACTTTGAATGTCTTGACATGAGAATATTGTACGAGTAAACACAGCCACTTTGACAGAAGACGTAACACTTTTTGATTCAATAGTTATTAACAAAACAGTTTGAAACAGGTTATTTGAAATAGATGGGAAGTTAATGTAAAGTCAGAATAAAATGTTTTCTTATACTTATGGTTGTAATGTAATGCCATTTGTTTTTAGATGGGGTTGTTGTTATACCATTATTGTCCATTAGGCCGAGCTATTCTTTGGTCAGAAAAGGGTCATTAAGTTACAGTATGTTAATAAGGAGGCGGCTTCTTTCCTTCTACCACCTCCAGTTGAATACCGAGTAGCTAATAAAAAAATGTTCTCATGGTGCAGACAGTTGTCTCTGTTCCACTTATATGACAAAACAAGGATTATTCCCCTTTGCTCAGTGTTTTGGCTCTGGGCAGAAGATCTCTGTAGCTTCAATCAGTTTCCCTCAATTCTATACGGATTCAGAGCCACTTCCTTTTCATGTTTGATTGATGCTGCCGCCCGCCACTCATTAAAGTCTGCGTCTTGGAGATAGCTGAGATTGCAAGACTAATGCTGGAGCATGAAGGAGTGGCGTAGTGTGCAGAATCAGAAGAATCATGAGCCGGGTGGGGGGCGGAAGGGGGGGGGGGGGGGGGGCGGGTGGCTCTCCGAGACTGTACAGCCATTGTTTTTTTTCCTGATACACACACACAAACACAAGAGGAGGTGTACGCACACACAAACAGTGGAAAGTTAAGCAGGACAAAAGAGCTTTTTATGTGTTTCAGTGGTCTGTTTGGCAAAAAGCCACCTTACAGTCAGAAGGGAGAAATGGAGGGAGAGCACTTGAGCTTTTCATAGGAGAGCTTCTGGTCATGCAGGTACACACAAACACACACACACACACACACACACGCACACATGCACACACATGTATTTACCTGAATGATCAGGAATATATGGGGTATTAGAGTCCCAACATGGTGGTACCAGTGGTTCCATACATTTTATATGTCATTCTCTAATATTTGCCACCATGTTTGGAATGGCGCTGATTGTTAAAGAAGACTGCTTGTTACTGGGTTACTGGGAAGGTGCTGGTTCAGATCCTTCAGTCACGGTGTCTTTGAGTGTCTTTGAGCAGCACAGTTTATCCTCTGCTGTTCCCAGTGGAGCTGCAGACTGGCTGTGCTGAGCTGCAGGAGTGCATGTGTCTGTTTTCTGTTTTCTGCTCAGAATCTGGTGTATCCTCCCCTCCAGGCTGTTGTTGTATTTGTGGTGATGGAAACTGTTTTCTTGCTCAAATTGCCTGGAAGGCTGTGAAAAAGTTCTAATGTTGTTGTCTGCAAGAGCTTTGTGTTTCAACTTTGGGCCAACAGACACAAAGCTGTTGAGAGGTAAAAATATAGAGGGACTCTGAGTTCATGCACTCAAGTTGAATAGTTCATCAAGTCACTGATGATGGAAGATGTTGATGGAAGCAATCACAATATAAGTACAGTACAGGTAAAAATGTCATCCTGTCTGTTGGAATAATTTATGCACTGGCATCATTTGTGCCCTATATTACAAAAGTTTTGTACCTATAGCTCCACCTCCTGATTTAGCTGTAAAGCTTGTTGAGATTTGTCAGTGAATTTCATGTTTAAGTTGTACACATGATCTTGTGTGATCAAACTAGCCAACAATTACTGTAACTGAAAAAAATTAAACAAAAAGAATATCAAGATTTTTTTTTCTGGCTTGACTCTTTCACTCAGGGTCAACATTGAACATTTAAAATACCTAATTGATAGGCATAGAGAGTGGAAGAAAGAGAGGACGGGAGTTTGTGTGTGTGTGTGTGTGGAAGAGAGAGAGTGAAAGAGAAAGAGAGACTTTTATCTACCTGCTGCTGTTGCTCCACCCCCATGAGGAATTGTTTGGAGCATCTTGCGGTACAAACACAGGATAGGTCAAGGCTGGGGAGAGAAGTCAGCAGTTGCTACTAGTTTACCGTATCTATAATATATGTGAGTGTGCTTGTTAGAGTAGCATCAAAAGACTTAGTTACTTCGTTCCCTTATTGCTGTAAACAGTAAATAGTGAAAGGGTTTCCCCCTGGTGGAAGTGGAAATGTTCAATAATTGTGTGTTTGGTACAGTATAGTAACATACTGCATGCATACAATGTATACACAATGGCTGTCTGAATACTCTTACTATGTCATATAGTGTCTGTTGAGTGGTATATTTTTCCAGAATACATTTGAAAATGGTTGATTTGGAAAACATTTTTACAACATCATCATTCTTAAAATGATTAAGTTTTAGTAGACACTGCAAAGATTAGTATGGTAGTAGTATGGTAAAATGTTACCCATAAAGAATACCCAGAATAATTGTGATTTAATCCCACCCCAACTGACAAATGCCATCATTATCTACTTTGAAAAATAATAACATTTTGATTTGTGGTTATTTCAGCTGTAGTCCTAAATAAAATAGTTCAAATATCACTGTTTTGGTAATTGGAATTGTAGAAATGAAAAGGAAACAACTGAAAATAATAAACAAAATAACAAAATCAATTGAATAAAACAATTTTAATAAATACAATTTTGAAAGAGAGGGAAAAAAGGAGCATTTAACATTATAGATGTACTTTCTTTGGTTTGAAATTGCTGGGATGAAAGAGAAAAAAACTAACCCCAAAGCTACTTATAAGGAGAAACATAAAGGAACTTGATAATGGCTTGAGAGAAGCTAACTGCTGTGGTGATTTTAAATCCATTAGAAGTTTTTTGGTCTTATGTAAGTCAGTCATCAAGTCTACCAGCCAAAAGAGTTGATTCACTTTCTCCAGACACCCGAGCAAATCAGTTTTCAGAAAAGAGTGAATAAGTACAGACTGTACCTGCACTTCTGCCAACTTCTAGAGCTCAGAAATGATTGTTCTGGGCTTATAATTCCACTTTGGTTTCAGCATCAGGATTGTCTTCAGAAATGAATCAGACAATTTCTGAAAATGAATATAAAGTTGCTTATTCTCCAAAGAATCCTGGCTATTATCTCTGAAATGTGGTTTTCATTTTATATAAAAGTACTTTTTTGTTTTTCTTGTACAGGGTTTAGTGGGTGTGGTGTTAGACAATGAGATTATATGCAGTAAGGGGGGAATTATGGTATGTGGAGGGCTCAACACCCAGTGAATACGCTGTAGACCGAAGCTGTGTTTGACTCCACTGGCTAATTAGTGCGATTACTGCACAGCTGGATTGGCTAGACATTTTACCGAGTTTTATCAAAAGGATCACTCACTCGATGAAGGCTTCATCCCGACAACTTCTGCTTCAGCAGAGCCTCTCTATTTTAGGACTGCAGGACTCTGTCTGGGGAGTAGCCGTCTAAATTTAAGAGACTGGGAAAACTGAAACAACCTTTTATGAAAATTGTTCCTCTTTCTCTTCGTATTGTTCAGTGTTTCATGCCATTAATCCCCAAAGCCTCTGTGAGTGCAGCTGTTTCTCCTGGGTCATCATGATCAGATGGTTCATCTTTTTGAAATTACTATTGAACTGATGTCATTAAGACAGGCTGCCTTGATCTTGAAGCTGTTTTAATATTTATCTGTTTTTAAGAAATATAATTGTCAGTGAGATTTTCCTTTCGATCTCTCTGCCCTCTCTGTCATCCCCTCTGACAATCTCTTTCACCATGTTAACCTTTTATTCCGTCTCTCCTGCCCTCCATGTCTTGCTACCTTTTCTACTCTCCGCTCCTGCTAATCTTCCTCCTCTCTTGTCTCTTTTGCTTGACCTCCCCCTCCTCGTCTAACCTCTTTCCACCCCTTTCTCGGTTGTCACTTTCTTTTCCTCTCTACATCTCCCCTGCTCTCTTCCCTCTCTCCATGTACCTCTGACCCCGCGTCTCTCCTCATCCCTCTGCCGTCCGTTTCTCCTCCCAGCAGCCCGTCGGACCAGCACGGCTCCTCCAAGCCGCCGCTGAGCTCCTCGGCCATGACATCACGCATCCTGCTGCGACAACAGCTGATGCGCGAGCAGCTCCAGGAGCAGGAGCGCCGGGAGCAGCAGAGACAGCAGGCCTCCCAGTTCCCCCAGACCGCAACGGCCCAGACCCCCGCCATCAATGTCAGCGTCCCGCCCAGTTTACCCCCCGCTGCCCAGGTGCCAGTGGAGGTGCTAAAGGTAAGCATCCGTGCTCCTTGTTTCTGATGGCGGGGCAGGAGAGCGGGCGGCTGCCTGTTAAAGCTGTTATACTTGGGAATTATGAAGTTGCCACCTCTGGAAGTAGGAGTTGCATGTGTGTGAATGCTACAGGCAACTCTGTGTTTATAGATTCATATTGATTGCCGCTCTGGTGCACAGTCAGGCAGTTGTGGTTTTACTATGAGAGGGTGTAAAAAAAACACAGGAGTGAGTGAAGTGTGTTAAAACGCGTATATGGGGATTATCTTTCCTGAGAGAATTCCTCTTTAATGCATGCTGTGCTTCCAGCCATTTGGATTTAGCCATCTTTAATCCTATTTGCTCAGCTACATTCACATCTTTTCATAGCTTTGATTCCTTGGCAGTCCGAGGGACGAGAGACCGTTAAGATTTTCTGTACTAGTAGAGAGAGAGACTGTTGTGTTTGCCACAGCGCAACTTTAAACTTCATGAGAATACATTTAAACAAGGCAGTTTGGTAAGTTTCCCTATTTGTTATTGCATGTCTTTTTGGAAAAGTACGTAACCTTAAAGAAATATATATAGAAACATATTGTCGCTTGTAGTGTGTACAAGTGTGTAAGTGAGCATGTGTGTCTGTGATTAAGTTTAGGTATTGTTGCTATTTTGTGGTCACATCGATTCATTTTTTTTACTTAACTTTATAAAGTATAAAAAGGGTCTAAAGATCTCCCCTGTTTGATTGGAAACATTTTCATGATAAAAATATGTTAGGATTATATTTTCTTGTTCCTCACAAAACTTTTTAGTGAACCGCTCCAATTTCAAATTTGCGTTCAAACTTTACTTGAGAAAATCGTGCTTTTGCATCACTAAAGGTGATGTAAGTGTGTCTGAAGTGTGTCACACCGACCCATGCAAATTCATGTATGCCTGTGTGGTGTTTGCTTATCTATCTAAATTTTCGTGTGTTGTAGACTTTGCATTTCTGCGAGAGACGCTAAAACAATCTTTTAGTTTTGTCACTGGGTTTGTCATTTCCATTTGTTTTTTTCAATACATTGAGTCCTGAAAGGCTGTACGATCATAGGTTTTTCAAAAAAATGCAACACTTCAGGGAATCTTTGTACAAAAGTATATTTACATCTGAGCATTTGACTTTTCAAGACTTTAATCAGAAAATCTACAAAAAAGTGGAAATTCTTTGGTGCCAAAAAATCCAATGTGAAAGAATATGTGAAATATGTGAAAGAAAAATGTGCTTAGGTCAACTTGGAGATTGTTATTATCCCAAAACTATGCATTTACAAAGAAAACATACCTACTGTACAGGCTGTACAGACTGTATACTGTGGGCAGCCTTTTAGGCCCCTCGATGGAAAAGACTGGCTGTGAATAGTTTATACATCAAAGTATTAATTGTGTATCCTCACATGTAGTATTAGTACATAGTATCAATGCATCATGAATGAGTGGATAATTCTTATTTAACCAAATACCAGGCACAACACATCGGGGGATATCCAGAGATTTCATGGCTAGCTTGCTCAGCCACTCTTTCATCACCCTGGACGTGTGTGGCATGGGCCAGCAGTGAAAGACAAATATATTCATTGAAACCATTGCCCTCCTCATGCAGCATAAACATTACTTACTCTCAATAATCTGCAGCTCTTTGAGAGGTTTAGGACCCCCCCCCCCCCCCAACAAAAAAAAACTCTCACCCCCTGTACAATACGACAAGTTTGTGTAATTTCTCTGGTTTGGCGAGAGCTTACAGACATTCTTCATTGACTGAAGTCCCGAAAAGAAAAGGCCGTTCCAGCCTGGCGCTGTTGAGCAGGGTTAACCTGCTCCCCTGTCTGTGCATAGATTAACAGTCCACACAAAGCTCCAGGGTACCAGGCAGAGCTGCTGGACCTCAAAAGTGCAAACATTAAGCTTAGATGAGTTTATCTAAAGACTGATTGGACCCTTAATTAACCAAGTGACCTCTGACCTTCTGGGGAATAAGTAAGGGATCAGTTTGGGGATCAAGACAAAGGCAAGCACGGCCTTACCACACACCGAACGCTAATTCAGTGAAGAATGCTCGTAATTAGCCCCCACTGCTTTCATTCCATGGCATATTTAAGAGGAAAAAAAACACTGCTTTGAAATTTATGTAGGATCACTTCCTAAAAGGGTTAAAAAAAAATGATTTCTCTTTTTCAAAGGATTCATGGTACCATGAAAAGAACAAAGTACTTGACAAGGCTCTGTACAAAATGTACATTTCTTTTGGATTACACCGTTACTGTAGCTTGTGACCACTGTGCATCAGAAAGTATACATGGATGTCACACAGGTGGCTAAATTACTTTGTCAATTAATGCAACAGTGCATTGAAGAGAAATGCATATTTTGCAGTCTTTATTCTAGATTACACAACATTTTTTAGAAACTGGTAGCATTCACCGTAAAAATGATTGAGCCTAGACTGTGCTGCAAAAGTACATATATACTGTATATCTTACAGTTATAATTAATTAGAAAGCTAATTATAAATCATTATAATAAAATAAGAATATTTAAGAATAGTAGACTATGCTGCACTTAGGGAAATGCTGTATATCACGATCACAGCAGCATTATCAGGCTTACTGATTGGATGAAGCTGCAACCACACTTTCAAAAACTATTTTCTGAGGATTTATGCTATTTTTAACATAAATGTTAAACTTTTAAAGACACATACAATATTTCATTTCTAATCTGACAGGATTTTGCATAGTAGCATCACACTATATACATGTCTGTCAGAGGTAGAGGGGATCATAGTTTGCCAAAGCCTTGCTCTATCCATATTGCGAGAGATTTAGTTGTTCACATTAGCATCACAGTTGTGTTTGCGAGTTCCAGAGGCCACGTTAGCAGCTTAACTGTGAGACAATGTGCCCTATTCTTCAAGCCTGCATAGCAAATGGGACATTCCTGTTAATGTATCCTGGTAGGAGCATCATGGAATGCCCAAAAGCACACAAGTCAAAAAAAAGACAGATCGCCGTTTGTCACTCTGCTCTCACCCTGCGTCCTCTCGCTGATGAGCCAGTACAGTAATGGGCTTTGTGCTGTTTTCAGAACCGTCTTCACTTTTGGGGGGTTATGTTGCTAATGCCCTCCGGACTGTTGGCGGCTAAAAATGAGCCGATAAACAACAAACTGTCTTGTTTGCTGCTTTTGCAGATGCTGTGAGTCAACAATTGATTTCATGTTTCCACCAGTGTATTTTGGAATGAGCACATTAACTGAAGTTGATCAAAGGCAAAGTTCAAGTCCTGTTGACACTAGAGACTCAGCAATTCATCGCAGCCCATCGTCCTTAATACAGCTTTTATACACGCTGACTAAATTAATTAAAGTGTTAGAGATGTATTGCAGTGTATCTAAGACTCTTCTACATCCCAGACCCATGCTTTTACACAGACACCATGTGTAGAGTCTCCTTATATGTGCTTTATATGCTCTGACACAAACCCAGTAAAAGTCCATAGATTGAAGAAGCATCTATTTTGTACATATACCATATAAAGAGCATTTGTTTGCTGTCCCATGTCTAGGCCTTCAAAATAGATACGTCTCTTCCCTCAGACAGATTCATCATAACCAAAGCTACGTATTTACCAACTTATTTACTGGGCCAGTGGGTTCCAGCCTCAGGCCACATCCACACTAATACATTTTCGTTTTAAAATGCATAACTTTTGCTACGTTTATGCCTAGCGTCCACACTACTCCGGCGTTTTCGGACCCCTAAAACAGAGACTTTTGAAAACGCTGCTGACCCCGTTTTAGTTCGAAAACTCCGGGATTGCGTTTTAGTCTGGTCGGGCGGAAACTGAGACTTTTGAAAACGATGACGCAGACACCCACGTTCGCTTCCTGATGGGTCTTATCAGTCACGACGTCCGCCTTGACCGCCTTATACTCGTGTGTTACTTTCAGTAACAGTTCCACCTCGTCGTCGGTCCAAGCAAAGAAATCTCTGGTCGTACTTTTCGCCATTGCTGTTCTTCCTCCGTAGTATTTTCTGCAACTAAGCAACCAACTGCAGAGTAGACAATCTGCTTCCTGTTTACACCGGCACACGCATGCCCAGTGTACGTGAATGGTCATGTGATGGTCTCGTGTGGACGGAGATCATTTTCATTTTAAAACGCCGTTTTAAAACGAAAACGTATTGGATGTGGCCTCAGGTCTGTGGCCCCCAGGAGGCTTTTAATGAACTCAGGGGAGGGACATCCATCTAATTATCTATGACAGTTAAGCAGAGACCTGAGGGGAAAAAGCAAGCTTGAGAACCGCCAATCTTGACTACTGTAAAGGCAAAAGTAACAGAATTTCATCAAGTCAGGAAATTATTATGGGATAATCTTTGAGATTGAGTTTGGAAAGCACATAAGTCTGTGGTGAGGGCAACAAGGATTCAGGACTTTGAAAGACAGAAATTCAATTGTTGCATCTGTTCATGTAGTCATACTAGTACAGTATATAGTATATAGTATATATTCAACACTTTCTTAGTATTAAGAGAGCACATTTTACTTTGTCTTGTGTGGAGAATGCCCTTAATGACCCTTTTGTTTCTATTGTTTCTATTTTTAGGCAGGGAACAGATAATTACATGCAGTGTGTGTGTGTGTGTGTGTGTGTGTGTGTGTGTGACAGTTTTATGGGGCTGTAATGGGGACAGTAATCCTTTGTATCTTTGTTTCTATTTTTAGACAGGAAAGGGACAACTACAGTTCTGTGGATATGTGTGAATATTCAAGAGTGAGAGACAAAGAGAGAGAGAGACAGAAAGAGAGAGAGAGAGAGCGAGCCTGTGTGCATGTGTACAATAGACATCTTGCATACAGACATGTGGCGGCACATGTATTGGATTTATTAAGTGCTTGTATGCACATTATAGTGGATTATTTATGCACTCGGTTACATTACATGTTACACAGATTCCCTCCTCTCACAGACTGGGAGCAACATAAAAGCAAACATTGAAATACTGATGGCTGGATTTGTCTGGATTTGCACACATTTCCAGAAGAACAAGCCTTGCATTTTAATATCTGACATGAAAACATTATTCAAGGCATTTTCATTTTGAAAGCTAAAAACTAGTCTAAGATCAAACACTAATATACAATCTTACTATACTATACTATCTTTGTGTGTAGTCAGAAGTGTGTTGATAAATGGCATAAGTAGCTAGTAGTCTTGGTTTGTTTACATGCCATGAATATACGAGACTGTAAGTAATAGGGTTGCTCATTTATGGCGCAAGTATATCCGGATTAGGTTTCTCTATAAACTGCTACCCTATACATAGGATCATTCCTATTATCAGGATCAGCATTGCTGTAGTTTGCAAGTGTGTTAAGCATATCAGTTTTAGCCAAGGTTTTTAATAGAGCAAGGGAATGCTGGGTGAGAAAAAAAGCCTGAATAGCGTGATGACTGTGGATCCACAGAAGAGCTGATTGACTGTTCATGATCTCATATGAAAGGATGCATGCTAACAGTGGAAATGTTGTTATTATCAATAATCTTATCATAAAAATGTAAATACCATGATCAGAAGAAACTAGAAACCTAGTAAGCATTCTATTAGTGACCACCTCTGCTAAATCCCATTGTTTTTGACACTTGCCCAGAGGGTGGTATTGTATTCTTAATCGGTCACTGACGTTGTAAATGTGGCCCCCTCAGTGGAGACAGCTTTACAGCCCTGTAATGACCAGTTACATCCCAAGATCATTTCAATCAGACCTGCAGGACAGACTCAATCAATTCACATGCATCTGTGTGAATAGAAAGACATAGACATAGAGAGAAAAGAGGCTCGGAAAAGACAGACAGACTGACTGACATATCAATAGATTATTTTTTTACCACCAAACGGATGACAGGTATAAGTGGTAACAAAGTGCACCAGTTTACAGTCTGCTCCCTGAAAGAAAACACAAATAACATAAAAATAAGCTTTGAATACTAAAGGAGGCTTCTGTCCCTGTCTGTTGTTCCCTGCTGTTATCTGTTGTGCTAGTTGATTGGATCAACTAGTTGATTTTAGTGTAGTTGTATTTAGTTCTTGCTCATATCCACATTGAAGTGGGCTTGTTTGAGAGTTCAACCATATGCCTCACCAAATATCTGCATTATTTGATATGCCATGTGTTACGTGTTTAACTCAGCAAATCTAAAATGCAGACTGAAATAGCCTACTGTATCCGGTTGGTATACAGAAAATCTGACTACAAGACTTAACTCTGCGTGGCTTGAAAAGCAAACTTTGTGGGCATTTATCAACAGAATATTACATGGTTACAAACATGTGGGCCTGTGGTAAGGCAGACTACTCTCTAGAGTGTCGCTGTGCTTTGCTAGCAGTCAATTTCCACAGATATTGAATATCCATGCCTAGCAATAGCACAAACCAACTGTGAAATTTCCTTAGGCTCCATGTGTCCTGAAATATTTGTCGTCATTATCAGTTGATTTTTACATCAGTTCATTTCAACTCTTGAGCGGAGTGTGCAGGCTCAAGGATTTTTCACAGAATGAGCCGGCGGCAGAGGAAATATCAGAGGGAACTAAGAGTTCGTCTGGAGCCTGTGACCTCTGCAGCTCCGTTAATGAACCCAAATCCCTTGGGCTTTAGCAGAACAAATGCATCAATTTAAAAAATGAAGTAGCCTAGACTTTTATTCATCATTGTGTATGTTGGCTGGTTTTGAGGCAAAGTATGCACTTCCTTAACAATCACAAAATTCATTTAGAGGCACAGGAAAACATACCCTGCAGACAAATGAGGATGTAATGGACTCTTTACTTTGTGATGAGTTATGTTGGGAACACACACCAACCAGCCAGAGGGTTGAAGTGGATGGGGCAACTTAAAAGGCCCAAGGCATGTTTCAGTAAACGAGGTGACCTTGCAAAAGAAAGAAACTAACTGTTAGCGCCACATCCTGACGTCAGGAGATGAGCCATAAAGGCATAAATTCAGATTTTACATAAAACAACACAAATTTGAAAAGGCTCATTGTATTTTACTGAGATTTCCTAACATGCATATCTAATTACTTTTCTTGCCATTTATAAGATGAACTGGATGTGTCTGTCCTCATACTATGAGGCTTATTCCTGTGGTGAAACCAAGAGAGAACCAGCTACTGTCCCAGGTTACAGTCCTTCATAGCCTTGTTAAACATAAAGTCAGAAGTTAAAGCAAACAGTTCTTAAATTGGACCAAAGAAGTTGAAAATATGCTTGAGATGCTTGGATATTATCCTCATCAGGTATGTTTTAAATTAATCTTACTGTGTCTTTTATGGATTTTTTTTTCCCTGCAGGGGAGACACTCAAAGCAACTTATAAGACTTTGCATGAATAATGACATGAAATAGTATCAGACTTGCATTCTACCTAATTTATCACTGGAAAAAACATCTTAAAAATCTACTATTAACTACAGTAATGTTTATGTATGTATATGTATTTATGTATTTCCATCCAGTGACGTATTGTCTTTTTTTACGAACTGCAAAATCAGTCCATCAGTCGATCATGGCATCAAAAACTCAGGCAAAAGATGGGAATGTTTAAATATAGATTTTCAAACTTAGGCCCAAACGGCATTACTGCTCCATACAAAATATATTTCAGGCAGACAAACACTGTTGTTAATCTGCCTGCAGTATTTTTTGTGCATCATTAATGCTATGCGGGAAAAGAGATACAAATGTGCGTATTATCTTTTATATAACATTTTTGTTTTTCTGAATATAGAAAAGCAGACATTAGCGTTAATTTAAGAGCAATATTTATAGAATAGTTTGGGACTAGTAGTGAGACTCATATTGTGATAACGATACTTAACATCTCAAACGAAAGATACATAATGTATCTTTGGATTTGAGAACTGTGTCCAGTTTATTTTCGTATTATAATCAATACTGTAACTAAGAACAAAAAAGAGTTTTAAATGTATTCGCTATCATTTCATTCTAACAAAAGACTATTCTGCAGCAGGATGGCTGTTTTACTGCACAGCAAATAACTAAATAAACAAACAGCGACTATAAGCATGACATATTGGTCAGTTTAAGGTGTAATTATTAACTTCCTCAGCTCAATGACATTTTGTTTGCCAATATGACTTCTTATAACATATACTTAGATTTCTGGCTTAAGTGAACAACGTTCCTCGGATCGGAGGCCACCCATAATCACCAATGCACCCACCGACCTTTTTTCAACCCAGATGTTGTTCCTCCCACTAATACATATCTTCAAATCTTTCTGTTTTTTGTCCCTTTTCTCCTACACATGTCTGTCTTCCTACCCTGCTCCCTTCCTTCTCCCCTCCACTCCTGTCCAACAGGTCCAGACTCACCTGGAGAACCCGACCAAGTACCACATCCAGCAGTCCCAGCAGCAGCAGGTGAAGCGGTACCTGGGGAAGCTCGGCTCTCAGGTGGTGAGCTTGCCCTGCCCCAACCAGTCCTCTGACCACGGGGGCATGCCGCCCGGGCCGGGCAACAGCGCCCCCAACAGCCCTATGGCCTTACTGACCCTCAACTCTAACTGCGAGAAAGAGGTGAGAGGCCTCTCCTCCAGAATGTAGCTCACCCAGCAGGCATCTGTAGTACTGTAGCTCGAGATTGTTTGTGTTTGACCTCATCACACAGACTTTTCTCACAGCGACACTGGCAGTTATCTTTGCTCGTCTGATCTACGATGTAGTTATTCATGCGTTATTTTCCTTTTTGTTGTGTCGTCTTGCTTTAGATGGACGATGTCATTGATGACATTATTAGTTTGGAGTCAAGTTACAGTGATGATATCCTTGGCCTGATGGACCCAGGGCTTCAGATGGCCAGTACGGTATGTGTGTGTTTATGTCACTTTATCCTCAGCACTAACTGTACATGCAGACCAAGCGTCAACGACTTGGTTTAAGTCATCGCTTGTGGCCGTTTCATTGGGTGTGTTTTATTTGTTTAACATTGTTTGTTTGTGGAGACCTATACTATGTATTGTATTATTTTCTTAATGTCATTTTGCTGAAATACAATCCAAAAGCATACTTATGGAAAATGTAATCTTAATATTATGCTTTACAATAGTGAGTTAGCTCACTACGTGGCTACAGCTATTTGACTGTGATGATGGGAAGTTAACAGATTTTAGGTTACCTCAGGTGACATTACACACCAACCAACAATCACCAGCTTTTTTATCTCATCATGCCGTGCACACACGGTTATTTGCTTCTCATGACAAGGTGAATGGAGGTGAACTGTTTGCCTCCTGAAATTGCGTCTTGTCTGCATCTACTGTAATGCTGATAAGCCATCATGTAAAGTAGTGCTGTCCTTGGTTAATGTGTTTGGTGCGTCCCCTCAGATTCCTGCAAACCTCATGGACATGTATGGTAATCAGGGTTTACCCCCACAAAGTCTGGCCATCAGCAACTCCTGTCCTGCCAACCTACCCAACATCAAAAGGGAATTCTCTGGTGAGCAGCACAGCACATCGTCCACCACACACCAGCTGTAATCTGCCACAACAAGAGACACACAAACTCTCAAGGAAACCTGGTTGCTCTTGTCAACACATAATGTGGCAAAAGTTCACTGACCTGTGACCTGAGAAGAATAAATGCCATGTCCATTCAGTTTGCCATGTTGCATGGAAAACATCCAGGTTCAAACATTAGCTATAAAATTCTACTCTCCAGGCCTTTGTGTAGCCTAGACTGTAGCATTTTATAATTAGTCCAGTTTTTGTAATCCTGTATAAACCTCTCTAGTTGGCCACAGCCAGCATGAGAGGATTAACTGAATAGTTTGATGATCATAACATGACAAATGATTATTTTTTCATATATTTGTATCTATTCTGTACATTTTTATATTGAAAACATTATTTATCACATAGTTTCGCAATCCCCGGCCATCATGCACATGCTGGACAAGTCTGGATCCTGTGGCAAATTTGACAACTATCAAAGGCCTGAAGGGTTTCCTGTAGGTATGTCTGGTTATTTAGCTTCAAAATATTAGTTGTTACACATTTTCATACTTACACTGTATTGTTAAGCTGCATATTGATAATTCAAAGTGTCTTTTTTCAGAGTCTGAAGTCAGAGCCATGGCAAAGGAAAGGCAGAAGAAGGATAACCACAACTTGAGTGAGTTTTAATTGCACATTTATATGATACGATAATGCCTGAAATGGGTATGTTTGAAAATATTTGGGTGTTATGGTCACCAAAGTGTCATCTCATATATTTGTATATATTTGTATTACACTATAAAATAGAATCAAAACAAACTATCAAATGGAGTTAAGTCAGCTAATTTCTTGAGATGGCCTTAAGTTAATTTCTAGTGTTTTTTTCTAGCCTGGGATGATTGAGAAAATAACTTTCATGCAGCTCTACTCTACAACTTTGTCATTCACTTAATTTGGAAGGGCTTTGTGCTGCAGTGAAGAAAATATCATTTTAAAACATGAAACATTAATTGGTGACTTAACTTTGTGAATGATATTGATATAAAACAATGCAACTCCTTTAATTTCAGATGATAAATAACAAACTTCTGGGTATACTTGTAGATATGTCATATTTGAGTTATATTGAGTTATTATTTATATTACAGTTTACATTTTTGTTTTAATGTATTCACTTCCTCAATATTTAGTAGTTTATGTTTTACAGACATTTGTCTTGATTTGAAACAGATTTCCTCCAGGGAGAGCTGAATACTGAACTTAAGATACTCCATGCAGTTGCATTAGTTACGAATGATTTTGAACATTGCACATAGTGTAGACTATGCATGATTGTGATTTTTGCACAATTGTTTCTTATTTTTCTCTTATTTTTCTTCCGTAGTTGAGAGACGAAGACGGTTTAACATCAATGATCGAATCAAGGAATTGGGAACCTTAATTCCAAAGTCAAATGACCCGTAAGTTATAAACATTTACTTGATTAAACTCCAAGATGTGCCATATTTAATAACTACCATAAACAGTCAGTTTGCTGTCAAGCAATGTAAACCCTTCATATATTTGCTGAGTTGAGACAGTTGTCTGATGTAACAGCAGCAGTTTAGGATCTGAGGCTAACGGCTCCTGTGTGGCGTTCAGGGACATGCGCTGGAACAAAGGCACCATCCTCAAGGCGTCAGTGGACTACATCAGGAAGCTGCAGCGGGAACAACAGAGGGCCAAGGAGCTGGAGAACCGCCAGAAGAAGCTCGAGCATGCCAATCGACATTTGATGTTGAGGATACAGGTAACAAACTGTCATTAAGCCTAGGAACTGGAAAGCAGAGTTTCGAATATGGAGTTCAAGGTTATTATTGTAAACTAAAAGGAAACGACGAAAACTAAGGTGTTCAAAAACATTGTCATAACCTGAAATAAAAGTAAACACAAGATTGTGGGAAAAAAAAAACTTAACAAAAGAAAATCTTGTCTACTTGTAAAACTAATGTTTTTAGTTTTCGTCTTTTTGTTTATGTGCAGGGTAAAAAAGAGAGTGAATTTTGAAGTGGTCCCAACTTTAATTTAGTTCAGGATGTATTGAAAAATGTATGTAAATATTTTTTTTTTTTAAGAATTTAGGATTTATTGTTTGTATGAAACAGTACCTGTTGCAAACATATACAAAATACCTGTCCTGCGGCTTTGATGTGTAATCGATGCTGTTGCAGCGTAGCAAGATAGTGATCCATGACGGTAGCCATAGGGCCAGTATAGCAAGATAGTGAAGCAAGATTGTGATCTGTGAAGCTCTTCATCCTGGTGCCAGCATAGCAAGATAGTGATCCATGACAATAGCCATAGAGCCAGTGTAGCAAGATGGTGATCCGTCCCCCCAGCGATTAGAGCTCGGGCATTTCATGTCGCACCCCTACCAAAAATACTAAAACTAAACTGGATTTTTTTTTTTTAAACTACATAAAAATAAAAACTACTGAAAAATCCACAACTTTAATAATTCTGATGGAGCTTTGTCAAAATGCCAAGGAAATGGGTAAATGGAGTTTTGTTAATTTGTTCTAATTTGTTCTCTGTGTCCCTGTCTGTGTGCTGCAGGAGTTGGAGATGCAGGCCCGTGCTCACGGCCTGGCCATTGCATCTTCAGCGCTGTGCTCCGCCGAGCTTGCGGCCCGGTCCATCAAGCAGGAGTCGGCTCTGGGCGACTGTCACCGGGACCTGTACCCCCTGCACTCGCAGCACCAGCACCACCCCGCCTGCCCCGCAGACCCGGCTCAGCCCGCCGGCCTGGAGCTCAGCGAAGGCCACTCGAATTTCCCCGAGGGCCAGGGCAACCCGGGTCACTACGCCGCTCACGGCAAGGTCGCATCCAAACTCAACGACGTCCTAATGGAGGACACCTTGTCACCGGTGAGAGGGGGAGACCCTTTGCTCTCGTCTGTCTCCCCGGACGCCTCAAAGGACAGCAGCCGCAAGAGCAGCATAAGCATGGATGAGAACGAGCCGGGCTGTTAGCATCCCCTACTGGAAAACCCCCGCCTGCATCTTCCTCCCTCCACCCTGCTGCAAGTATCCCTGTCAGTAGCTAACACATCCTCAGCTGCTGGGATGTCCTTTCTCTTCTTCATGTTATTTGTCGGTTTGTTGTGTTTTTGTTTTGTTTTTTCCCCCCTGTGTTTACATATATTTAATCTTTTCCATTCATGTGTTTTTTTGTGATATCTTTTCAAGCCCTGAACCTTAATTTCAAGGACTGATTTTAAAGTAAATTTTTTGGTTTAATCAATATTTTGATGACAATGAGTTAAAAAAATAGACGTTTTTATATTTTAAAATATGCATTTATCTTGGGATAGAGGCTAGATTGTGTTTATTTCTTTTGATTCCAAAGAATCTAGGGAAGTTAGAAATCATGGTCAGAAATAGATATTTTGTGGTGCGATAAACACTGCTTTTTAAATCACTAGCAATAATAGAAGAGATAATAAATCTATTTATTACTATAGTGCTTTACACTCCTTGTGTCTTAGATTGAACTTGAATGTGCCAATGCCTTATTAAGATGTGTATGCATCGCTGTTGTATTTGCCATGCACATATTTTGGCTGTTAGCTGAGTCTCTGTCAGTCAGTCAATTTCCGGTTGAAATTTCTCCATCGACAAATATTGATCATTTTTGTAGATTTGATCTTATTTACGTATCCATGTAGACATGACTTTATGTTCACATTCCCCTTGCCAAGTTTATTAAAGATGACCAAAACTAAAATCAAAATTAAAACTAGGCATTAAAAAGAAAACAAACATGAAGTGCGTGAAAAAAAAAAAATCTAAACTGAAGCTAAGTTTCCAAATTATTCAAATAAAATAAGAAACAATGAAATACAAAACCAACAATAATGTCTAGTTTTAGTCTTTTGATCTGTGCTATAATGAGAGAGAAGTAGCACAACAATCCTCTGAGAATGGATGAGCAAAGTCAACTATCACTACATTGATACAAACCCCATCCAAAGCCAATTTATCTAGCAGTGTGTGCTCCAGACAGATACTAATACATTCCTCACTGCCACGACCACTGAAAAACTCAAATAATTAAATAAATACAAACTAAAAAGAAACATTTATGAAGCACAGAAGTCTAAAAACTATTAGAATCACATCTGAAACTTAAAATAGTAATTGTAAAGGCTATGACACACACACATACATAAAGAACCTGATGCCAAACTCAATCTGTGAAAGTTGATAATTATTATATGATTCTATAAGTCTTTATGTGATTAATGCACGCAGGTTGAATGGATTCAGTGTTTTCTTGTCTGTAGTCTATTTAGTTTCAGTCTCAGTTGCCTCTTTTGGTTAAAGGAGAACGCAGTGCAAAGCATGTTTTGTCAGACTGGTAATACCGGTAGAACTGCTACTGCTTCAGCACATACGGTATATTGTAATACTTCAGAAATGTGTTGCAGTGAAATACTTGTTTTTAATATTGTCCATCCATTTCCTAAATTATTGTATTTTGTTACACCTTTGTGTCACATGACTGTCAATCCATTTTGCATTCAGGATGTTGTTTTTTTTTGTTTTCTTTTTCCATTATGTGAACATTTATATTGCCAAGGAATATAAGGAGACTGCTATGGGATTTTGTATGAAATGCATGACATTGTCAAAACACTGGAATGATGTCCGTAAATTGAAAAGTGGTTTGTTCACCTTTTTTTTTATCTAAGCATATACTAACTATTGTATTTGGGTTTTCAAATGCATACAGACTATTGTATGATTGATTGTAGTTTCTTTAAGATGTACGGTGGTTGTATATTTGGACAGTTCTAACAGTTGTAGCACATTGTGTAAATATGCCTTTGTTAATAACTACCTGCCATACATTGAGAGCCCTGCTACAACTCAGCCTCCATTCTGTGGAACTATGCAATGGTTACAGTTGTGCCTGTAGAGCAGTATCATGTCTTTCTCACGGGACAGTTGACAATTTTAGCTGGTGATCTCCTTACAATGTCGTAGTGATTAGTCTGATCTAGCCAAGTGATTTTCTGTTCATTGATTGAAGTGCCTTACAGTCGTTTCTGTTACCATGGTGATGTTAGAGGAGTCGTAGACACTGATACAGTAAGTTGTTGATGTTTTTCCTGGTGTTTGGTGCTTTGTGGAGTGACTGTAGAGCTGCAGGGTCCCTAAGGGAAGCAGTAGGAAAGGGCCTTTTGACAGTAACACAATGGGCCTCTCAGACCCATGTGGGATTTAACACTGGACTGTAAGAAAGGCTCCGTCTCAGCCATGCATTTCGTGTAGGTTGTTTTTCATGTTTCATAAAGGTCAAAATTCTACATCGAAGGCAACAATCCCAATGTTTTACTGAATGTTCAGCTTTTTTTTGAGACCAATTTTTTTTTGCCTGAATGTAATTCACAGTGTTGACTGCCAAAATGAAGTTGAAGTTTAGATTACGCAAAGACGCAAGTAGCAATGTTATGAACAGTTTAGCTGATGCACCTGTTAACTGGTGTTTTTCCGCCTCAGTCATAAAGCAATAACTTAAGAATAATGGCAATCAGGCCACAAGTAAAGCACAAACTGGTCAAGTCCAGCCTCGGTGGACTGCAGAACGACCCATCCGGTCTCACTGATCCCAGGCCGCTGCCCTTTAACTGAACCCAAATCAGCTTATTTTCTGATGGATTAATCTCCTAGACCCTGAAATGTGAGTGGTTAGAATGGACATCACCATTAAATGTGGTGGTGGCACTTAATTTAAAGCTATCATATATTGTTGATTGGTCATGCTGAATCTTCCAGCTGTTAAATATGGCACATTATGGGTAAACCACTAATACAGAACCATGTTGGTTCAATTTACATCTATTCTACTCATTCTCATTCCTATGGTTCATATAGACACTTTCTCTGCTGATGTTGCTACCGTTCGTATAATTACAATTTATATGAGAGATGAATGTAGCAATAGTTATGCACTGGTTTCAGATTGGTGAACTCAAACTCATTGGTACTCAATGTGGAAACTATCTTGTGAGAAATATTAAAAGTTTTATTTGAATGTTCATATAGTTTGCTCTGTTCTTCTCTCTCTCTGTTCTTCTCTCTGTTCTCTCTGTTCTTCTCTCTGAAAGTACGTAATGCAAGTACACAACGTTGTAACAACACAATGTAAGTACCAACTCTACAAATGAGTGCTAAAATGTACTAAAAGCAGAAAGAGTTTCAGTTCTCATGAATCATTCTTAATTATGGGTAACCAGTTTGCTACTGGACAAAAAATGAATGAATACAACTTCAGTAACAACCTTGGTAAAAAAAAAAAAAGTATGGAAACATTTGGTCTAAATTATTTTGAGCTTGTGTAATGTATCACCTCATATATTATAGCCTAGCGCCTTTGCTCAATGAGACATAATTTCAGCAAAGAAAACAGTGAGAATCAACACATTGCTTAGCAAGACTTATGTCAGGTGCTGCAACTGTGTAATTTTAGTACATTTTGTTTGCACACTTCTACCCTGATGTTACCTCCTCATTGGTACATTATGTATCAGAGAAGTTATCATTCAGTACTTATAATACTTCTGATGAGTATTACTGCGTAATTACAATACTTTTCCATGGGTCAATTCACAAGTTAATACACTGGAATAACAAAATTGTAAAGAGTAACTGAATATTGCAGCAATTTTCTGTTCAACTATGAACAACAACTTCTAAAAATAATAAATTACAGGCTACAAAAGGTTGGAATCTGAAGCCATTGTTCTTGGTTCATATATTCATAGATAAATAAAATTAAAGTGGCACATGTCATGGTTGATGTTTTCATTTATTTCCAGAAGAAGAAAGCTCATCAGTCCATTTACAGTAAGCTTTGCAGAGGATATCCTCACTCATGTCATGGAAGATTTCTATAAAATCAATGACAAAAGATAAATAATAAGTCAGAGCATATTACATGACAGACAAAATGTGATTTGCTTGTATTTACTAAGCTCAAAACAAAAGATTGTCATGTGAAAGTCGTCACTCTTTAAGACTTGTAAGTGTGAGTAAAGGATAAACAGGCTGAAAACAAACACAGGTTTTATGATCCGTTCTCATACCTGCAGATCCCAGTCCTGTGGGGAGAGGCATCCTCAGAGAACCAGCAGAGTGCTTCAGACGCTCGCTCAGAGCCTTCTGCACCAGGGCCAGGGTGCAGTCCTGGTGCCACACAGGCAGCTGCAGGCCCAGCATGCACTGGATGATGCGGGCCTTCTCCTCTGCTGTCAGCAGCCCCCTCTGCTGGGCCACATACACCATGAGGGACATGTCGATGTTCACCGCCTCCCCGTGTAGCAGCGCTGGCAACACGCTCTGTGAGTGTGTGAAGAAGATAGACGGGTTAGGAATATATACAGATTATGGATTTCTGTGGGAAGGGAAACTCTCAAAAATTCATCAATAAATTTTAACTGTTTGTATCCACAATTAATGCTAGATATGAATTAATTAGTTTACCTTATAGAGCATTATAACTTGATTATAAATGGCTATCTATTATCTAAAAAATATCTTGATAAACTAGATCTAAACTAGTTTTTAACTATTTTTAAATAGTTTAAAAAGTTTATACTAATGCTTTAGATTAGATAAACAGACAGACAGACAGATAGATAGATAGATAGATAGATAGATAGATAGATAGATAGATAGATAGATAGAGTTAAAAAAAAAGTTTTAAAACTACATTATAACTAGTTTAAAAGGTTTTACATAATAGTTCAATTTAGTTTTGAGCTAATTTTTAGTTTACAGACTTTATAGGCTCGTTTAGAGACTTTCCATGGCCTGGTATCTCAATTCTTCTAATATATATATAAATAAAAATGTAAGCTGCTTCTTGACCATTTCTAATTCAGGGCTGATCAGGTGACCAAAATCCACCAGCCTGTCCAGATCATCCTCCCACAGGTTGGGAGCCAGCTCCTCCAGCATGGTTTCTATGGCAATGCGGGTGGATGCTGTGGCGCTGTCCTCTTGTTCAGAGCGCTCGCTGCTCTCACAGGACTGCAGCTTGGACTGGAGCAGCGTCCTGCCCTCAGCCTCCAGCAGCTCAAACAGACCGCGGTGCTTCATCAGAGCCATCTGAGGTACAGGGGGATGATCGACACGGTTAGCTGGAGACAAAATGCTAAGGAAAGTGAATTAGAATGTCCCTACCCATAGGACTGGGATGTGATAATCACACTCACATGCATAAGAGGTTCTGTGGTGTTATGGGTGCAGGAGGCTTTCTGTACATGCATCACAATCTGCCCCTAGTTTGGGGTAGTTGGCTAGTAGAAACCAATAGAGGCTTTGCAGTTAGGTCACAGCTCGATCAGCCACAGCTTGCACCATCATGGAGGACCAAAGAAGGATTGGCTGTGCACAAAATAATGTATAAATATATGACCTGGTTAGAACAGAGATATACAGTATGTCCATTCAGTGATGTTCCAAGTAATCCAATTGTCTGAAGAGGTACTCCAGAACACTCTGAGTTATAGCTCAGTTAGCCTGAGCAAACTGTTGGTTTTTGGCTTTGTTAGCTAGCTAACTAGCCAGCAGCCTAATTTTGCAAAGCAACTGATGTAAATGTGAACATACAACTACTAACACTAACATCTACTTGATATATTAGCTATTGTGCAAATTAAATTAGGCTAACTAGTTATATCCAAACACAAAATCGATCAGTGATGAAGTTATCAGTTCCAGTCAAAAAGAGCACAAACTATTCAATACTGTTTAGAGGGCCGAGTCATAAGTTTAGAAATGCAATCAGCTGTGTTCAGTCTTTGTTGCCAGGAACTGAGGACCTCCAACATGGCTGCCAGAGGTGGCGTACAATAAAAGCCCTCTATGTTCATGCAGTGATGAGCACCTTCAACATCTCTGCCATCCCGTTAGAGATCTGGCGCTGCGGGAGCGTTTGGACGAATGAGCGGTCTAAGAACGTTGCCACTGGTGGGACGTAACTTCCCAGCTTGTTTTTGCCCCCGGCAAAGTTGACCCCCGTTTTTGCCCCCACACTGGCATCAATGTAAGACAGCAGAGTGGTTGGCACCCGAATGTAAGGAGTCCTCCGGCGATAGAGAGATGCCGCCAAGCCCACCACATCCAGACAGACCCCTCCACCGATGGCTATGATAGGCTCAGAGCGCCTGTCAATACCAAAGCTATGAACCTCCTGCAGGATCTTGGTCACTAGCGCCATACACTTGTTCTCTTCAGTGGTGGGCAGAGGGAGGATCTTGTGCACAACCTTTCTGGCCTCAAAGTACTGAGTAACTTGGGAGCCATACAGCTGATTGACAGTCTCATCGATGACAACAAAACGCTTAACAGGTTTGGAGTTACTTATCGTGGCTTTGAGTTCTTGATCTCCTAAATGACCCCATAGCAGTGTGTCATTTCTGGCATCCAGTATGTTTTTGCACTGAATAACTCTATAGGTGAATACGATGGGGCTGACCACTGTCCAGGAGAGTCCATGGTCTGACTTGCTCTCATAGCTGAGGATAATTCACAATAAAGCAATAGAAAGAAAACATACAATTAATATACTGTATATACCCCATCTTAAAGTTGGATGCAGTGTATGGTTAGAGAGGGACAGACAGAAACAACTGCTAACATGCCATCACATACTGTAACTCAGTGTAAGCAACAGCATGTTCACACTGGAATGACCTCAGTGTCTAAAATAGAAAGGTATTTCAGCTCTCCCTGTCTAAGGAGCATTCTAGTGAACTTATAACCCATTCACGTCAACAAATTACAAATGAAAACATGTTTTAATAAAGAGGGCAAATTATAGGCATGACGTTCGATCATTGAATATGTGATCTAATTTGTGTAACAGGTTAAATACATTATATTGCCACTGAACATATAAACCCATTTGTGTTGCCAAGTTGTATGACTTAATATTACATATTGTAGAATAATCTCTCAAACTGAATTACAAAATACATTTTTTTTTATGCATAGTTATATGCAAAGCTTGTAACTGTTAGTCTCTCTCCATGTGTTGTCCTACTTACATTTTAGCAGCTGATGACCTTCCCTCTGCCTGCTGGCAGTGCTGACTTTGTCGAATCCATGTTCTGTTCACTTGGACCAGATTGAACTCTGTTTGTTGCTGGCTTGAGTTGTTAGAAAGCATGCTTTCAGAACATTTGTCTCCCATATTTTCAGCCTACTCTCTCACTCTCTCATTCTTTATGGAGTGAAGCCAAAAAAACTGTCAGTGAACTTGACTGTGACCACGGCTCAACAGGTGCAACGTGATCGAGTTGAAATGGGAGAGTGTAGTCAACAGCTTTCAGAGATACGGATTACTATTAATTTAAAATTAAGAGTTAAATGTATTCCAATTAGCCAAATACAGTAGCCTTCTCAATATTATCAATAATAAATACTCAAAGATGATCCAAATTCTCTTAAAAGCCTCACTGTTGCATTGTGAACAAGCCGGAGATGATGAATTGATGTCTGACAGAAAAATTGTTTATATTTTTGCTTTACATTTTTACACACTGTGGGACTGGTATACAAAAAGTAATGACATCAAACTAATCAGCTGCCACATAGTAGCCTATATGTTCTGTATGTGGACTACTGGATTGAAGTCATCTAGTTCTTCCAGCACATCCTCTTCTATCATCCTCTGCCTTCTCTCTGCTCCTTCTGTCCTCTCTTCCATCCTGGCAGGACTGCATGTGGACATTTGGGTACTTTGCATTGTGGGACCAGTGTGTCCATAACAACAAACTAGGAGGCTGCCATCTCTCTGCACCTGGTCCATTTCTGGAATATTCTGTGGGCTTTTTTTCTTTTAGAATAACAAGCAACTCTACCACTGCTTCAAACTGTGGTAGGTGTTGCCTGTCATAAGACCTACAGAACATGTGGCAATCACCAAAAGGCTGATATAAAGAAACCCTTTGTAGTGCGTGCGATTTATTAATAACATATTTGCGATTGACTTTACAGCATAAGAGAGCAATGAAGTGAGAGTTGAGTTAAGTTGTTTATTGAGTATCATGCAGTCTTTTTTTGAGAATTGTGATGTTTGGGACACGACAGGCCTTTGGATTTTACAGCAGGGTCAGAGACGAAGACGGAGGGAACTCCTCAGCGATAGCAGATCTCTGATATCTCCATGGCCAGCTCCAGGAGTTCTGCTGTGTCCTGGCAGGAGCTGCAGCAGCCACAGTCCAGTTCCAGGTTGCAGCTGCAGCAGCCCCTTCCCTGCTGGTCCTTCTCACTGGATGCCTTGACGTATTTGTATGAAGGGAAGCAGCGGCTCACTGCCCTTTCACATGTGTCTGGCAGCATGACTATTAAGTCATGGAAACGACAATGCAGACAGGCAAGCAGAATAGCTGCACAGTCATCTGGTGATAGTGACAAAGGAAATCAAAAAGAGGAAAGAAATGGAAATCAATGGAAATGTTTAGCCAAAGACACAAATTGCATTTAATGAAATAGCAGCAGGACATCTAAAAATGTCATCTACTGCACCTTTGACCACAAATTAAATCAACTTCAGCACTACAACATTCGTAAATTTGGTTTCAATATTAATGCTGCAGTGTCAGGGCTTCCCAATTTAATCAAACAATTTTATGTAACCCTTATAGCATTAACTGTTTTCAGTCAGACAATACCTCCAGAGTCGGGCTGATACGAAGCATCAGAGGAAAAGCGACTGCTACTGTTCTTATACTTGCTGTCAGAACACAAGGAGAAACTGGATCCACCCCATTCACTGCCACCCAGGGGATCCTGGGAACTGAGATCAGTATCCAGCTTGTCTGGTTCCTGCTCTGAAATGGTGCTCAGCCTGCGCACGCTGACCACCACCGACTTGCCCATCACTCTAGATGGATGGCCAACAGGGTTAGGGATGGATCCTTTAAAAGGACAATACAAGCAATACAGAAAAGATATGTTAAAAAGTAAATCCAAAGTACATTTTCTCATATTTCCATATCACTTTATAGCTTTCGTTGATATCTAGACCATATTGCAGTCATGGAAAAGTGTGTCATGTGGATGGAGTTTTGTTATAGCCATTCATTTAATTGGATTTTACATCTTATTGATGTTAGAAGAATTCGATGTTGTCTCAACACCCAGTCCAGCCTCCATATGACAAGTTACTCAATCAAACCCTCTCCAAGGCAGATTTTTAATTATTCAACGCACCATTAACATGGAATACGTCAGGGAGGTGAGACTTGTAAAGTGCACAATAGAGGAAGCTTGCTCCATATAAATTCAATGAGGAGAGGTTATTGATTTGCAAGCTTTTATTTGGATCTAGTTTCCCGGCTTGAATGGGGCCAGAGGAAAAAAAATGTACTGTGTGAAAATGTACTCTCTCTCATGGCTATTCTAGACTACTTGGCATGATCAACATCTATCAATCAGTGATCAGTGTAAGTCCATAAGCAAACATTCTGCAGTTCCAACTTCCCTACTTTCAGGATAGCAGTTAGTAACAATGCAATAGTTACTTGGCCTAATCAAACATGGAGACAATGGAGTGAATGGAAAAACATACCCTCAGACACAGGACTCCCTGAGTTTTCAAGCTTGAAACAATCACCATCGTTTGCAGGATTCCTTGAAGGAGTTGTCATCTTATGCAGAGTAGAGTGAATGGAATAGAAATGCAATGCAGTGCTTGCACAATGGCATTACAACATCCAAACCATGACAGCTCATTTCATGCAAACCTCAACTAGATAAGCACAGCAACCTGATAGAGTTGTCATCTTACACAGACAATAATAACAGACTATCACTGCAACATGCTGTTTTCCTCCAAGTGCTAGAACTGCCTGAAGCATGCAAGAAAAAATAAGTTTACCCAACAAGGTGACTGTATGATGAGACAACAGAACTAAGATAGCTGGAGATAAACAAAAAGCAATGAGTCCTTAGTGAATTCTGCCCAATAATTTGCTTTAAAAAAGTACCTGTCTGCACTGGCAACACAACAATCCAGCAGTGGAAACTGTAGCATCTGCAGCTGAAGCTCTCTGAGTCTGAGCTCATGCACCTCACATCATCATGCACACACCCACAGTGTGTGCAGACTCCACATCGATCGATACTGGCCAATCGGGAAGCACAAATCTACAAATCTATGATGGCATAACACATATAAGATCCACTCAATTATGCCATTAGGTCAATAGAAAAGCCTTGTCAAGCTACAGGCTAGTCAAGAGCACTCATTCCTCATCAGACATCTGGATTAAGTAATTAATGACAGACAAGACTTACATAGAATTATCTTACCACTTGTTTTATTATCCTGCCTCAATGAGTGCTCTTCATACCACAATGGTTTTGTAAACCATTTTTTATCCCACATCTGTAGGCAGCAGACTGGTTTATCTACAGAGAAGCAAAAGTGGACAGACCACAATACATTGGAAACTTTCCCTCCCAAACCATGTGTCTTCCATCCCCGTCCATTAAGTGGTCATTACCATTGACCGGGAGAAGTGGGGCTATTATCACACGGTTAAAACACAGCATCAAGTCATAACTTACACCGCCATATAAAACCATGATGAATGCCTAGCGCTACATCAAGCCAGATCGAAGAGATATACACACATTTTACATGAGGAATTTATTACTCATAGAGATGTATTGGTTTACAATCATGGTAAGACTATAACATCTACTATTACAAGCTCAATTAGAGCAAATTCAGCAATGTTCATGGTTGGGGTGAAAAAGACAGACAAATATAAAGAAGATACTTAATCTTTTTTTTTATCAATTGATTATATGTTAAGTACAAATATACCAGATCATGTTGGCAGTGTACATTTACATTTTTAAAGCAACATTTCAACTTTCTCTACAAACAGAATTTCATATAATATTGTGAAAATGAAAACAAAATCAGGTTGTGTGGCCCCAACGTAGCATGAAGCAGCCATACGTATAGAGGGAAAATCTTTCATTGTCAAGTGCTAACCATAAATATTCCCTTTCCTTTGGCTTCTCTGGTCATCATGGTCCTTCCGTGTACAGATATAAAATAAGATACATCATGAGACTATGTTTTGAACAACAGACAGTTTCACATAGGCCTTTTTGTGGTCTCACTCTACTGTACGGATAAGAATTCAGAGCTAGATTAAGAACACAAAATAACCTAAGAAATGCTGATAAATACAAAAAAATATGTACTCCCCCCCCCCCCCCAGAAGTAACACGTTTGGTTATGTAGATGAAGCAGTTGTTTTTGAGTCTTTTGGTAATAGAAAGTCGCATAGGCTGTGAGCGGGGCGCCTTGCAGTGGAGAAGCGGGACCTCACAGTCAGAGAGAAGGCACACGGTCAAGCTGAAGGTTGGGCCTCTGTGGGCTGCCGTTGTCTTCATCTTGGTTCATCTCTGGGCTGTGACTGTGCTCATCTGTGCTCTCCGGAGACTCGTAGGGAAAATTCTCACAAATCTCCTCATCCTCCTGCTCTTCTTTAATGCTGGTTTGATAAACATGCAGAAAAAATATAGAATTAAGATTTGTGTCATTATCATATGACACAAATCACGTATCATATCATATCATCATCACATTACATTACCACTGAGCCAAATGCACTAAAATATTGTTTACTTTTTCTTTCTTTTTCTTCTACTGTTTCTATTTGGGGTTTTTTTTAATGTTGTTTTTATTGGTTTATATGTTCTTTTACTCTTTTCTGTCTGTGTTCCTTGTATGTGCAAATACACTTGGCCAATAAAATTATTCTGATTCTGATTCTGATATAAGAGGCCAAATATCTGTTAACAGGCAAGTGAATATGGTGGGTGGGCGGACTTGATGCCGGACGTGACACTTACAAAGCTTGCGGAGGGGACTGTGTTGCACTGCTGTCACTTTGGTATCCGCATCCATAAGCGAGGGCTCCGTTCACCTGCTCCTGGAGAACATGGGGCAGGGAGTGCATGGGGATGCTGCCCATACAGGCTGGATTGTATAGAGGGATGTTGCAGTCTGGACCACCACTCTGAAAAAAAGCAACATTATTAGGATTTATACCACTGCAACAAGATAAAAAAAAAAAAGGGACACATATTTCCTATAGAAAGGAATCGGTGTTTACTGAACAATTTCCATGCTACTGCAATATTAGGAGACATACTGCAGTTAGACATGCTACTGACATTTTATTTTTTTACATTTAAAAACAATGCACAGCTGTCTCTGCTGCTCTCTCTATGCACATTTCCCCCCTCCACTGTTACAGCTTAAATTATACATTATCTTACTTCAAACTATGCTACCACAGAGTTTGAAATATTGCACTTCTCTTACCTGGGGAGCAGACGTGACTAAGCTCTGACCATGACGGTTCTGAGGGTTCTTCAGCATAGGGGATCTGTTGGTACAGTGCACAATGAAACAAGTTATACTTTATTTAGTGTTAACACCAGTCGGGCCAGAGATAAGCATCGTATTCTTAAGACTTATTTGGGGTAAATATTCTGTGTGGTTAGGAGGTGGAGCTACAAGGTCAAATAACTTTAATGTCATGTATCTGACTTCTGGTAATACCTAGAAACACTCTTGAGGGTGCTGGCTTTACGTCCATGTTACACCTACCCATTGCCAGTGGTTTTCTGGGGCCTTCTTCTGTGGAACTCAATCTCATCCACTGTCCACACAGCTCCCTTCACATTTTCCAAACGGACAAAGCATTTATGGAGGCTGAGATTATGTCTCACAGCATTCTAGAGGATTATGGGAAAGAACAAAATAAGGACCCGTCGTCAACAGAGCTTCGGGACGAGCAAAAGCCACATTCAAATTTATCTTGCAATATTTATCACTTGTATGTATCACATGTAAAATGCTAACACTAAATGTAAATGTCAGCTAAATGCATCCATATGATATTCCTAAAATTCACTGACATTAATATTCTTCAAAGCTGTAGAGTTAATACCTTCCAAGTAGCTGCATTGCGCCTGAAATATGCGAAGGTTCTTGTGAACCAGTTGTAGATTTCATTTAAAGTCAGTTGCCTGCGAGGTGATTCAAATATTGCCTAAAAGAGATAGAATATACAAGAATTACTGGGGACAAAAAGACAACAGCAACAGTCCGATTCGAAAAACTGAAACTGTCATGATGCAAATCTACAGTATTTCAATATTTCTATGGCATTGAAAGTGTAAAATGACACTTTACCTGTCTTATGAGTGATGCATATGTAAATGGAGGCCTAACTTCTGTGCTCAAGTAGAACTCCTTATTGTCAATGATATCTGTTTAAAGACAATGACAAACATGATTTATAAATATAACATCACCACGTTGCACCGTGTCCCAGTGCTTTCAGTCAGACCAGCACCTGGAAGCAGTAAAGTATCAAGGCCATGTGAATAACTGACTGGTAACAGTTCATGATCCCATTAATACCTTGGCTCATAGACCTGCTGTATCGCCTCCGGACAGGGGTTCCAGTGAACATGCTATTAGGTGTGAGGACTGAAGGGGACTCAGACAGCGGTGTCAGGGGGGTGGAGGGTGCTGTGGCACTCTGGGACAGGCTCATAGGAGGAGGGCCTTTACCCAATGTTGCCTGGGAGAAGGATATGTTAGATGCCAGATTCACCTGAAAAATAAAGATAATAAAGATAGTCACATCAGGAAAACTTCTAATATAACCACAGACAAAACAACATTTGTTTCATTGGAGGAAACAACTATACTTACAGGCTGTGCTGGTTTGGGTTCAGACGACTTGAGATGAGCCATCATAGCTTGCAGTCGCTCTTTGTCCTTTTTCAACTATGTTAGGGGAGAAGACCAAAATGGAAGTTGAGAGGTAGTTCATGTTTTGTGTTAAATGACAAAATATAATAAGAATAAGTGTGAGAACTGCTTGGTTCCTGGCATCCTGTGAAGAAGTGTAATTATCCAAAGTTGTCACTTATGCTTCTAGGCCGGGTGTGAACATACACCACCCCAAGCTTTTGCTAGGCATTCACTTGCAGAGTTTTTCATAGGCTTTTCCTTTTCAATGTAGAGTTTTAAAAATGGAAATGTTAGGTACCCCACACTACCAAACAACGGGTAAACTATCTTCACAACAGTAGACTACTGTTAATAAACCAAAGATGTACCTGCAATTCCAACTGTTGGACCACTTGCATCTGCACACGGCACTGTGCTGTACTCTTGTCATCGAGTGTATGTTCGCTGTTCAGATGTCTGCAGAGAAACACGTTAAAGTCAAAATCATTATATGCTCTAATGTAATTCATATAACAACATGTATAATAATGATATATGTAATTAATATGTATGTAATATATGTAATTAATTCAATAAAATTTGCAGAAACACTATCATAATGTCAAATCACCTCAGGAATAATTTCATTGTAATTAGGAAGACCTTGTTTTCATTTTTTGTGTGGTTTAAACTAAAATTGAAGGTCTGCACCACAAAAGGTAGAAAACTTAACTGTGATAGTTGCTTAGCTTCTGTGTGTACATGCAAATGAGAGTGATAGAATATGCAAATTTCATTCTTGAGTCCATAATACTGTATATCCATGCCACTGCACATCCTGATAGACATGTGAATAAACATCAAGCCAGGTTACGGGCATGCAAGACTTCACCACTCACTTGAGAAATGCCTGGAAGTCTCCAAAGACCATCTCACAGCCGGGCCATTTGCACATGCCGTTTCCATACAGAGGATGGCTATTCTGTGTGTGATCATCCAGTGACCCACTGCAAAGAGTACAATGGCACCATTAATGACATGGCAGTGCTGCTCTAGCACAAACAAAAATAGAGATTAAAGTTTAGCCAGAGGGTAGAGGGTAAAGCACCTTTCTTTCTTCTTCAGGACCGCATGATGCCCATTGGTGCTGGATTGTTGACAGGAAGACTCTCTCGTCTCTCCACCAGAGGACAGACTGATACCATTCTCACAGCCTGAAATTACACACGCACATATATATACTGAGTTAGCTATGGTTTATTAAGGTCAACCAAATTAGCATGATATCGTGCATGTTTTCTCCAGGTTAACACATTTTTGTCTTTTTGTCCAGCATATACCAAACCACACCTAGAAAGTTTCACAATTTATATTGTGCCTTGCCTAAGTGTGCCATGAAAATGTCGTCAAGCACTACTAGACACGACTATTAAACTAAATGATTTCACTTAAGGGCTGAACTTCCTCAACAATAAACTCTTTGGAGAAATGGATGAAGGAGCGCAGCATACCCGGGGCTGCGGCGGGGCTGGTGGGAAGGACAGAGAGCAGGCCTTGCCTCTGCAGGTTGAGGAGATGTTGCTGCTGCACCTGAAGGAGCTGCTGCTGGATGGCCATCTGCTGGGCTGTCAGCTGTGACAGCGGGACGACAGGACACACACACACACACACACACACACACATTAGCCAATAAACGACTTCCCCGTTCCCCACAGAAGATACAATTTGTCCTGGGTTGGAGTCAATAGTATTGTAGTTTTGATTCAAAATGATGAAATACGAAAATGACGAAATAATTTTTGTCATTAATCAGATGATGAAACAACTGAGAATGCATTCACTGCCTATGTTACTGCATTTTCCTTTAACTTTGAGAACTATCTGAATTGAATTAGACTTGTCATTAATTATATGACAAAATAATTAAGAATGCATTCACTGCCTGTTACAACATTTTCTTTTAACTTTGAGAACTATCTGAATTGAATTAGACTCGTCTATAATGCTGCAATTGATCACACTTGTTGCACAATAAATATTGCCATAATAATGAAGCTTTACCTCTTGACTAACAATCCCAGTGTTCTTCTGTTGTAGCAGCTGTATATTGAGCTGCTCTTGCTGATTCTTGAAGACTTCTTGAATTTGTTGCTGCAGACATGACAATAAAATTCAGTTAAGAGATATAAAAACACTGTGTTAAATGTGGATTTGTACAGGCAAACACGTAACTTGACCAAACACACATATTTACCTGGTGTAGCATGAGTGCTTTCTGCTGCTGGAGCAGGACTTGGAGCTGCTGAGGATTGAGGATCTGCTGCTGTGGTGTCGGCTGCAGCTGCTGTGGAGCCTCTGCTGGAGGGGTCATCATGGATAGTGACGCTGGGACCTGCATCACCCACACACCAATACAGACGGGGAAGTCAAAATCCATTCCACGGAAAAAAACAACCCACTCTCTGGTAGCCAAAGGCAAAAATCAAGTCAAATGAAATAAATTTACCAAGTGCTTTTCTCAAAACAAGTCTGTGACAGAGCGCTTTATAGAGCAAATAAAAAGGACACAAACATTCCAATTACAAACAAGAAAAACAACAAATCACAGTCACAAGATATGTAGGGTTTTCTCTCGCTCTCTCTCTGTGTGTGTGTGTGTGTGTGTGTGTGTGTGTGTGTGTGTGTTGCTACCATTGAGATTGAAAATGTTGGAAAGATGTTGAAGAAGCATACACACAGCCAAAACATTCATTGAACTGAGGCATGTACTTAACTAAACCAGGAATCAAAAATACTAGCACCTCTTGGTCAAACTCAAAAATATATATATATGTATTCTTTATCCCCACACAGTAGACTGGTCAGTTTAGCTAAACTGGGCACTGCTGTGGTTTAAACTAAAAATAAAGCAAACAGAAAAACAACAACACTGGGTGTCTTGGGGGAATTAGAGCTCCATCAAAACAACAACAGCCACTGCCACAACAACAACAACCTCTGCTAGGCATCTAGCAATTACCACACCCTCCCCCTGACTGTCAAGCGCTCACAGCTCGAGGGATGTTTACAGTAAACATAAACAGCGTAATCAAAGTTGCATAGAGATATAAATAATGAATAAAAAAGCATACAGAGCATGTTTACGAAAACAGAACTTGAGACTCGTATTTTAATTAAGGTCTGAACCACAAACAAACATTTCTCTCCAAGGCCGAGTCTGTTTTGGATCGGGTAAACAAACTGACAGCGAATTTCACAGAGGCTCTGGGCTAACAATAACAGATGATTGCTTCCGAGTTTGTCCTTTCTTATGAAATTCAATGCTGCAGAGGTGGCCACCAAAGCAATGAAAATAGGCCTATCCCACAGACAGAGCCAGTTGGCCCCTCTATTTTTCTGTGGACACCATCAACACAACAACAGCCTTTGCCTAATCCCTGTTGCCATGGCAGCCAGCAAGTCCAAACATCTTCTGTTGTTGTTATTGTCGAAAGTCATACTAGTGAGCAACAGAGTGTAAACACGGATCTGTTCTCGCAAGACTGGTCTTGTGAACTCTGAGATGACTGACAGTGAAAAGAAAAGGCTGACAAGGCTTGCTGAAAAACAAATATAATGTGCCTTCCCTACCCTGATGAGATACAATACAGACTAATAAGTCCTGATTAGTGTAGCCTAGAAAAGAGTGGTAAATCATGCATAAAAATACACATGCTTGGTAATGCACTCAACCTATGACTTAATAGAATGAGATAAAATGACTAGAATACATACACAAGCACAGAGACACGTGATTACATTGCTTAACAGACACACATATATGCCTTTCAACAAAGCAGATCATTAAATCCTGATTAAAAATAGCCTGCTAGCATAACCTCACAATAATAATAAAGACAGAATTGGACAAACCTGATAATTTCCATTTAAAAGTATGTCTGGGGACCAATGCTGGGACGAGAACAAGTGCTGCTCAGCAAGAGTGTGCTGCCTGGCAGTCCGACAGAGCCTCGCTAACCTACTTGATGTGAGCATAAACAAAACTAACAAATAACACTGATCCACCCGCCCAGCAGGAGTTCTGCTCTCCCTCCCCCTTCAACAGAGCTTAACCTAACCCCCCGCCCCACATCCTTCTTCTACAGCATAAATATGAATAGGCATACAAACACCGCAGTTTGGAGAAGATGAGACAGACGAGTTGAGAGGTCCAGAGGTAGTTATTTTTTTATATGACAACAAAACAAAGCCGTCTCAAGAGTGCCCTAAATTCTCAAATGAAAGTAAGCTATGGGTCCAGAGTCCAGATCATTATCAACCTGGAATCTGCATGAACACTAGATATGATGTTTGGATATGAGACTAGGGTCTGGTTATACCGGCTGCACATAAATTCAAATTGTAGCACAATTATAAACACAAGTACTTAATAAATTCTGAGTCACACATTACTAAAATAGAGCAGTTGCACCACATAAATTAGTAACCTTAAGAACAAGTATTTACACTGATTTACACAAGCCCCTATGCAGCTGTAAGGCTGGTATAAATGTTACAAACTTACAGATTTGTGCTCACCAACAGAAAGATATGTTTTTCTGCATACAACATAATTTGTTTCAGTATTTTCATGCTATTTTGCAACCCAATGAGCAAGCTAACAAGAGGGGCGACTGTAACCATAGGACTCTATCTTTGATTTTTCTTTTTTGGTGCATTTAAAAAAGAAAATTCTGATGTATCTGAATAGTTAAATTGTGCATTCCCCATTATGATTCTAAAAGTGTTTTTTGTATTTGTTTTAGCACTTTTCCTAACAGCTAAAACTGAAAAATAAAGCAGTCCAAAACTCTACCAGTATATCTAGAAATGTAATGTTATGCAAAAATCTAATCTAAAAATAAATGTAATATATAGTGTTATGCTTATGATTTTAGATCGATATAGTTCAATCAATATTTTTAAAAACAACTTCTTTCTTAAGCTTGAAGCTTTAATTTGAGACACTACTTGCAGCTTAACAATAAATTACAGAATTTATGGACTCATCGAATGTCTACTTGAGCTTAAAAACACATAAAAATAAAAATGTACATAAAAATAAGCTTCCTGTCACTAAAGCACTTAGAGGCATGAGCCATAAAACCATCTTGGGTACCATAATAGTGCCCACAAAATTTTGCCTTCCATTCACTGCCAATGCTCCAGGATTTGTTTCTTAATGGCATCATCAAGAAAGTCTTGGCTCGCTTGTGTCGGGGTTGAAACTCGTCCATCTTCAGAAATCAAGACCGAGCGGTCCAAGATCATAACAAAACCATTTTTTTTTTTTTTTTATGGTTTTCAATTTCACCAAAGTTTAAAAAAATCCAATCATGCTTATCTTGACTAACTGTTTTTCAGAAGATGAATCATTTTTCTGTTTCTGATTTGTAAAATCAGCAATAAAACAAATCCCACTACATTGAGAATAGTAATATTCTCAAAACCACTGGATATGCACAGCATTATTACTAAACCTATAATATTCTTACATTTACCAGTACACAGGATGAGGTTACTACCCCCTGTGCCATAATCCAAGGTGAGCATTCATATAGAGGCCTGATTCAGAGCTGAACAGAATGATATACTACCATGCAAATGAGGACTATAACAAACATCAGTCTACAGGACCATTAGACAGGCAGCAACATTCACCAGCTACCTGCTCTAACCTTCAGGGTAAGTGTGTGAGCATTACTACCAAATAATGTTAACACTAGGCCAACCAAGTACTTTTTCAAAAAACCTAGGCTGTTTATGCAGGCTCTAAGTTTTAGTACCAAACTAATGTTAAAACAAGGCTAAGCCAGCAGTTCTTTAAACACTTACACTTCTTACCAATAGCCAGTCCTACATACTATAGTTGTAAAAATGACATTTTTGAAACCAATGCTAATTTGATGCAGGATAAACCAGTGAAATAGTGTTGAACTGGTGCAGCTGGGAATGACTGACCCTGGGTGCCTCTGGAGGAGGAGTCTGGCTGTTGCTCAGTCGATTTTCATTCTCAGTATTACTCCCGTTCTCTGTCTGAATAGCTGGGCTGGTGTGGCTTGTCTGATCTGACCCAGACTCATGCATCTGGACTTCACTGACCTGGGAAAGGAAATGAGTGCAAATTAATACAACTGGAAAAATCTGTACAATGTAATGAAATATAGAAAGCAGACGAACCTAACATCTTCCACCTTCTGGATGTTTTCTTACAAGGCTAGTACTACAACACAGTTTCATAAGATAGGTCCATTCCCCACGCACAATTAAACAGCCTTATCCAATATTATCTCTGGAATGGGCCTATAATGTAGTCATCCACATGTGGAAAAAAAACTTTACTGTTATATGACAGTGTTTACAGCACTAAAAGTTAAGCTCTACATTTGAACAGTTCTCCCCACAAAGATAAACATTCTCCTCTACAAGTGAGAGAAGAACACGCTAGGTCTATTTGTTGAATAACCGATTGCTGCCATGACTACTGTAAACACAGGGGCCCTGGGTCCGTGTTTATGTGCAAACACATCTTCCTTCTGGAACAATTTACCATTAACCAGGTGGTGCGATAAACGGCTCTGGCAGGTAGTACAATGCAAAAGTAGGCTTTTATGTATACAGCTTGGGAGTGTTTGAGTCAAAAGCTAAGCAGCATAAACAAAAGTAAATAAAGAAGGCAAACAATTAATGTGAGCTGATGGAAATCTACAGGCAGAAACTGTTGGTGGGTGATCCTGCACCGATATGAACAGACCACTTTGCCTCAAGGATAATGTTATACGTTTTAAGTATAGCCTACCATCATTACCATAATATAAAAATCAACCAATGAGTGTAAGACATCCTTAAAAGCCAGCATAAAAAGTTAGCCTAAATTTGACAAATAGCTCAGTAAGGATCAAGAATATCATATCAGTTTCAGAGAAACTGATTCAGACTAAAAGGACAACTCAACTTCTTGAAATCTCTCTTAAAATTGTACAAACATTTAGCTACAAACAGGAGAAAAACAGTTTCATGGATATTTCCTGTTGTTCACAGTGATTGACAGATGGCCGTTTAGCCTAAGGGTATTCTATGCACTATGTGAAAAAAGAAATAAATGGTTTAGTTAAAAAACTAAAATAATCCTTAGGCTACCCATGTTATCTAATAACTGTTAGTCTCTAGAAAAATAACTATCTGAATATCTCATGATGAAAGGAATTTTACTTTGTTAGAGATGTTAAATAGTAGATTAGGTCTAACAACTGATTGACTGAGAGCTCTATAACATTCTCATTGAGACACTTTTTATGTAGACTGTTAAAATGATCCTATATCTTGCTGATTCAAACCCAAACCTATCCTGTCAAAGGCCATCAGTGTTGAGGCTAGCATTCTGTTTACTTTTGGTTTCAGGATGATGTCTATATAGACAAAGAGCAGTGTTTCCTGTATAACTTTTTGTCCGTGTTGGGGATAATTTCGGTTGCAAGACCCACGTTCACTCCTGGGCCCATTCCAGATCAGTTCCAGGATATGTTATACTTTTTTAAAAAAGGTTATTATTTTGATACTACCATCATGATAAATGGACAGCTGCACTGCAATGCAACTGTTATTTTTTTCGGCAGGCTGAGAAATAAACCCATATGATGAATTTTCCATTGTATTTCCATTTTTATCGCTGTGGGGGCCACCGCTGTTCAATGAATGTAAAGGAAACACTGCCAAGAGGCCTTTCCTTATGGCAGAGCAAACAACATCCACCTCCTCTCTCCAGGTAGACTTCAGAGATATATATATATTTTTTAAAAAACTAGTGTTATGCAGGTCTATCTCACAGCTACTGAAAGTAAAATGTACCATCAAAATGGCTAAGGTTACTTAGAAGAATAGCATAAATCATGAAATCCCCTTCAATAATACCAAGTCACACTCTTGAATAAATGATGCTTAAATACTGAAAAAGCGGATATACCAAATTCATTAAATTATCCACAATTTATCAAAATGAACTTGAGGTCTCTATGTTAACATTTGCTGACCAAGTACTAACACGATACCGAGAACCAATTTTAAGACTCACAACAACAGATTTTGACAATGATATCTGTAATGTAATAAAATAAAAAACACAATTCTTTTTTGCAGTGGAATTAAACATAATGTCAGCATAATCAAAAACATTCTACTAGTACTGACTGAGCATTCATGACCTTTACCAATACCACGTTTTTCAGTGTGGAAAAACTGGACTGGACCACTGCTATTGACTCATTATTTAATTATTAAATGGTATCAAGAAATATCACCATGTACACCATGTTGTTGCCGACATGTTGTTTCCCAACATCCAGCCAGTGCTTGCCCAATATTTATGGCCTGTTAACTTTCTCCTTGCCTAGATCCAAGCCCTTAAATGTCTATAATTGTTTTGACATGCCCACAGCCAATTTTGCAAATTATTAGGTGGTTTGGAGGTCTAACATAGCTTTCTTCTCGGTGGCCTGATGATGATCACCAGTGCTATCATTCAGAAGCAATGGACTGACTCAACCCATGTAAATCAAGATTTTAGATTACAGGAAGATCTAATCTCTGCTAAATTCAGTTTGAACAACGGCCTCTAATTTTGCATAACTGAAAACTACCAGAAATGGCAAGTTTCGCAATGAGGAAAAATGTAGGAGGAAGAATGAAGAGAGGACACTTTAATCAGATTTAAGGGGTAATTTATGTTTCCTTGAGAGACAACGAAAGTCCACTCTCAGTAACGCTATCTCACTGTGAACGTGTACAACTGGGTGCGACATGTCAGATTAAGAAACACTCACTTGTCTGGTGGAGTACTTGCAAGTACATCTACCTATCAGTCCTATTAATAAGTGACATATAGGAAGGTGGGTTCAAAATCAATAATGTTACACCGACCACCTAAGCACTGTGCACATCTGACCAGTTCACGATCCACTGGGCCAAGACATATAACGTTATACTCATTTAAAAAACATCTGATGTAGTGCTGGTGGGTAAAGCCATGCAACTTATCCTGAAGTTGACGTTATAACACGAGTGGAGTCGTTATCCAGTTACATTTGCCATCTGGTCTGAGCTAATTAAAATTTGCGTTGGTAGGACTTGAGCCTCAACTTGAGGTAGAGATGCGAGAAAACCAGAGTTATATTGTAACGGAATAAAAGATGTAGTGACGACTAGCACGCCAACTGTACAGCTCATTTATATATGCGCTGTCCTTGTTAACCTCTGTTAGCTAGACTGGAAAACAGTTTTCGACCAAACCTTGCTGGTAACGTTTACGTTATCAGTACAACAAAAGCTAGCAGCCTCACCTAAACGCTAGCTTACAGCAAACGTTTCTCTCTTCCCGTTGCTTCACCACCCGGCGATATAACAGTGAAGCGAAATTAGAAATTCACTCTAACGACTTTCGGCGCACTATTGAATTAACATTTACTTACCGATAAAAAATGTGGACAATCTTTGGGTCGGGGTGGTGTCTGGAGAGTAAACCTCGGAGCAGAGCCTTGTTAGGTAGCCAGCTAGCCACAAGTTGCTAACAGAAGAAGGCGGGGCTTAGGTAAAAGTAAACAATGGTGACGTCATGCTCACATGTGGGACGGTTTCAGATCGTCTTGAATCTTGACGCAACTCCGGGGAAACTAGAGCTCGCAAAAAGTAATGCATTACTCTTTACTCGTCACGTATTTCAAAAGTAGTGTAATTGCTTTATTAATTATTCCCTTGGAGCAGCAATTCCTTACACTACTCGTTATATTACTTCTCCGTTACCCTCAACGTTCAGTTACCTCTTCTATGAACTGATCAGGGATCCATTGATGTCCAATGTCATCTTTTCATCTGGGACCACTCTCACCCAGAGAAAGTAGGCTGCAATTTCTGCCCTTTCACATCTAAGCTTTAGTGTGACAGGATAATAAAAATGAATTGGGGGAGGGGGTGGGACTTCGTGACAAAAGTATAACGACTTTTTCTTACTGGTAAGAATTAGTAATGATATTAGTATTTAAATAATAATCCGCTACATTGCTTGTTACAGCGGGAAAAGTAGCCTAGTGTCATCGCTGTAACTTGTTATTGAAGCTTTAATGATAATGATAGAATTAATAATACAGTGAATCAAGGTAAGGTAAAGATAAGGATAGGTAAAGATATTTGCTGCCAATATTTTCTTTACAGATAGGCCTACAAGGATTGCGGTTACCCGATTCACACATGAAGGGAGGCTATATAGTCCAATGCAAGGGCTTATGTGCAGGCCAGGGTGAGCAAATCTTCTCTCCCTGTATCACAGACCATACACAGACTTAAGTAGATCCACGGTGGCCTGCTCAGTACTATGAGCAGATCTGGTGCAAAGATGCAGATCAGATTGTGCAAGCAGGACAACTGTGCAAATGTGTAGGAAAAAAATGTAGGCCTACATGATAATCTAGATCATATGTGCACGAATATCCGGAAATGTAACTAAACAAATGTGAAACGTGTCCATTAAAGATACTTTTTATAGAGAGTTACCATGGGTGTGGGTGACAACTCTCGCCCTAATTCCCGTGAAAATCACCATTAATTTTCTCATTGACAAAAACAAAATAATTTCTCATGAGCACTTAACTGCATGGACATTTACCAGAACATTCGATTTTTAATAGGCTAAGATTTTTTTTAAAAAAGTATGAGATTCACTCAATAAAACAATGAAAAAGGGTTTTGATGAAATTACCTGAAGTCTTGCCTGTGTCTCTGAGCTTTGAAGCACCCACCAGAGGGCGACACGAGCCACTCTGTAATATGAAATGATACAACAGGGAAGGTGCCAGTGTTTTTTTTGGGCCGCCCCCCACTTTGCAGTCTTTCAGTGAACGTTTTAATTTTTGGTTCAGTTCAAAATCCAGGGCCATCATTGAATTGCATGACAAATACATTACTAATTATATTGTATTGATTAATTTATATTGATTCACTGATACAATTTGTGATATGTGCTAATGGAAAATGGTCAAACACATGTAAACAACTTTATCTTGAAATACTGCAAAAAACCTCAGAGAATATTCAGCTAATTATCAGGGTCTGAAAATGATTTGACCATCTTTTCTAGAAAAAAAAAAGTTAAAAAGGTGATATCCTCAAAAACGTTAAGATGTAAATGGGAATTCTGTTTTTTTTGTTTTGATCTATGGTTTAAAATAATATGCTGGGATTTATTCAATAAACTATTGACATTCTTATTGCATGTGGACATTAAACCAGCAGCGTAGGTGGAAGTACTTTATTGTTTTTTTCCAACATGTGTGTAAACCTAATAGAGAAACATAATTGGATACAATTCCAACAGGTTGAACACATGAACGTAACATTCTAAACTGCTGGTAAACACAAGGCACCATTCCAAGATAAACAATCAATTACAAGGTCTGAACTCCTAGCTGAGAGTTCAGCTGCATGTGCAAGGGTACGGTTAATTTCTTATCCTACAGTATGTGCTTTAACATTATTACATGAACAACAGAGCAGGATAGGGACTTCAATAACAAAGCAATGTTAACAAGTATGGCAAAGTTCATGCACTTAAACTTATTACTTCCCTCCTGTGCACATTTTTTTTTTTTTGCTTTGGCACAGAGAACACTCCAGGCCACCAGCATTGCAAATACTTTAACATTTTAAAACATTCAACTTGGTTTTTACAGTCATTACTAAATCATATGGTCTTTCTGTGATGTTCAATGCATACTGTACACCTCTGTAGAAATGACCTCAGATGTCTAGTATTATTATTATGGCACTAACCTATAAGTATGGAAATCTGCACTACTGTATGCAGCCTGGAGAAGTCTTTGTTCCACTCACTCATACACACTCTCACACACACAAACACACGTACACACACAGGAAAGGCGCCTTTGGTGAGATGTGAAGCACACCATAATCCAGTTTCCAGTTCCAATCCTAAATTTCAGTATTTTCTTAATTTGATTTTAATTCGAACAATACAAACAGCCTATTAAATATAAGAACATACAAAAAAGCAAAGCTTTCAAACTATGGATTAGAGAGATTGCAGTGACAATGTGTTTTTGTATTGAAGTGGCATGCAATCTCTCTTCTCTTTCTCTCCTCTTTTCACAGATACAATTTAGATGATTAAGGGATATGTTTCATACAGTTTTGACCCTGTTACAGTGAATGGATCAGTTTATTAAACTCTAGTAATTTATGCAAATACACTAAAATAGGCCCAGATCAGTCCCTCCAGGAATGAGATTTTGCGATTGCAAGATTTTTCTTTTTTTTTTTTCCACCCCGGCAGATTGCTGCAAATACTGCAAGAGCTTGTATTTTTTATTCATCACACTTTTACTAAGAAAAAAATCCTCATGTGCTTTAAAAATGCTGGATTTCACAAATTCATACAATTTCACCACAATTGTCCAATCAATATTTGTCAAAGAGCATCATCTCAACTTTTTCCTGTCACTCACAAGTTGTAAAAAACAAACAAAAAAAGTCTTTCACTTGATGAGAAAAGCCACTGTTTGGTCTCAGTAATCACAAATAAACTCCATGTCATCCTGGAGGGACTGTCTGATGCCTTATACATAAGGAACAAAGTGCTTGATTTAGGACAAAAGCATAAATGAAATAAAAACCATAACACTGCAAATTTGTCCCAAAAAAAATCCACTGAATGGAAACGATTGCATATATTTCTCAGCAACTATATGTGATCTTTTGTGTACTGAATTCGTTTTATTATAACAAGAACATATTTCTTTCACAATCCACTCACATCCTAAAGAATAAAATCAAAAACGAGAATGTGCAATTTTCTGTTCAAATGTTACTAGCATAACGACATACTAAATATTAATTTTCTCCAGTATAGACAGCAATACGTAGGCTCTAACATACAAAACAGAGAAAAGAACGGGTAGAAAAGCCTTATATTGCATTGTCAAGATAAAGGTTTGCTTTCTGGAACTAGGCCTATTCTTAGATCCAAAAATGAGATGGAATTCAAAGACCTAGCTTTGTCTGTGCTCAGGAAACTGCCCAAAATATGCTATTATATATCTAAAAAAAATCTGACTGTACATGATCTACTGTATTTTGGTTAAGGATTTGCAAAATGTTGTAGTATAAAAAACATACAAACACAGCCATAGCTAAAAAATGAAACCAAAATGCTTTTTGCTTTCTGCCCAAATAAAAGTATTTTGGATATCATATTTATGAATGACAGTAGTGCTCAGAGGATGGGGAAATTCCATCGATTGAAGATCACAATACATGGGAAACATTTTGAAGTAATGTAGATGATCCATCAAGCCAACTAGGAATTTGAACTCCACTGCTTCAAAATTTGCCCAAATATTATGGTCCTACACACGTTGATAAGCAAAAAAGTGTCTGATGTGCAAAATGTGCTAATGTCTTGAGCGGCCTCCTTCGAAGGCATGGTGCTCCTCGTGTGCTGAAATATAAATAAACAGAACAATCAAACACTTTACTGACATTTTATGGCATTATGGTCCATCCATCTTAAAAAAAACGATTATATCATTGTTAAAGTACAAAGATAATACTCACGCTTGTAAAACACTGCTTTAAAAGATATTTGTGGAAGGAGCTCATAGATCCTTCCTAAGATGTTTGCCTCATTAGCACAAGACGCATTTCCATTCCAGACCTGAACGACATCTTCTCTGTCTCTGACACTGACGCTAACCCCGACCACTTCATCTTCTGCAAGAAGAGCACCAGAGAATGAGAATGACACATTTCAGATCCATGTTGTAGATACTACAGTAATGCAATTTCAGTAGAAAACACTGAACAGAATATGAATTTCCCAGAACCAAAGCCATATTTTTGACATTTAACTCAATAAGATTACTGTAAAATATGATTCTTTCTTTTAAGTTTTGACTTTTAATACCTGAAGCACAGTAATCACTGAATTGTTCTCCAATAGTAGCCAATAGCAACTCCTTCCACACAGCAGACTGTGAACATGAAGACAAGCTTGTTAAATTGGCATGAAAGTAGCACAGAATAGATACGTAATAAATATAGGCCACTGTATCACTTACAGTGCACTCTTTTGGTACTTTCATTTTCCAAACACCACCCTTGGCATTGCTTTCTTCTTCCCTGTATGCAAACCAGCAACAAACTAGAATTAGACTATTTTTCATCAAATTTCAAGTAATAAGCATGCACACTTGTCTCCAAGTTCAGCTCACCAGAGTGGTCTCCGTTCTCCTCTCATTAGATGATAGCTACATCTCAGTGGCAAGCTGGACACACCGGGTATGTTGTTGTAAACCCTCCAAAAGTTCTACTCAAATGCAAAAGTAAATAGAGGACTGACATCAATTTCATGAATAAATTCAGACAGTTGGTCCTCTTAAAAGCAAAGGGCCTGTCAGAAAAACATGATGGGGATCATAATCCTTTTCCACATAACAAGAGTAGGCTGCTTTTTGAAATCGTTATGCGACACAATTTACACTGGAAAAATCTAAACAAGAGGCACTTGAGCTGCCTGATGTCCTGCCATAATCACCATGATATATTGAACATACCCAGTTATACTTAAGAGGTCATTCATTAAGGTAATTACTACATTAATTAGTAAATATTGTCTTCACATAGCACATGGGTGGCATTAATATGAACTCTGTATCTTAAAGCATTAAGGAGTTATAGTACTTTCAAGAAAATCAGTTTTCCCTCATTAATATGTAAATGTATGCAGCAAGGTGCTCGAAAATCTAATCAGATCATCTAGTCTATAGGAACCTGTGGTGTATGACGTTTCTATCGCGTATTGTTCTTGAGTTATTGTGTTCACAAGACTCTAAAACACTCAGAACAACTGGAGAGGATTTTAAATAGCAAACTATTTGACCTCAGTCTGATCACAGTATAGAGTGTGCCTTGACCTGTTAGTAAAGGCTGCATGTAGGCCTATTACTGTGGTGTTAGCACTAAACCCTGCCCGTTTGGTTTCAAGTATATAAACATTAGAGAACAAACAGACCGTATCTCCTGATAGAGTCATTTAAATAAACACTCTCACTGGTATGAGAGTTTGGTTGTAGTTTCAGTACGCTTGAGGAACCACTTCACTCGCAGAACGGAGGTAAATACGACCAATAGAAACACCACACATTCTTGTTCTGAATGTAAATAGGGAAACTTGCCAGATAATACTATTGAAAAATGTCATCAGTCGAGTCCATGTCTCTAAAAGACAGTGGCCACATAGCGGAAAATGAAGGCAATGGCTGCTGCTTCCTGTAAGCACCGAGTTATCGTAAGTGTGTCGAGAACTGTGCTCTTGAATCAAGACTGTGAAGCATCTTACCTGGACGGTCTCCACGGTGTAGATTTTCTTCAAGTTTGACTCACATTCAGCTGCTGTTGTTCCTGGCAGAGATCTAGACAAATCCAGATATAGACATTTAATTCAGTTATATTTAGATAACTTTTTCTTCCTTATTAGAAATTACAAGTTCTGAAATGCATTTTGTTCAGTGCAAAGAAATGTTTGAGAAAAGCTGTCCTCAGAGGGGACAGGTTGGAGTAGGGGATCAGATGACAAATAACCCAGTAAACAGTAAACAGCACTGACCCCATTTAACCACACCACCCTCTGACTTGCACACACCGTGGAGGATGATTAGACTTGTATAACTTGCTGTTGCAGTTGTGTTCACTAGAATACTCAGTTGTGATTACTACTTATTAATCGTGTAATCACCTTGTAGGCTGAACATCAAATGTGGGTTTTGCATATGACAATGACAGTTTTGAAACAGATAACTGTTAATGTAAAAGAAAAAAGTGCTTTACCAAACAATGGCAACTGACACATGGTGACTCACCAAGCTTTAAACAATACCACCTGTGCTCATCACAAAAGACAAGTTCAATTTCAGTAGATCCTGAGCACCATCCTTTTAAAATCAGGCACAATGATTTGGTTTTGTCAAAGGATTCAGCTATCATCTGAATGTGCTATTTTTTGTTTTGTTTGTTTGTTTTGACATACTACCAAGTGGAGGACTTGGGTATGTAGGTCAGAGAGAAAACACGTTGGCAGCAGCTTCAGTCAAAGCTGTATCAACATCATTAACAAACATTTTGTTTGTTGTTATTGTACTTTTCAGTCGTTAAGACATATAGACTATTGTACTGTTATTGTTAAACACAGCTAACATGAGCTAGGTGCAATGATCACACGGCCTGCTAAATTCGTCGTCTTCTTTCTTTGTTTCTATTCAAAGCTCAGCTACCAAGACTTAACCTACTTGACAATGGCTACCAACATCAATAATATAGCTTGATGAAATATAACTAACCAATGCCTTACCTATCAAGCCAGAAAGTCCATGGAGAATGTAAAGGCAGGGTGTCGTTTTCATTGCTACTTGCAATGTTTCCCAAATCTCGTTCATCAATGTGAATGTTGTGCTCTTGAGGCTTTAGCAGACTTGGGCTTGATGTGCTCAGTTGCAATGTGGTGGCAGCTGGGACTGCCATTGTTACGACTGAAACCCAAGATAACTGGTTCTCTGAAATCAAGCAAATCTCTGGGCAAACGTCCTCGTTAGAGCTGTTAACGTTATCTAGGTATTTAGGTAAAATTGACCCCGATCAGCTGCTGACTCATTGGTTGCTTCACCGGTTTGCGCCGTCACAACAACAGAAAAATGATGACGCCCGCCGACTGTCTGCGGTACAGCGCGAGAGAGCGATGTCGACTTGTCAACACATGGGAGCTAAGCCAATCTCTGTGCCAGCAGCCTACAAATACTTTGATGGAAAAATGCAGTTAAGTGCGTAGTAAATCAAACAATTAAGTTAGTTAATTTGGTGCTACTTATTCCATTGCTGCAGGAGCATTCAGTCGCTACTCTGATTAACTGGAACGCATCTTCCGCAAGAAGGGACATGGTGCGCATGCGCAGTCGTAGCCGCCACCAGCTTTGTTGAGTTGCTACTGCTACTATTAGCTAGCAAGTATTTCCTGCCACTGACTGGACACAACTATGGACATCGACGCGGTGTTGGAAGCTTTCAAAGGTACTTTGACAATTATCTAAATGACTGACTTAATATTAGATAGAGAGATTGATAATTTGTTTTGATGCCCTTAGCGACAACTGCTAATATTTGCTAACTAGGTTAGCGTAGCTTGCCAACGACTAGCGGTTAGAAGAAGCATATAGACATACTCTGCCTGGCCTAGCTAGTTATAATGTTATCCATGACAGGAAAGATGTTCGTTTTGTTTGACATTTTGGCCTGTTTATCCCCACATTGGTAGCTAGTGAACATTCAGTCAGCTAGCCTGGTAACTTAATAAGTTCCACAACAACTTGGTAGCATGGCCATTAACATTCAGTTAATCGAAATTGGTGCAAGTTAACGTTAGACGATTTTCTGATACAAGTTAGTTTTCATGTATGTTAAAAAGTAACGCTAATGTGTTTGACATTACATCGTTACATATCACAACATGTTTCCTCCTAGTCAACTGACAATTACTCTAGCCTACCGTGCAATTAATTAGTTAGCCATAAACAGGATTCAGCCTTTTTCCATAAATTAAATTTGTCTGTCATAGTTCTAGAATGATAGTTCTAGAATCATTTTACTCTAATTGGTCATATGCTTCTAGGTTATCTTGATTTTTTTTTTACCTTCAGGTTAAGGTTACTCTGGCACAAAAAGTGCTTTTGGATAGGTTTGAGTAATGTGTATCTTGTGTGCGATAAATTAAATTGTTTTCCTGCTTTCATGTGGTTATTTACAGATTTTGAGAAGAAAGGGAAGAAAGACACCTGCTCTGTTCTAGAGCAATTCCTGTGTCATGTCGCTAAGACGGGGGAGACTATGTGAGTGGCAATGACAACGACTACCATATAGAACAAGACCCATTCATATTGTCACAGAGAATACTGATAGGATACATTTTTCCTCCAACCATATCTGCTCAGTGAACTTATTTTGTCACTCTTGTCAAGATGCTTTGTAAGTTGGGGCCCAGGACTTAATCATTCTGTGTGGGTGATATGCAGATTTCCAATGTCTTTCAGGATCCCATGGTCACAGTTCAAAACATACTTCCTGTTTAAGCTGGAACAAGTCATGGATGATTTCCACGCCTCAACACCAGAACAGAGAGGACCACATAATCCCAATGTAGAGTATATTCCCTTTGACGAGATGAAGAAGAGGATCTTAAAAATAGTGGATGGGTACAATGGGTGAGTAAAGCTGTTAAATGAACTGAATTCACACATTTTTAGAAGGGAGCTATTTTGCCCACAGCAAATCATTGCAGGAGTCACACATACACTCTTGGCTGGTTCTATAGTTATATGATGCAAAATGCGAACATTGCTCTCTCACTCCGCATCTGTAAAAAAATACATAATGCCCTGCAATTCATTCTTTATTCAGCAACATCTGTCAGTGTTCTTCTTCTTCTCACACATTATCAAATGAATGAAAACAAAAACTCCCAATAAAGACAGATGTAATTATATAAAAGATGGCAAGCTGGTCTTCAATCAATAGGGGTACTGATCTGGCTTGTTTTGTTGTTGTTTTGTTTTTGATGAGCCAAAAATTATTCAAATAGGTGCTGTTACTTGACTTGTTATATGCCATGTTTTGGCAGCTAAAAACACTTTTCACACACACAAATACTTCCATAAATGTTATGGAACTTTTCCATTTAGGGATCATGTGTGAAGAAGAGTCAGGGTCAAAATTCTGGAAAATCCACAGAAGCAATTTTCCCTATAGTTTCATAAAAATTTCACATTGACATATGTGAGAACAAAGCCGTTAACACAGGGATGTCAAACTCAATCTCAGTGATGACCACATTGAGAAATTAGAATCAAGCCGAAGGCTGTATATTTATTCCTAATTATCTTTTAATTAAGCACAGCTAATGATCCTCGACCAACGTGGAGAGAATTTGTTCACACAGAAAGGTGCTATGGCGCATACTCAGCCCTTGGACGACATGAATACAGAGCTCTGGCATTGTGTCGGGGATTAAAGGGGAAAACTCCCTTGCCCCAAGGAAATCAAACTTTGCCTGTATGCACTGTCATTCATTCAGTACTATCTGCCAGTATTCTGGTGTTCTCTTCACATCAGTTGAAATTTGGAGAGTTGGATTTGTAAAAAAAGTTTTTTAGTGTCAGAAAATGTCTTGCTACAGTATATTCTGCTTTGAATGGCTTCAGTTTTTGCACATATTCCTCTCTCAGTAATGGCAGTCGGCGTGTTTGCCACTGACAGACAAGTCAGAAAGTGAGCCAAGTTGCTCTCTTGCATTTGGCTCTCCCAAAAACCTAGTCGCATAATCACGTTTCATCCTCAAGCTCAGCAATTTCTTCATACATCTTGTAGAATCTGTGCAGTGCTTTTCCTCATGGCAAATGAGACATAGACTTTTCTATACACCCACTAAAAAAGTCTCCCACTTCTTTTGAAACTATGTGCCTTCATTATCAAGACTGAGTTTTTTTTTTTGCCATTTTAAGCTAAAAAGGTCGTCTGGGACTTGTATTCCCACTAACCACAACTTTTGGACTGGGCCAGAATGAACTGACAACCCAGATTCATATGTGGGCCAGATCAAAATTTATGGCAGGATGGATTTGAGTTACATACATTATTGACAAAGCAATTCAGGAACAACTTTTCATTATTATGTTTCTCCCAGTCACTTGTGAGACAGATCTCAATTTAGTACCTCCATCTATTAAAGTGGCGTGAAAATGTTCCCCAGCATATAGGAAACATTCCATTAAGAATAACGGTTAATCTTTTATGCAGTAGCTTATGGCCGGCTATGACCAGGTCTAGCCAGGTTGATACGTTTTTGCTTGTTCAGCTGCGGTGCTGCCAGGTTTGGCGAGGTTTCAAAGACAGTGGTGATGCAGGCTGTGAGCCAGACAGGCTATTATGTGGCTAAACTTTGGCGAGTGGAGACAAGGCGTAAGGCGCTGTCACGGAGTCAAGCGAGTATATAACTTGTTCTTCAATATTTTAGCCTAGAGATAAATACATCTCTTGATAACTTTTCCAGCATCCCGTTCACTATCCAGCGTCTATGTGAACTGGTTACGGACCCTAAGAGAAACTATACAGGAACGGACAAGTTCCTCCGGGGTGTGGAGAAGGTAAGCACTACTCTGCACTGCTTTGTTTATTTATTATCATATCATCAAAGATTTTCTTAAGGATATATACAGGCAGCCAAGACCAAAGATTGTAGTTATACATGTTTGTCCTCATTGTTTGAAATTCAGTTTGCATGGACTTACATTGAATACTGATGTGGATTGCTGTTTATGTATTTCAGAATGTAATGGTGGTCAGCTGTGTTTACCCTACATCGGAGTAAGTACATCACCTGTTAAGCTGTTGCTCCCCTTGTTGACCACAGTGTTTCTACTGAATTGCTTCAAATACACATTGACAGCTCCCTTGAACTAGCTCCTTCAGAGCCACACTTAACAAAGGTGCAATTAACAGCCAGTTATTTTTTGTGCCTCTCTACTTCTTTTGAAGGAAAAATGGGGCAACCAGTGTAAACAGAATGAATGGAGTGATGTTCCCTGGCAACTCCTCTGTATATTCAGACAGGTGGGAGCTACATACTTGTCAATGGTTGACTTCCACAAACCTAAAATTGCCTCAGAAATCAGCGACTGGAAGGTCAAATTAAGTCTTTTCATCAAGAGCCAAATGCCCAAAAAAACCACCAGGGAATAATAAGTGGCGTTCTATCTTGCCTATTAGTTTGTGTCTTGGTAGTTTTGCTGCTCAGGCACTTAGTGATTTGACTTGGATAAGCAATGGTTCTTTCCTTCTGTTGTAGTCGAAATGTGAATGGACCAGGCACACCAAAGCCTCTCAACAGACCAAAGCTATCACTGACCACTTCACTCTCTACTAATGGCCTCCCTGACTCTACAATCAGCAAAGAGCCAGAGCCGACCACAGAGGAGGAGGAGGGGGAGCATCATGTCAGGTAATTGTAAGAAGTATATGGTGGTGTAGATCTGTTCCACAACAACAATTGAGTCAGAAGGGACACTTTTTTTTTTTTAAAGGAGAGTGGGCAGTCCACACAGTCCACGCAGTATTGAGACAAACAGTAGGGAAACGGAAAGGAAGATAGTATAGATAGCCAGTGATGATAGGAGCAGAGCCTTTTCACTCAAGTAGATCCTCTAAAGGCCCTCATCTTTGAAAGAAATGCATGTGGGCTATACAATAAATTGATCCGGAGCAGGTACATGATTGAACTGACGCCCTCCGTTTTTTATTTCAGCGATTCCTCACTATCAGAAGGTGAAAGTACACCAAGCAGCGGGATAAAGAACAAACATCACGAGGAGGAGGACGATACTGAGGCGGACAAGCACGAGGTCAAGAGGCTCAAGTTTGGTGAGAAGGAAGAGGAAAGTGAGGAGAAGGAGCCACCTTGTTCTAAAGGGTCAGAAAGCTTACCAGAAACACCACAATCTTCAAAAGATGCCTGTGAAGAGGACAAAAGTGGCACGTCTTTTGACACACCTACCACCTCAGAGGATCATGGTAGGTGTTAACTCATCACCTCTATGAGAGCCAGGCTCTGTGTGTGCATTTGTCTGTTTGCTTGTACGTTCATTCAGTGTTTTTTGCCATGCACACTGTATAGGGGAATTACAGTATGCACTGTTTAAGGCCAATTTACACTCATGCGTCTGAGTGCCACCTTAGCTACGTCGTAGGATCTTTGCGGTGTAGCATACGTGCACCTCCCCAAAAATGTAACTGCGCGTAAGGCAATGCAAGACCGCAAGAACTGTGGTTGGCCCGCTTCGTATTTCTTCCTACCTGTATCCCGTTAACGTCGATAGTGAAGACAACAATGAGCAGATCGCAGAGAGACCGGCTGAGGTGGTTCGCAAATATGTTCATTTGTATGACACCTCATCCCCAAAGAATAAAGATTACCAGATGTCACTGAATTCGTGATGAGAAATGGCTTAGAACATGGATTTCGGAGAATGTAAACACTACTACTTCTTCTGTTATTACTGCTGTGCTACCAAACCACAACGCTGCCATCTAGTGTTTCGGTGGTCTTTGCACAGAATCACCAATGCAGATGTATAAATGCTCACACTGCCATAGCACCACCATAGAAATGGCAACACTTCGATGCAGAACCTTAAATCAGCCTTTAGGCATCACAGAGCCCTAAGAGCCCTGCATGAGGGAAATACAGTGTGATCAGACAATATGGTAGAACTCAAACGAGCATCAACCAACTGGAGGCTGGTGCGCTGTACATCCACATACCAGGAAGTAGCTCAGTAATTTGAATGGTAGTGGCTACCTCAACACATGAATTAAATGTTTTGTTCAGCGATTCCCATAGTTCCAACAACACTGTGCTATCACAGCACTTTGTTGTTAACAGGTGGAGTTTTTAAAGTCCATGTACCCAGTTTCCTCTCAGGGATCAAGAAAAGTTTCTTCATTATTTAGTGATGATACTGAAATGTTCCAATTCAGTTTTGAAGCCATCTGAATCTGACTTTATATGTATTACAAAGGCCCGTCCAATAAGGAATTCCTTGGGCTAATTTATTAACAAATTTATATTCTTTGGTACTTAGAATGTAACTGTGAAATGTTGTCCTCTCTGCCCCTCAGAGCCCAGCAGCACACAGACAGAGACTTCTGAAAGGGAAGAAGAGACATCGGAGAGAGGGGCCGCTCTCAGCCTAAAGAGTGACAGCACTATGGACCAACCAGAGCAGCCAGCTCTGTCAGAGACGAGTACGAGCTCAGAGGCGCAGGACAATGAGGAGAGCAGCAGCCGAGTCAGCAGCAGCAGCAGCAGCAGCAGTGACGGGGAGGGCCCACCCAGCGACAAGCCTGCCCCCACCTCTCCTAGTAGTACAGCTGACTTGTCAACAGAGGGCACTGCTGATAATTCAGACAGCACAGAAACTGCAAATGAGCCTGGGGAACATGACTAATATGAGGCCCAGCTGGCCAACTGACTTTTTTTTTTACACTGTATGATACCACACCAAGGGTATTTCTGTAGCACTGTGGACCTCTAGACTCCAGGACCAGGAGAGATGTGGAGCTTCACGTTCCTCAAAGAAGACCACACATCACTTGGTCTTTCAACTGGAAGGAAGTGATTTAAACGAGATCATGGAGACTTTTTTTTCACCGTTGACTAAAATACCTTTTGACTTTTCTTGAAGTTTTTCTAATCTTTTCCCCTGATTTTTATATTTGAGCGTGATCATTTAACCTTGATAACTGATGTATTCAATAATTTGACAGCAAGCAGTTGTCTGTTATTTGGCATGTATTTCTAAAAATTATAAATTGGACAGCTTGTGTTGTGTTTTGGCTTGGGCATAGTTGTTCTGATCATCTGTGACCTGAGGACACCTACCATCAAGAATGCAAAGCAACACTTTTATTTGTCTGTTTGCTTTTTCTATGAAGCACATACCGTAAAATGTATTTTATTTGGTAGCATTACCTTGCACTTGTTAGCATTGACCCCTGGAAAAATGTGGAAAATATGTCACAGTTTTACTTTGTAACTGTATGAAACCAGTTAAACAATACAGAATTTTGCCTGTAGTAACTGATTTGGGTCACTCAAGTTCAGTTTCATTTATTGCTAGAGCTACTTAAGTTTTTCCAGAATCAGGCCTACTCAGAAGCAGTTACACAAAAATGTAACTTAGATGGATTGAACATTCTTTTCAGTTTAAAAGCAAAGCCATGAGTGCATCAAAGTGTGTCAAAAGAACACATGGTACTTTCATTTTTCATTTTCTGTATGCCATACCTTAGTTGCGCAACTGTCCCTTTTTGATAGCTAGGATTTTTACAGTACATATCTGTAAAGTAGTTTTTGTAGAATTGTAATACATGTCCACTGCCTTTGTAAACAGATAATCGCTGGAAATTGAATGCTTGAGCTTGCATCATAGTATTCATGAAAAGCAATAAATGCTAACATTTTGAAGCGTTGTATGCATAATTTATGTCAAGAAAGTTGTAACTTTTAGTTACAAATCCATTTATGCTTCACACACTTGGAGTATAATGACAGCAGCTGAGTCAGGAGAAGATTTTTTTTTTCTAGCAGCTCGTATAAGTCACTCTGTCAGTTGATTGGCTGATTGGAGTTTAGCTCGGTTGGTGAAGCGTAAGTTTGCCATGCCAGAGATCCTGGGTCCTAATCTTGAGTGAGTCCATTTAGCATGACCGTATTCTTCATGCACACTGGCTTCCCCAAGCACCAAGCTGCTCGCAGCTTATCACAAATTGCAGTAGGGAAAATGACAGGGATACAGAGTAGTGGAGGCACAAGAGAAGGTTCTGGTGGGAATTGAACCCCATCTCCTGTGGAGCAGGGGCACCTGCCGGTCCAGAGACACAAGTCTTAACCATCACTGGATGCAAGAGAGAAACTCCACCACACTTTGCTCCAAGTAAGCAAAGCATGGAAAATAACTTAAATTGGAATTTAGAAAGGAAAACTATCTGTCTCAGTCACAACATCTCTTATAAGAACAGAAGGTGTGAATCATTTTAATCGTGTGAGGATAACATTTAGTGAGTCATCTGATGGCCTTGACACTTAAAGCCTAAGATTACTTATCCGTATCCCTGTTGTCAGCAGATATCGTGGACCAGGAAGCTTCTGGGCCAGGCCAGGCTTTCACCTGTAAACACTGACTGCCAGTGTCTAACAAGACACTCAATTTTATTTTTTATTTTATTACATTTTTTTCTTCAAGAAAAAGTGTACAGTAACTTTGCAAAACAAACTGCCTTAATCAACTCGATTGCCCAATACCTGAATAAGAAGTAATTTAATGTACTCCATTAGTGATTTTTAAAGCGACACATCTGCAGTATGCCTCAACATGACTGGAGCAGGAACATAATGTTTACAAAGGCTAGCAGTAAAGGTTCTATAAATAACATGGCACCTACAGGATTACTAAATGCTTGGCCTGTGTGATTCATCAGGTTGATCAGGAGCTTCCCATGCTGGGGAGGATTGCTTAACTGACCCTGTTGTTGACATGAATGTGTTTATATTTCACTAGGTTAGTGGAGCAGGTGTGGTATATTACCTGCAATTTGAGTTAGTAAAGCTTGATGTTAGCATAAGTAATAGTGTGCATGACCTGAACCTCATGTCTGGTTAATCTTTTCCTTTTCACCAGACAGATTGCACTTAAAAAGCTCAAGTTTGTGTTCTATTTCTCAATTACAATGCATAAATCGCTGGTGCACATTTCACATTTGACTTCACTATGGTATATGTTACGTTCAGTTTGACATGCTTTACCTTCACACAAAGGCAATAATGCTTTGTGTCATCTTATGCAAATATATATTCATATAACATTGTAATTACAGTGTTAACAAATCAAAGGGCCGTCATACCATACAGCTGCTCAAAACCCAGTATTGAGTGTGTTTCTACAAAGCTAACAGATGTGCTTTGCAGAATTTGAACTTTGTTTAGGATGGGTAGGAGGCATGGGAAGAGGAAAATCCTCTCATGATCTCTCTGAACTAATTGATTTAGACAAGTCTATTTCTAATCCCTAAATCATGTGATCCATAACAGCCTTTGTCTTATCCTCGCTTTTAGTAGGGAACTACCACACTAGAGAGCCTAATATCAATTCACCTTGTATTGGCTTTGTTATTATTTTGGGGATTGGAGATTGATTTGTATCAATTTAGTTCCAGTAATAGGTAACAGAGAAGTAACGCATGAATGGATTGTCCAGTATAGAGGGCAGCTTAAGAAAAAAAAAAAAAAAAGACCAAGAGAAACAGAGAGTTACAGCTTTGTGTAATGTGAGAGACAATTTCAATCGCAACCAAACAGTTTTGGCGGGAATATTTCCAGAATGGGTCAGCGTCTGAGCGAGGATAGTGACCCAGACAAGGAAATCGATGTCGCAGAGCTGCAGGAATGGTACAAAAAATTTGTGGTGGAATGCCCAAGTGGAACTCTCTTCATGCACGAGTTCAAGAGCTTTTTTGGCGTCACTGATAACAAGGAGGCTGCAGATTACATTGAAAACATGTTTCGAGCCTTCGACAAGAATGGAGTAAGTACAAACTTCTGTATGTATGGAAGTATAACTATGCCTTAGTCATAGCAATTTGCCTCATTTTAGTATTGACACTGCTAAACTTGCTACAATAATAGGAAAGTAGTTAATTAGAAGTGTTTTGTGATAAGTGGGCTTACTATCCATAATGTGGGGATATACTATTTATTGTTCTATTTTGTTTGTATCTACATTACAATACAAGACATTTTGATAAATTTACCAAATGTAGAAACTGTGTTTATTAACTGTTTCAAAATGACTCTCAAAATGAAACTTCATATTTATTTTCTACATGCACACAGGACAACACAATTGATTTTCTGGAGTACGTGGCAGCCTTGAACTTGGTCTTGAGGGGAAAATTGGAACATAAACTCAAATGGACATTCAAAATGTATGACAAAGACGGAAGTGGATGCATTGACAAAACAGAGCTTCTTGAAATTGTGGAGGTAATATTTACTATTTTACAATAATAGAATTCTTGATCTGTATAACTTTTTAAATCTTTCTTATAAAACATTTCCAGGATAGATCAACGGACGATAATGACGTAAAATGAAATGTCCTTTCCTGTCACTCAGTCTATTTATCGGCTGAAGAAAGCCTGCCATGGAGAGCTGGATGAAGAATGCAATCTGCTGACTCCAGACCAAGTGGTTGACCGGATATTTGAACTGGTGGACGAAAATGGAGATGGTGAGTGTTTGTACCAGTAATGTGACAGCTTAAAATGCTGCTTGGGTGATTTAAAAGGCCTGTGTAAGGATGCTGTTATGGCTGTGTGGGGTGTTGATGCACGTGCAGGTGTGTGTACGTTCATGCTTGTGTATATGTGCCTGCCTGTGTGGATGTAGTTGGATGAGTAGGTGGGTATTAACTGTATTATGGTCTTATATCAGAATTGTGGAGAAAAGGCATGTAAAAGGCGGCTGTTGAGAGAATGACTCTGGCTCTCCCTCCCCTCCTAGGCGAGCTCTCGCTGGATGAGTTCATTGACGGGGCACGGAGGGACAAGTGGGTGATGAAGATGTTGCAGATGGATGTCAATCCTGGGGACTGGATGGGCGATCGAAGACGCGGCGGTGACTTCTAAGGCTGGAGCATGGACTGTCGTTCTGTCACGTACACACGTCCTGTGTGTGACTGATGTCTTGATTTTGTACCCCTTGCAGTTTATAAAAAGAATGCAGTCATCATTTTTGGCATTGTATTGCTGTTGTATAAGATTACAATATGTGACAACAGGAAAGTTTGCTTTTTTCTATTATTTTATGCTTGCAATGAGGCTATCTATTCATTCATTTTGTTTCAAGTCCCACATTAATGTATTGCATTTGCAAATAGACGATGGAGCTACAGTAACATTTAGTTTGGGCGTTCTTACACTGGCTGCACTGTGACTGCCTATGGCCTTATAGGTCTGTTCTACATTTTGTAGATGCTGCATAAGGCACATTTCTTTCTTGTTTTGTGTTTTTGAGCAATGAGCATCAAAATAAATGTATTAAAATGCTCCCATAAGTAAACACCAAAGAATTGGATACGCCTAAATGGATTGGATTTACTTGGATGCTTGGACCATGGATCCCATTTGGTAAGATTGTATCTAGCCTTTATTAAAAATAAGATTTATGGAACATTTGTGCTCTTTTGAGTTTATTTCAATGTCTCCGTGTGGGGGATGGGTGTGTGTGTGGGTGTGTACGTATTTGTGTGTGTGTGTGTGTGTGTGTGTGTGTGTGTGTGTATGTGGGGGTGTGTGTGTGTGTGTGTGTGTGTGTGTGTGTGGGGGGGGGTGTCATGTGATCCATGAGCTTGTCTGTGACTTGTCATGACAGCGTGTCCAATTTAATTTAATAGTGTGTATTTTATTTAATGGGAATCTGATCTATTCTGGTAGGCATATGTAATTATAGAATTATGGAATACAAAGACACTACTTCCAAAAGAATCTTGATACAAATTACATCATATTTTTAACAAATGTAATGCTCCAGAAGATGTAAAGCATTGAAATTTAGGAAATATGACGTAGATAGAGAAACATTCTATGACTAGATAAGAGATTGGACGGGAATGGAATTTGCACTGGGGTCTAGGAAAGGGCGACAAGGTATGGGAATGGAGTAGGGGGCTTTTTGACTTTCTATGGGGTATGGGGATAGAATATAGGTCAATAAATAGAAGTAGGTATAGTCATGATCCTACACACTCCGGTACAGTAGGTGGCGGCATGCACCTCTGTTGGCTGCGGTCCGCCACTAACCAAGAGACGAAGAAGAAGAAGGAGAAGACGAAGAAGACGTTTTGGTGGGCGTGTACTGTCTTTCCGACTGATGACTAGCGTGTCAGGCGAAACTAAACTTAATTCGCCACCTCCAGTGACAGTCAGCTGTTTGTAAGTTGTAACAGCCAGTAAGTTATATTCTTTCATGATAAAGTAGTTAATATGGTGTTGCTGCGACGGCTGAATACAGATAAACCCATACTGTTTTAAGGTGTGCACGACTCTTCCCGCCGCATCTACTGACTGTACAAGTGCTCTGTGCCACCAATGTTAATGTCAGCTGAACTTGAAAAGCCACTCAGCTGTGATACAGCCGAGGTAAAGCGTACATTTAACACTAACAAGACCCTTTTGTGCCCTACTTTCTTTTAATTTTATCTTCGTTTAGCACTAGCGGAAACAGCGCATGTAAAGGATACTATTTTCCTTGTTATGTCACACGGCGTAATGCTGCCCCCTCCTGGCCAGTGTGCAGAAGACAGCTGGAGCGTGCAGTATGTCAGCGGGGACCTGTTCTCCTGCCCTCAGGATGAGGCTTTGGCCCACTGTATCAGTGAGGACTGCCGCATGGGGGCAGGCATCGCAGTGATGTTCAAGAAGACGTTCAGGGGAGTGGAGGAGTTGAAGGAGCAGAGTGAGTCAGCCCTTCATAAAACATTCATCAGGAGTGAAGATGTCTTTTTTTGGGTTGACTCCTGGGGGATCATTCAAGTGGTTATGTTTTTAGAAGAAGCCTATTAAGAATCACAATACTCGTAGCTTGGACTGAGATATGTGGATATTGTTTTTTTTTTGTATCCAAACAGAAAAGATGGTGGGACAGTGTGCTGTACTGAAGAGAGACAGACGTTTTGTGTACTATCTGGTAAAGATATACAATCAACACAGGACAAGACCCCTAGGAAAATTAAGCAAATTATTTTAGAAGCTATTGTTGTGGTCATTATTGTTGCATTCCTACTTTATTGCAGATCACAAAGAAAAAGGCCAGCCAAAGACCCACTTATGAAAGCCTTGAACAGAGCTTGGAGGACATGAAGTCACACTGTGTGATGAATGGAGTAAGGAGGATATCAATGCCTCGGTATGTGTAATTTAAAATGATTAAGAGGTAGTTTGTCAAACCTGGTTCATGAGAGAACCTCAAAACTCACTGCTCATTGGCTCAAGGAAATTAATTTAACATATCTATATAATTAAATAATGGGATATATTGGTGTTGTAATTCAACAGTATGTTTTTGTCTCTCTAATCTGACAGCATTGGCTGCGGCCTTGATGGACTAAAGTGGGAGACAGTGTCTGAGATACTGGAAGAGGTTTTCAGACGCACTGATATCTCCATCACAGTCTATAGCCTTCCTGAGAAAGAGGAGACCACAGTGATGAAGGAGCACCTGCGCAGATGATAGAGATGTTCACTACGTTGATTAATATTCACTATGCAAGGATAAGTTGTTATCCATCTTTCCTCTGTATTCCTACTGTATGATCCCAGACTTTATGGTTTTGTTATACAAACAATGTTATGTTATGGATTAAATTGAAATAAATACATTTTGCACATCAGTCACCTGGACTTTTGTACTCTTGTGAAAGTAGATGAGGAAATATAACCTAATTCTACTGGCCATCTATTATTTGTATCTGCAGCAGGTCACCCCTGACATTACTAGTTTTCTATTATTAGTCAGAGTGGGGGTTGGGTAATTGACTCATTACTGATGAATATTGCTGCCTAATTATTGTTTCCTAAACATGCTAATCTGGTTTAATGACCTCAGTATCTCTTCAAATGTTTCTGAGATTTGTTCACCTGTCTGACATACAGTTCTTACTGTTTAACATGGCTTAATGTATTTTACACTGGAAAATGTACTTGAAATATCGGGTGTCTCTTTGTTTGCCTATTCATCCACCAGGCAATTATGATGTTGGTTGTGCAAACAGTATATTTGCATTTCTATATGGGCATCATATAACTTCTGGAGTACCCATTGTAACCGCTGCAGATGGCTGTGGTATTGTATGATCTATTATTGATCTCCCAGCGTATTGTACTTTAATGCAGCTGAGAGACAATGGAGGTACCAGATGTAAGAGGGGCGGGGAACCTGACACCACAAAGTCAAACCCACAAATTCATTTTCTCCAGGATGGGAAAGCCTTTTAACACATAAGTCAATATGAAACTGGAGTCGATCACAGAGAGCCACATGTACACAATCTTTATTGTATTTCATTCAATGCATCCTTATAAATGAGTGTACTTGAACAAACCAAGGAAAGGAATTACAATTCAATCATGTACTTCAGATGTTAGTAATTATCATAAACCTAGGAAGCAGGGAGACGGTCTGAACAGCGAGCTCAGTAGTCTGCCGCCTCTGGCCCGCCCACTACCCATGCCTTCCCTTTGGGGCACCTTCAATAATTCATGAGGAGAAGGCATTAGCTGCTGTGTACACTGCGGCTGCCTGCCCATTTCCCTCCGTATTCCTGGCTGCCTGGAAGACTGTACTTCGGCATCACTGCAACCAACCCCCCGCCTCCTCTTCCTCCTCCTCCTCCTCCTCCTCCTCCTCTCTTCCCATCCCCCTTCCTGCTTGGCAATTAGACTCCACACTGCAGCAGAGCCACCTAGCTGCTCTGCAGTGAGCGCAGGGAAATCTCCCTTTTATCTGACCTGCTGTCACACCTCTCCGTGCTGCATCGGTCCGTCCTGCAGTCGCTGCACCGTGGTTCAAATCTGCCCTCGCCCCACCTTTGTTCCACCATGCAGTCCCCCTCTTTGTTCCCGTGCAGTTTCTGCTTGTCCTGCTGCAGTCCACTGATTTGCCTCCTAAGGCTCTCCCCCATTCTCACTCTCTCTTCCTCTTTTCTCCTACATGCTCCCCCTCCCTCTGTCCTCCATTCCTTTTTTTTGCTCGCTGCGTATGAAATTGCAGAGCTCAGCATTCTTCTCCACAGGCACTTAGGGAAAAATTTGAAAAAAAGGAAAAAAAAAAAGATGAGCTGGGCGGGAGGGGTTCTGATGCACCACATAACTGCCCCCCTTCCAATTAAAGCAGAGAGCTTATGTTATTGAAGAGCAGCTTAGCCAATGAGAAGGCAGTGCAGGCAAAGACAGCAGGAAAAAAGCAGCAGAGCGAGTGGGCAAGAAGAAGAAGGGAAAAAAAAAACTGCAGTGTGTGAGTGTGTGTAGTTTTTATCCCTCCCCTGAGCAGATCTTTATCAATTTGGGTACTCCAGTGTTGGGGTGCATTTGAATGTGTGTCTGTGTGTGTGTACGTGGCAAGGTTTACAGGAAGGCAGAGTAAAGGTGTGTCTAGAGGGCTGTGTTAAGAGTCCTGACTTGTTCATGCTAAAACTGGAAATAAGAGAAAGTAAGAGGAGATTGATTATTTTTCTCTCTATCTCAAAGTGTCTCGGAGCCTGTGGAGAAGGGGAAGAGCCCGGTGTCCAGGGGAGAGCAACCTGCACTCAAGGTAAGCAGCTACATTCTCCTCCTACTATTATAGGCACGGTGGCTTTTTACACTTTTGAAGTTCTTTTTTTCCCCCCTTTGTCAGTGTCTTTGCGGTGGGTTATCCCCCCCACCTCCTCAGTTTCCCATATGTAATTCCATATATGATAGCTACATAGGGATTTATATTTTCATTAATTGCACTTTTTTTTTTTTTTTCTTTTACATTATCAAGACTTGACGGGAAAGGAGAGAGGGAGAGGAAGGGAGGGGGAGGGAGGGGGAAGGTTAGTGCGGGACTCCCTGATGCTTCTAGGCAAGTTTCTGTGCACACGGTTCTCTAGTGCTGCAGTATCCCATTACATCCCTGAGCGGAGCTGCCTCAGCATCCAGCCAGTGCCGGGCAGAGGGACTACAACCTACTACAGTGGTTCAGAACCTGACATACCAGCTAGTCCAAAATGATGGTCATTATTATTAGGGTTACTTTCCTAACCCTGGCTAGGATAGGACTGAAGTCCCCCCCCCATCCTCATGCTGTAAATACAGTGCACACTGACAAGCTCAGTGTGGAGACTGCAGCCCATTTTTTAGTTCTGTTGTGCACACTCTCATAGTGTGTTCTGTGTATCAGTTGGGGTTGCTTAGTTGGCGTTGCTTAGATAACAGAGTGAATTGGGTCTGAAAGGGGCCGAGCCTAATGATGAGTTTTGTTTTGTTTATCTGGTGTTCTGGGACTTCCCTCAGTCTGTGCCTGTAGCAAAAGTAACCTCTGTTTGGGTGAACTGGGCTTACTGACTAGGACGCACTCTATGAAACGGAAAAAAAAAAAATTGTCTGTTGTACCTTCATTAGTGTATTTGTACATTGGAGAGATGGTGTATGTACCATCCTAAGATTAGCTCAGGCAGCAAAGGAGAGCGAAGCCTTTGGTGATTCATGCTTTTAACACCTGGTGTTTTTTATGTATGCAATTTTCATCAGCTTTCTTTAAGCACATTCACAGTTGATGCATCACACTGTCTTTTTCTTGTAAGTCTGACCTTCATAATTTGTGATTGAAGATTTGATACCGGCCAGCAGTGGGCACTGTCTGTTTTCTCTGTTGAAGCTCTCAGAGCAAATGTCTGGAAACACTGGCCTGCTGCAGAACGGGAGGAAATAACGGATGGACTTAGTATATTTTGTGTGGGCAGGTCAATAAGTGTTTGTCCTTAGAAGGGATAAATAGTGTTTTTACGTTGCTCATAAATAATAGTAAGAGGTTTCACCCTCAGATACTAGATATAAGCAGAATACATACAAAACTGAACAAAATCACTGATCTGAGCCGTTGCTTTTAAATAATGTATCCAGAAATGGAGTATGAGCTATATTCAGGGATAGGGATAAGGTTGGGAAGGAAGTGTAACCAAATTCAACACCATGGACAGAGCACACAGCACCAAGTCTCTTGTTGATTAGGACAGTTTAGGGCAAACCCGATTGTTCCCACTATGTTTAGTTAACTGATCTAGTAAAGTGACTTTCTATTGACATTTCTGAGTCCCGATTTGATATTGCAGCTGGCTGTTCGTATCTATTCTTTCACTATATCAGTTGAAGACATGGAGGAAACAATTTTCATTATTCATGCAGCCTGCCTTTTCTAGAACATCTTAAAGAGAACTGTGTTTCAAAGAGACTCACTGAATCATCTGCTCCTATCTGTTTTATTTTGAAATATCCTGTCCTGTCCTCCTCTATCTTTATCATCACTGTCTGCACCTTGTGAGACAGTCAGCTCCATGGTTTTATTCTACCTTCCTTTTCACCACGGTGCATGAAATAACATATCAAACCGTGGGATAAAATTGACTGCAGCAGCAAAATCACTTAGGTTTGACATGGATTTGTTGCAGAGAGCTATTTGTGTGATGACACAAAATCACAAGGGTGATATTCGTAAATGTGCAGAATTTAGATGTCATGTCTGCTAGTAGTAACTAGCAACATTTCCCACAAATTAATCATAAAACAAGTGAGGAGGAGGAGACCATAAAATCAGTCAAAAGAACATGTAAAATATGTTATGACTAGAGCCATACAGTATCGACACCTGCTGTGTCACAAAGCATTGTTTCGTGTCATGGTTGAGAATGAGGAGGAAAGTGTCACAGCAGGACGCAGCCGGCATACTGAGAAACTCATTCAGATAGTGATGATCAGAAACCTCAGTTCTTAATGGCAAGCGGAAATGAGGCTCCTCGCTGTTCCCCAGAATTAGCCAATATCCTCCTTAAGATGGAAACGCAGAGCGAGAGAGAGAGAGACACAGAGGAGGTTTAACTGCTTCTCATTAGAGAGAACGGCAGGTTTAAATAGATAGGCCTATCTTGTGATTTGCATAATCTTGAATCTAATTCAGTGTTCTAATAGCTACTTGAGTCTGAGTTTTCAAAATCAACATAAACACTTGTGTCCGTGTGAAATAGTTTGTTTTAATAAATGCTGGGAGAGAGAATACTGGTGAGAGAAGTTCACTGTCAAGTTGCTTTTCAAGGTTTATCTTGGTGTCGTCTGTTCCTCTGCACCTATGCAGGTGCATTATGTAACTCTCTCTCAGTGTTTGGGCTGTTGGAGGAGGAGAGCAGATGTGAGGCTTGTCATTGCTCATCCTCTGAATATGACACCCCCTGTCCCAGACTGTGCGACACAGGGCGTTTAGTGTGCCCCTGTAAATGATGGTGTAGGCAACATAGCGGAGCCGCAACGGCTGTCACTGTGGCATATTACAGTTAGCAACAATCCCAAAACTCTCTATGTCAGACAAAGGAGAGATACTGTGAATAACTCGCCCAACAAATGCAAATAATGTTACTTCTGGATGGCTGTGGACAGACAGAAAACGGATCTGTGTTGTATCGGTTGCACAGAAGAAATAGAGGACATTGCCGATGTGTAAGGTGAACATAGCCTCCTGGGTGCAACAGCATGACACCTTGACAAATACACTGGTGTGCAGGAAGGACAGCGCAGGTGTGCCTTCCTCATAACCAGGAAGAGGGCACTTCATCACACTCTCTGGGGAAAGGTTACTGTATGTATTTATGTGCGTGATTGTGTCAGTGTGTTTGTAAGTGTGCATGTCTTAGTGCATGTGAGTGACAGAGGAGAGAGGGTTGAAATGAAGAATGCAAGAGACAGTGTAAGAGACTCAGTGGGCAGCGAGGAATAAGTCGGCTTTAAGAGGGTGGAGAAAAATGGACATGGAAATCACAGGGAAGGACAAAAGAAATGAGAAAAAAGTGAAGAGTGGAAGGCAAGACAAATGATGCAAGTATGGACGGGAGAGGGAGAGAGAGAGAGAGAGAGAGATTGTCGGAGGGAGAGAGCGAGGATGGAAGAGAGTGGGTGTGTGTAGCCGAGCTGCGAGCACTGCAGTACATTGCAGTGCCCAGCCCCCGCTGTGTTCTCTGCTCACCATCCGGTTCCATGCACTGAAAAGACCCCTGCAGCAGCCGAGCCGCACGGCACAGAGGGCTGCCTGCTGATGAACAGCAACCCAATAAAGAGCTTTTGACCCGCCACCGAGGCGTTCTGCGCGCCCGATGACGCGCCGGTTTTAAGGAATGACGGAAAACACATGGTATTCTTGACAAAAAGAGACAACCCGGGGCATTGTCATGTGGAGAGGGAGCGCGTAGTCAATTCACCCTCCTCCTGGATTATGTAAGCGTACAGCACATTCACCTCAGCCGATACTGGCTGAATGGTCCCACCTTCCCTGTCCATGTTTTCCTCATTAGGAACATCTGCCCCGTTGTTTGCTTTTGTTCCAGAGGCAGCGTCTTTGCAAACACAGACAGACACTTTATTGAACTTACTGAAATGGCCACAATAGAGGGGCAAACAGCGTGTGTCCTGAAAAAGCCGGTGTTTGTGTGCTTTTGGTTTGACCCATTGTGGATGATGCTCTGTGGCCTATAAGATATAATGACACTGATCACATGGATAACTGTGAACACGGTCACCCGTTGTGGGTCCAAGTGAGAAAAAAACAAACACTATAATTGTTCAGTTTACAGGCAGGCGATATATATATACATGCATTATTCATAGCCTCACACTTAAATTCAGTCGGATTAATTATATAATAATATAAATCATTATAGTAATCCTGCTTTGGCCAAGCAAGTTCTCTCTCACACACACATGCACATGCAGGCAACCACACAAACACACGCGTGCAGATTTGAAATGAGTCTTAATCATGTGAAGGCTCTAGGAAATGAAGGAGGAGGACGTTTCTGCTTCCATAAACAGTTGCTGCGTTTCCGTCCCACTGCCTGCCCGGGGGGTAACGGTTGAAGCGTGAGAGGTTCCCTAGTTGTATGTTCTCTGGTTTCCCTCTGCTTTGCTGATGTAGCTGATTCAGATTGTGTGGTGCGTAGACTCTACTACTCCCTGTGACATGGTCTGATGTTGTGTCTCTCGCTGTGTTTTTAGGAGTAGTCGAGTCAATTACACCTTGTCAGACAGGAGTTTGAGCTGTTAAGTGTGTTTACCCCACCACACGAGACTAAGCTCCTCATTTTCATCTTAGTGTTTGCCTCTGATTTGCATTGAAATCAGCAGTAGGCTTTGATAATGATAAGGGAGGAATATCCACTGGTAGTGAGGCAATCTGCAACAAAAAATATTAACCCAACTCATGATCATAGCAAATGCATCCATATATATACATATATACATATATATATTTATATATGTATACATATGAATCTGATAAAGTCCTTTGATGTCTGGAGTATGGCTTCTTATATAGAGTACACTGAAAACAGGAAATGGTTTGGAAATAGATTTATTATTCTCTTTATCCTCTGTTTCACATCTCTAGTGATTATTGTCTGATGGGTACCATTCCAAGCAATATCTCAGCTATTGCAAGCATTTTATCTTTTGTAAAAAAATAAAAAAAAGGACATTTTGTGGGAACATTTTACCTTGCAAGTCTCTTGAAAGAGAAACAGTAAGAGAATTGTTATAGTCACGGCATCAGTCCATGCAATAGCTCTCTAGTCACATGGTTATGCTGGGAAAAATATGCTGTGCTTGAGTGTGGATTTGTGGGAATATAGTCAGAGAAACACTATGTGGTGTGTGTGCACGCGTGTGTGTGTGTTTGTGACAGATCGAGAGGGAGAGAGTGGGAGAAAGAGGTAGAGTATTGTAGTGTGGGTGAGCTGCAGTGGGGATTCGGAGTGCTGCATTGAGCTGCATAATTAATGTTGAGGGGGCGGAGCCAAAGGCGGGGATAAGTTGCTATGAAGAGCAAGCCGCTGCAATACTGCTGGAACAGAGCCAGCCTATTTTTGTATGAAATGACTCTTGAGAAAGCATGCTGAGCACAGAACCGTATGTAACAGTGACTGTGATATTTTGATGCAAAAACAAGCGAAACCGAGCCCGGCGCTAATGCGACATGTTAAATCACAGAGAATGGAAGAGGACTTGAAGAGGCAGAGGGGGGTAATGTAGGATGAATATTCAAAGGAAGCACACTCAGCTGTTTGGTCCAGCTCCGTGTCCCTGTCCCATCTGCTCCCTCGGCCCTCAAAGCCAATCACTCTCCACTGAGCTGCGCACCACAGCCAACTGCCTCAATGCTGGCTTCTCTGACTCTGTTAATCATCCAATTTGTAGCAAAATGCCTTCCTATATGACACATCTGGTGTAACTCTGATCCGGTCTATCTGAATTGGGCCATGGGAAAGGAGGAGTGGCTTTAATCTGTGGACCTGCGTTATATTTAGTCAGCCTCTTTGCAGATTCTGGGTTGTTGTTCAGTGCTGTCTACACGGTGAGACTGTGCGAGGTACTTTCTAAGAGGAGATGCCTTCATACATGAGAGATACTGTTTTTAGGCTCTTTTGTCTTTCACACAGCCGAGACGATCTTTGGTCTTCTCTCCTCTTTTCTCCTCATGTTTTATTTTTAAACACCGCTTCCCTGCGTTACAGATGTCTGCCCGTTCAACCATTTATTCAGCCTGGCACTTCCACATGCAAGCAATGTGCATGTGTGTTTAGGCGTGCACATGCATACAAATGTGTACGTGTTTGACAAAGATGGAGTCGGGGTCTGTGATGATCACTCGTATGTGAATAGGTGTGTGTTCATGCATACGTGCCTTTACTGAGGGGTTTGGTTAGTGCGGTCAGGCTGCTGCTACGGTGTATCTGAGTTATTCTCCGGCCCTGTCAGAGCTGAGGATGACATCACCAGTGACCACATCCATATCATAATGCTCCGCTTGCACCCCCGTCACCTAACCCCACCATCACAGTAGCTGTTCCCATCTCATCTATTCTGATGCAGAATGCCCAGCACTCATGTCTTCACTGCTTTAAAATCTGTGGTTTTAGATGTGTGTAAAATGAAACCACAAGTAAGCAATATCTCTCAGTGTGTCACAGTATCCTCCATACATTTTCACTTCAAACAAAACCAGGAATTGATTGAAAAATGATATGTTTTACATCAATCTGTTTTGGGTTTTTTTTTAACTCAAGGCAATACTACATCTTACATGAAACGCTTCCAGTCGTCTTTGAGATGTGTCTGCCAACCTCTACTGGTGGGGCTCTGTGTGTTTCAGAGGGGCTGAGGGACGGCACAGAGGCATTTGAAATGCGCCCTGTGTCTGCGCCGAGCCTCCCCGCGCACAGCTGGGAAGCTGGTAATGAAGGCAGTTGCATTCCAGTCTCCCGAGAGCCACGAAATCAGACTTAAATTACAACCCCAACATTATCAAGTACAAGTAAATCCTGATACAATTGAACCTCACAGGTGGAGTGCTCAGGAAGGTGCAAGGTGTATCGTATCTGCAGTATAAAGCTTGTGGGGATGCTGTGATTTCATCTGTCTGAACCATGATGGTGGAGTTCATGGCAGCCAGCCAATAATGCCTGTTGTCTGACAAAATATGCCTGCAGGGTCTCAATGTATTTTAAATGTAGTTCAAGGGTTTTATATCTATTTTTCCTCTATATTTTTCCTTCTGCCTAGCCTACACTAAAAGGCATCTGACAGTACATTTTTAATCCAAAGTTTCTATGCTCACAAAACAACACAGATGCTCATTAAATGTATTTTTTCTGTCCCCTGAAATCTAAGAAATGAAGAGACATTTTTTTTCCCTCTCCATTCCCAAGGGGCTTTGCAGTATGTGAACAGAGTTGCCATTTCTCAGCATTGCCAAGTGAGGATCCGCCCATCTGACATTCAGAATGCTAGGAGCGGTGCTAACATCAACAGAAAATCTTGACAAATGTTTTTTTTTCTCCTTTAAAATAAACTCAGGCTTTGAAATTTTTTTGAGTAGGTGTCATATTATGAAATATCCGGAAATTAGTTCCACTGCAGTCTGCTCTCATGTGCTGCAGTTGTGAGGAATTCAGAATCTGGTTGTTTCATGCAACTTGAGAACTTGTGCAACGTGTGACTCTGTTATATAAATCAGAAGTATTCAGGGACTCATGTTTTATCAGAGAAACACATTGGTAAGGAATGGACAAAAGGAACACTGTGTAATGCAATTTTTGCCCGAGAGAGAAAGAAGGAGAGGGGTGCGAGGAGGGGAGAGGAAAGAGAATAGCTCTTCTAAGAACTGTGAGTAGGTGCTAAACTTGAAGGTTGCTTCATTTACCTCAGTTTTGGAGGTTAGCGAGCAGGCGAAGGACGTAGCATACAGAGAAAATCCTGGGGGCGCCAACAAGACCGCTGTCACATTGCCTGTGGTAGAACTGAGAGATATCAAAGGTAGAATGAAAAAAAAAACATAAGATGGTAAAGATAAAATATTTCACTCATGCAGGAATGAATTGTATTGCACTGTGAGGTATGGGCGCATTTCCTCAAGACATATTTTACTTGTTGTGGAACATGTTGTTTGGGCTTGTGATGTCAAAGAGATCAGGGTAAGATTGTGCGGTATACTGTATGGAGAAATGGCAAAAGAAACACCAAATTGACTCATCAGTACTAAAGATGTAATGCAGCATACACAAGGTTAATAGCACGGTTCCCTGGAGGGTGCATTCTTCGCAGAAGGGTTTGACCTCCAATGCGGGACAGGAGTTTGGTGTCTTAAATGAACAACTCAACTTGTGTGAGTGACAGGTCACTTATGGTGTTTTGTGAAGCTGAAGGTGCTTCACTGAGTGTTGAGCTATCTTCTCCATTCACTCTGTCTCTGGTCATTGTGCTACTGCCAGTCCTAGAATAATAGATTCCTGGTGTTCATTTGTACCCAGCAAAAGTATTTTGTTTCAGGCTGTAGTGTGTTAAGAGTACTTTGTTACAACCAGAAATAATGATCTAATAATCTAACTTCTCTTGGATTTTAAAAAGCGCACAGTATGATGTTTGAATACGTCTTATGCTTTTGTCAGTTCGTTCTTTTTGGACGTGTGTGTGCCTGCGTTTTACTCCGGCCAACTTGGAGAAATCTTGCAAATTCGATCTCTCCCAGACAGATTAACACTTGTATCGACCTGACGACAAATTGGTCAGGGTCTTGGTCTCCAAGAGCATGGAGGGGGGAATCTATTTCCTCCCATGCTAGAGCTGGTAATAGTTGGGCCTTGCAAGAGGGACACGATATTCATTCTACTATATTGATCAAAATAATCGCTCCCATCCCATTGTCATGTTCTATAAACCCTCTCAGAGCATGTTCATCTGGAGAGCCTTCCCAAGCATTTGCTGACTCGCCTTCCTGAATACATTTTTATAATCTTCATCCTGAATATCTTGAAGCGTGTCCATTTTCCACTTTGATTTAAGCTGGATATCATTTCTTGGTTTTACCTACTGTGTGCCAAATTGTTGTATGGTTAAAGAAGAGCGCTTTGTTTATTGCAGTGTGGCTGTTTAAATTGTCAAGAGCTTGCAACTGAGAGCAGTTGTATAATGTCTGACAGCTCAGGAGGCAAAAATAGATAAACAAGAGGGGACAAAAATCAAGATGCCTCTCTAGTGCCCTTGTATCATATTCTATGCTGGAGGGAACCATGCACCAATTTGAGGCATTAGTGAATCATTAGTCTTGCATAACCACATCTTTCTCCACACTTGGTTTAGTGAATCATAAAAGCAGGAACTCTTTGCATTTTCTCCCATGCATTGCCTTGTCCAAATGATTCAAGTCTGTATCTTACCTGATCCCTTCCTGGAGAGGAAAACTAAGGGACAGTGCAATTCAGAAATTAATTACTACATGATTGTATAATTAGAAACTCTATCAAAGGTATTCCTCAACAGTATTTTTGTGTCAGTGTTTAAAGCTTTGCTCTAGACCGGTTAGTCTCCACACAGTTTCACAGTCTACATAGAGTAGCATTTGGATGAATATATGGAGAGCCATATTCCAAAATGAGATATCTACCATTTAAGAAAAACAACAAAAATAAACCAAAACAAAACAAATTGACGCCTACTCTTACAAAATCATTGCCGGCACGTTAAAGCATGTTATGAGTTACTAATAACATTATGAGTCATCTTGAGACCTGTGTTTTGGAGGAGAAAATCATCTGTGTTTTCTGAAATATATACTGATGGATTTAGCATTTTGGTCGCATTTTGGATTGAAACCCTTATATGGGGCCATGAAAGTGATATGCACCCCCATCTATTGTTTCCTGGTTGCTAATTATGCAATCCTGACTGCCTGAAATGGTCTTCCAATGGCTGTGTGGGCCGCCATTTGTCCAGGACATGGCTGGGTTTCATGCCCCCTTCTTGAAAATGCTTCAAGGGGCCTTTGAATTTGAGTTTGATCTTTTGTTTTTTTTTCTCTCTTAGTCTTTTTGTTTTTGAGGAAATCCTCCTTGGCTTAGTGGACATTATTTAAGAAAGAAATCTGAATAATTAATTTGGCCATTCCACTCTCAGAAATACATGTTTTTGTCTATTAACATTAGTAGTATGATAAGTGCACATTATGCATGTCGATGATGTTGATAGTTGTTATTTCCTACATGCCATCATGTTTGATTTGTGTGTGTATGTGCTGAGAGAGATGTGACTCTGAGGGAAGCACCGTGGTCCTAATGACATTTGCCTGAAGGCCGACTATAAAGTAGTGTGCTGAAACTTCCCCCGTTCTTACTGATATCATGCCTTTCTTACATCAAGCCTTTCATCTCTGTTGATTTGTCATGTCCTTTGATCACTGTGCATGCATTAGTTTGGAGTATGAATCTCATAAGGATTGACCAATGAGATCATTTTGAGTATATGATGCAACAATGTGGCAGTGGACATCAGTGGACAGTTTTTAACAGTGGGCATGGCAAGTAGAGTCTATGAATTTTCCTTAAAATCTATGCGAGTGAACACAGGGAATACATTTAACAATTTGTTCAAGTTATCTTCTTCCCACGATAATTGAGAATTTCTTGAAATGGCAGACCAACACAGATCATGATTTAAAAGAACTAGAATGCGTTGCAATTCATGAGAATGTAGAAGTTAAAATGGAACACCAAAACACTAATTAGCATCATCACTTTTCTTTCTAATGGCTTCCTCTGTGAGCATACAGTATACAAAACAGATGTAAGTGAAAAACAGACACTCAAATGTTCAGTTTCGTTGTTAAAATCCACTTAGTATGTCTCAGAAACAGAAATGTTCTGTGCTGCAGATAGTGATACGGTGATACCACCTTCCATCTTCACGGACGTGTAGGCTTACATATTCATTTGTAAACACTGTGCCGCTCTCCGCAGATATTGACCTGGTGAACTCAAATATGTGAAACCCGTTAGGAATAACAGTCACACTACGAGCAACGTTGTTGATGGGTCGCTCTATTCTGACTGTGGGCGGTGCAAGAGTCTCTGATTGCATCTATGTACTTTTGAACATGCAGATCATGTATTTTTTGTTGCTCTGGTACTGCCTGTCATAATGCTACATTGTTTTAACGTGTTAACATTGCTAGCGGGCAAACGCTAATTAGGCAGCTTTAATAAAAAAATAACCAGGAAAAAAGTCAATAAAATTTCTTTCAAGCTTACCATCGACCCCAATGATGGATACAACCATGCTCCAAGCATCGTTTTAGAGATATTTATTCCTGTAGTCTTTCAAATGAAAGTTGTTGAGAACTGGGAAGCTTTGCATGGCTGGAATCGACTTCTTGCCCATTTTGCACTTGCCAGGCAGAACTATTGTTCAGAGAATGAAATCACATCACTAGAGAAACAAGGAAGCGCGGAAATCTGATGACCGTAAAAAGTTCAGCTGGGGCCAACAAGCTTGTTGACCGACCTCACATTGGCCGGGTTCCTGGTCGCTCAGCTCTATAGGAAATAAATAGACTTTTGGCTAGTTTTTCATTCACAGTCTGAATGCACGGTAAGACTCTAAACTGCACAGTGCCATTATAGAGTATAGTACTTAACTTACACACATTGAAATTGACATTTCCTCCTTATCTAGTTTCCCAGCACACTGCTGGAATGTTTAAGAATCTCTTAAACATTCTTTTCATTTTGCAGCCTCTCCATTTTCATATTACAAAATGGAAGGAAATGAACCCAAAATGGAAAAGCTAAACAGCAACTCACTGTGGAAGTTACAGTAGCTGTGCATTATCTATTTGTACACTATTAAACATAAATATTTGGAAATGCAGCTTGTGCTGGCAGCTGAGCTGTCACTGAAAACACAACATAATATTGGAGCATTTAGTAGATGCTCCACACAGCCCCAGATTCATGAAGCATTTGCACTTTGTGTAGAGTTTGCATAATCTCCAAAATGACAAAATCAGAATGCAATGCTATTCAGTCGGAATGTGCAATGAGTGAAGAGCATGCCTAGTAGCACTAGCAGACAAATACAGCCACATTTTGCCTATGCTAGTCATGCAGATGTAAAACATGTTTTTTTGCACACGGCACCCTGAAGTAGCACAAATAACATCTTTTGCAATTGAGCTTTTTAAAATGGCTGCCATCATTGCTTCCATACACAGGCATCATCTCACACAAGTCAGGCGGGCAAGCATGAGCGATGGTATACCACCCAGGATTATTTCTCTTCCAACTTTCTGAAACTGAAATCATTTGGAGATATGTCAATATTTATTTAATGGAAATGTTGAGTGACATTAAACCCTACCAGCCCCTAGGGTGCTAGTCTTAAAGATGCAGTGTGCAGAATGTGCCTGCAACTAATGATGAAGTGGTGCTGTTTGGGTGCAGAGGACTCTTGAGGAACATTTACAGCACAATGATTTGCAAAAACGTTCTTAGTGAATAAGATGGAAACTGGGCTATTGGCTTGAGCAACTGAAGAGTAAAGAATCAATTTATTTGACCAGACAAGGACAATCAAACTGAATCAGGGACAACATATTTTGTTAAACCAATGGATTAAGCACTTTGAAAAACTACTAAACTACTAAACTGAGCACTCTGACAAACCTCTCAGTTTCAAAACTTGTTAAAATATCTAATATCTATCTTAATATCTGTCTGCTTTATTGGACATTTCACACCAGGAAGAGACAGCAATGACTGTAATGCCTGGAGAGAGAGAGAGAGAGAGAGAGAGAGAGGGGATGAAATGCAACACAAGTTTCCACGTTGTCAACATAGCAAATAATTAGAGCGGTCATTCTTCGACAGAGTGAACGACAAGACACGATATGGAGTTTGACATGCAGAATAACTGATCATCAACAACATAATGAGAACCCACAGTGACTTGGTTCTTGTGACATATCAGCCATTTTGGGACATAATGCAGTCTCCTCAGCACCGTACAGTGGCTGTTGTGTTTTGCGCTGGTCCAACACACTCCTTAAATAGCTCGATGAGTTCTTGGAACGGCTGAGTTAATATTGGATGAAGCCATTACTCCTTTGACAGATACCAAAGGGAAGTAATATTAATTATATCGAATGTGCTATGAAGACAGTGAATTAATCAAAGCTATCACAAAGTACAAGACCCCAGAAAAGCCAAGTTCATTTTGGAAGGTTCAATTTGTACTTAACGTCGAGTCCTTATTTATATTCACATCTACTGTTTTAAAATGCATGCCGGTTGTTTTAATTAATGTTGCGTGTAATGAGTGAATTATTGCAAGTGAATGCCGTTGCTTATTTCAAAATAGCACAGAAAGAGTCAGCACAAAGTGCGTGTGCAAACTGAATCCAAGGCTTTGTCAGCGATTAGTCAGATGTCAGCGAAATGAGCCTTTAGCCCTCAGAGCCAAGGCGAGTATTAAAGTCTAAATACAGGACATTTAGTTTCTGCAGGAGCTGTAGGCTAAGCTTATAAACACCAACCAGGGAGAAGGACCCATAGACCAGAAGCAAAATCACCCTTTCCTCCCTTCATGTGGAGGCTCAATATTTAATGATGCTTTTTTATACTGTCTTTTTCAGAGTAGCATCCAGAGCAATGTTTTCTCTGTAGCACCACTGTGGCCGACGTGAGAGACAGAATGTAACAGGGCCAATATAAATATCTTTAGATACCATGTGTTTTCTTCATTTTCTTCATTCTGACCCGCACATCACTTTACCTACACTTTCTAATCTATGATTCACAGTGGAAATCGAGCCAAGCTTTAGGATCAGTGTTTCTCTGTACTCCTGTGCACACAGCAACCGTTGGCTTTGACAAGCAGCAGATGGTGTGCTGTACACTGATTTACTGCTGCATAGCCGGGGGTGCAGTATTTTTTGCAAGCCTTTCTCCTCCTGAATAATTAATAGAATACTGTCAGTTGTGTGTATAGTATTCCACATATTGTCAATGGAGTGGAAAGATTTGCCGTATATTTTGTGTTTTCTTCATGGCATTCTGATTTTTAATTGTGCATTAGCTCACATCTGTTATGATGCAGTATGAGGTAGAAATTACGGTTACTTTGATGATGAAAACAGATTTAAAGTAATGTAGTAATGTTATGGTCATAGTTATAAACCAGGGGATGGACAAAGACAGGAATTTAGTAGCAATGATTGTTTTGGAGAGAATTGGATGTTTTATGAATTACTTGCATTCATTACACTACATTACATAATGGTTAACATGGTCTTAAAACCATGGCTTGCTATTGTCAGCAAGGCAAATAAAGGTGTTGCAATTTTGACTTCAAGAGGCAGAGAAACAGTGGAACAGTGATTTATAATGTTTAGGTCTTGTCTCCTGAGCCCCTCTGGCTGGAGTAATTACATCATGTGGGGCTGCAGTTGAGCAAAGTTCCAAAACTGTGATTTAATGACTTAAACAGAAAAGCAACAAATCGGGACACTTTATGGCCATGTCCGTGATGTTTATTATGCCCTTCCCAAAGAACTTTGCCTCCCATGTTACTCGTGCACCGTCCTGCTGGGGTGAGTGGATGGGCTCATAAATTGGACCTCTAGTGAGTGTCACTCTTCTGGAGAATTCACAATGCACTTTGGCTGAGAAGTCACATGCTGCAAGGTGTTGGAATATTTACTAGCCAAGCCCCTAAACTGTTTGTGCTTTCTAGCCAACTGACATTGGCTGCCAACAAAGTCTGGTGGCTCCAGTGTGGTACAGTACATAGGCTGCAGGCAGGTATCTGTTTTTTAAAAACAAAATATCAGATCTTTTATCTGTTCCACTGGAAACAAAGTGCTCTATCTTTTTAAAGGGAGCGCCAGATTGAACTGACACATTTCTATGCAGGTGCTACGTTCTCATCACCTGCACCTGGTGATACAACTAGCACTGCTGTGATTAGCTGAATTTAGTGTCCACATGTGGGTGTACAGTGGGACTGGGTAAGAGGTTAACTGTCTTTATATGGATTTGTGTTGATATTGATTCAAGTGACTCTTGCAATTAATGGTCGTATTCCATTGACTGCTCATATTACACTAAAGGCTACACCTTGTTGTACACAAGAAGATTAAATGGATATTATTACAGTAAGTGTAATGAAAAATGGCCGTTGATCATGATGATGATACTGAATGTCACTGTCAGCCTGAAAATAAAGCAGGTTTAGCATCAATACCAGCAGAATATAAAATAGATGAGCAAAAAGGGACAAAGCACTCACTTTGACTCTACAGAAATGTGAAATCTCATAATGGTTATTTTGAACATGAACTTTAATGCTATCTTTGGATAGTCATCCAATTTAGGCACCTTAAAGTTCATAGCTGTTTGCTGCTGGAAACTGATAAGTGCACAATTACCGTAGTGTTCCTAACGGGCATCGATTGGTCTTGTCTTCTCTTCCCCTCCCTCCATTGATTGTTGATGCAGCTCTCAGATTACAAGGCTATGTGAGGGCAGGTGATAATACTTCAGCGTCTGGCTGCGTGCGTCCTCTCGTCTCTCACATTGTGTCCGTATGAGTGAAAGTCAAACATTATTTTGTTGGCACATCTTTTCGCATAAATAAATATGACCTACTGTGGAGTTGATCACTGTGAGGTATTCCGTTATGATGGTTTTGAATAATTTATTTCTATTCTACACATTGCATAGAGAATTTCAATGATGGGACTTATTGTTGGACCTCAACACAGAGGAGCCACATGCCTCAGGACGATTCAGGGTATTCATCCATGACATGGGTTAACTTACCTTTTAGGTTTATAGACCACATAAGACATCTATGCAATCTCTCTGCTATAACATTTGCTCTCTGTACCTGACAAATACAAATTCGACAAATTCACATTGTTTAGATATTTTGATATATACAGGTGGTGCCAATCAAATTTGTCTCTGAGAAAGTATTGATACTACAGATAATGTTTTTGGAATTCAGACTGGTGATGTTGTATGGAGGCGTAATGGTAGGAGAAACCCTTGAAAGATAACACTCATTTTAATTAGAAAGAGATGTGTTAAAGCACATGTCTTTGCCTTTCTGTAGTCTTCCCTGTGCTAGTATGTTTCGAAGGTCAGCACTTAATTTAGTTTTTAATGAATGCTTAATTGAAAAAGACTCTTCCTCTACTTTACAATTGATCTCATAGTTAATTATTACAATGTGCTTAGGTCAAATCTCTGCATCGCTCGGCTAGAGACATTGACTCCAGGAAGACACAGGAGAGATGTGTTGAAAATGAATAGCATCATTTTCAAAAAGTGACTTCACCACTCTTTTATATACAATACATTTGAATGAGTCCTCAGAATAGGGGAAGAACATATTGTCCTGTTGACACTCCAGCAATTTTCACCCACAAAGGTGTTAGATGTCAACAGTACAGGCTTTAAATGAGAGATCATTATTATGGTGGGAATCAACAACCCAAAGGAAGCCTGTGAAAGCCCAGGTATTTGTACACTGCATTGTTCAATTCATAATGTTGTGGCTCAGCTGTATGCATCAGTACAGATTCTATGCACAGCAATATAAGGCCAGTTCCTCAGTGACAATAAGAATCAGTCTCGCAAGACAGACATGAAATTGTCAATAATATGCACATTAGTTGTATTATTCGGTGCCATATAACAGCATCAAACATTTAGAAAATAGAAAAGCAGAAGGTTGAGCCTTATTAGCCATTTCAAATGTCATTATGAATTCAGCATTTTCTTACCTTCATCACATTGCTTTAAAATTCCTTCGTTACTCTAACTTCAAGCCACATTCTCTTATATTTTACGGTTTCTTCAAGTTATTCTATTTCACAGATTTGTCAAAAAGCTTGTTATCACATATAAAAAAGACAATGTGATAACAAAAAAAGAGTGTCTCTGTTTTGTGCTAGGTCTACCTATAACTGTGCAGCGAGACTGTGATTTCCATGATGCAGCGTGATTATGCGGTAATGAAAGTCAGTTTTTATGTGGTGCAAGTGGATCGTCATGAGAGGTTAGCTGTCAGACTCAGTCTGTGTTTGACTAATGGCGCAGTGGTTTCCAAGATTTGGGCCTGCTTGTAATGGAGTTCACTGACGATTTGAAGGTGAATGATCCCCATGAGCAGCCACTCTGTTCGCCACTTGCGGCTTGTCTATCATTTGTCCTACAATACCTTTGACCGCATCACAAGTACAAAAACATCCAGCCTCTGCTGAATAGTTTCTCACTTCTGCAGTCCATGAAGAGGCCGGGCAGTTTTCATTCTCGCCCATTTCTGACCTCCAAATCATAGCATACTGTTAGAAAAGAAAGAGAGTATTGTTTTAAGAGGTACTCTAGTATTGGTTTAGTACAGATGTGTAGCACACACCAAATGATATAAAAACAGAGTTGAAAATCAAAGGTCTGTCGCCTGAATTTCAAGGTTAACCAGGGTCTTCAGTGAGCCCCACCCTCCTCTAGCTACAGATAGACCTCGGTAGGTAATGTGGTTTTTAATGTTGAGAGGCACTGTCTAAACGAAATAGCTGCTTGCAGAGCACAACATTACTAAAACTTACTTGACATTTATAAGGGTTTATAGTTCCCCTGGGGAGTTTGTTGTTTTTCTAGCACTATAGTGCTCTCAGGAAGCATGAAGTCTGGGGGCTTTTCAGATGAGTGTTTTTCCCTTTTCTTTTGTCTTTGCACAGTTTGTCTTCTTTCCCATTATAGTCAACCAATTATTTCCATTATGATAAAGAATGCAATCTCAACACAATTAGATTCAGAACAATTAGATTCATCAGCATTAGAATTTATGCAACAATGCACAATATCAAAAGGTAAACAGACATTTTCTTATTTCCTTCACAAATTTACTTTTGTCTATCCAGTGTGGCTTTTCAGTGTAACGTCACATTCACTGGGCAACCAAGGAGAGGAGCAATTAATCTAAAGTTGTGTGCCGTTTTGTCCCAGTTGTTGACCATTTCTCTGGGACTGGATGACGGATAGCCTTATTTCTGCACATAAACACAGGTCTTGTCTCGCAGTGAAACAGGTAGCTGGAGGGAAGTGGGCGCCCTCCACCAGGATTTATGAACAGCAGCTTTTGTGAGAAATAGCACTTGGTTCACAGAAGTGAACTAGGATCATCGTTTTCCTAAAGGCTTTGAACACTGACAAAAGCGGCACAAAACCGAATCTCTCTTGTTGGTCTTTGCACGCTGTGTCATGAAACTGGTGGTGCAATTACCTTTTAATTGCCGCCGGGCAGGACATTGAAATTGATTTGATGCAGCCATTTCAAATTTAGCTGAGATTGGTCTGTAGCCCAACACAGTTGTTTGTAACCTGCACCGCTGATTGAAGAAGATCTCTGCTAAAGGGCGTTTTATATCACAGCCTCTTGTTATGGAAGCCATTTTCAATCACTTACATTTTTTTCGCGGGTCAACATAATGACAGTGTGATCTCGCTGGGCTTATAGATAAACCAGCAGCATGCACAGTGTATCAGGGCAGCGGAGAGCAGAGGCTTTGCCCAAGGCTGAAGTGATTCTTCTCAGGAGGGTCGCTTTTTATGAAGCATCATAAACAAGAATGAACAGTGTCAGCCATGACCAATTCAGAGGCAAAATACTCTACAATAACAGCAACAACAACACCATGGTGTCTTCGTGCCCATTCACAAAATATTACTGAGTGTACTCCCTAACTCCACATACACTGATGGTGATTTTCACAGGGTTCCCATGAGCCTTAAAATCCTTGAATGTTTGTGAATTTGAGAAAAATAAAAAAAGGCCTTAAAGGTTTTTTGGTTTTCTCTCTGGACCTCTCCCTGCCTTAGCATCAATACTTCACATCCTAAGGAAAAACCTGCAGATTTGCATTAATATAGCAGCAGTTTTAAAATGGATGATTTCACCAGTATTTCTTGACTCTACAAGATCAGGAGTAAAATATCAGGCCTCTATGATGTCTAATTTTGACCAACATCATGTCTGCCCCAAAACATGACAATTTAGAGACCCTGAATTTCAGGGAACTAAGACCAAAGTCATTGAAAAGTCCTTGAATTTGGTGTCCAAGTGAATGCGGGAACCCTGTTTTTAGTCACACTTTTACCATCAAAGGAGGCACAATTCAAATTCAAAAGAAGTAAGGATTAGTTTTGATGGACAATACTGTGCTCTCTCTCCTCCCTCAGTACTGGCTGTATCAGCAGCGTAAAGAAGCCAAAGTGTCATTGCGATGGCTTGTTTCTGCTGACTGTGTAAGACACCCACAGTCAGCAATCTGTCATATAGACAACCACCCATCATGCCCTTCTCCCTCACGCTCCATGGATTAACAGTATAGCCCAGGGCAACCTCCACCTCTATATATATTCAGACACAGTGCCTAAAGCTACCTATACAAAAATGATTTGAATAACCTGCCAAACTATGCAAATTAATTGACACCAATTCCATTTCCAGGTAGAGTGCAATGTGAAAGTTTTTGACCCAGCTGCCATATGTGATAAGATTTATATTTACTCAGCTCTTCCTCACCCTTATGTTTCTCTTCACTCTTTTGTCAGTTGGCATCTAAGTGGGGTTGACTCTCCTTCACACTGCTGCACACAGCTTCAATTCCCCGGTCTGCCTGGGCTTTTACACTGAGATGTTACACATGGCTATTTTAGAAAAGACTGCTTTATACAACTCTGTAGGCTTTACATCAGGGTATGACGTTGAAATCACTCTGTGAATGTAAAGCCTGTCAAACGCTCTCACATTGGTTGTATATACATGGATCTCAGATGAAATGGACTTCCTACAAGCAGAGAGAGAGAGAGAGAGTGTGTGTGTGTGTGTGTGTGCGCCTCTCTGTGCATGCACGCATCTATCCATAAATGTGTACTCACATCTGTTTGTGTGAAAATGTATATTTTGTGTGTTATCAGAAGGCCAAGTTTCTTCTAATGTGTTCATTTGCCTTCTGGCTCTATGTTAAACCCCTGCATTGCAGCACTGCCAGTGGGATTTCACGAGGCACAGCCCTTTTTTTCTCCAACCCTCCATCCTCACAATAGAGGGATTAAATTTGGGCCAGATCCCCCCTGCGTGGAAAGCTCCACACTCACACATGCGCATCTTCCAATGTTCATACGCTACGCTCCAGAGAGCGTGGGGCAGCAGAGAGCCCCAAAAGTCTTCTGTAAGCTCCCCTTGCCCCACATGAATTCCCCTCCCCTGTCTGTGTGGGAGCAGCAATCATGGAGAGCCACGTGTCTTGGAGACAGAGACAGGAGACACAGACACGGAAAGAAAGAGAAACAGAGAGAGAGAAAGAGAAAACACGGGATCCTCAGGGGCTCGGCAATTCAAGTGCTGCCTCACTAGCTGCACAGTAATCTTGTTAAAGAATAGAAAGGCTGTGTAGTTTAGTGCCAAGTGACTTTTCCAGTTGTTGGGACTACATGGTCCTCTTCATCAGCCAGGGTTGATTTGGGGAATAGGAGGCGACATAATTTAGAAACTGTTCGATACACAGTGAAATTATCCAATATATTTCATAATAAGTGTAGAAAATACTGTAAAAGGACAGAGGACCTCATTGTCCTTTCCTGCTGTAAAACAAAGGAGAATTCAGACATTGCATGCAACTATTTATTGACCCACATTTTTTATGTAACTGGACCAAACCACCTTTACTAAATTGGCTTATATATGTTCATTTCATTTGGAAACTTCAGTGGATTGGCAGCAAGAACCAATGAAATGTGAATTTGTAATGGACACCGACAGAGAGACTCTTTAACCGATTCTGCTTCATTTTTCTGCTGCTTATTTCGGTCTCTTGGGGAAACAAATAGGTAGGGGAAAGATCCAATTATCTTCACCAAGAGGCAATTCCCTTTTAAAGTGATTGTATCTCAGAATCTGTACATTAGGATCTGTCTACCCTACAACTGACTGAACCAACTAGCCAAGTGGAATTTTATATGTCCCGAATCCAGATGGTATATAATTTATGTTCTTCCTATTGTATGATTATAACAGACAAGATAACTCTTACACTGAGATTTAAGGATGAAGAATGTAAGGATATAAATTAGGTTTGGCCTTGTGTGACTTTTTATTTGCATTTGTGAGTTTGTATTTATGTGAAAGAAGATTCAGCAGTCCTCAGTGTTTGAATTGTTTTCCTGCAGGTCAGCTTTTTATCTGAAATAAAGAGCGTGTCTCTTGTACCAGAGGAGGGCTGGGCTGCGAAGCAGTGGTGGGCATTGCTTTTCTCCTCCCTGTCACCGCGTCCCCTCAGCCAGCTGCAAACAACTCGGCTTGACAGTTTCATAGTGTCTCTATGAGGACTGCAGCAGGATTGCGGTTCTTATTTCACTGTGCTGGAACCTAAAGAGTCTGGAGTCCGTGACGACTGTCAGATGGAGACTATATCCTCCTCCAAGTACTGTGAAATTGCTCCTTCATTCTAGTGCTGATTTTTCTTCATTTTTGTGTAGAAATGTTTTGAGTGGGCGCATTAGAATTAACCGATGACTAACACTAGGTATTAAAAAATGTTACCTTTCAGTATTTTACCAGTATTTGTTGTCAGTTTAGATTTTACAGCATCAAAAGGTATCAGAAAACTGGATTATTTCAATCGATCTCAAGGATATTATTTTCTTATGGACATTTCTATGGGGAAAATCAACTGGTTTGACTGTGTAGAAAAGCAAATGCCATGTGCGCACGACTCACAGAAAAAAAAATGCCGTTCTGGTGATAGGCAGATTCACAAAAGAGGAAATGCCAGCTTCTTGCTCTTGTGTGAACTGTTTTCCTTCACTGAAGTGCACAAATTGGAGTTGGTTATCTGTCCCTGTGGATGTCTTTCATGATACACTTACAATAAAGCAATTAAGTCCAGTGAATCATGAAATTGATTGTTTTGCCAAAATAGGGGGAGGAAATTGGGCCACAAATAGAATATCCTCAGAGGTCTGCTGAAGAGCACTGACAGAATTTGACTGATTGTAAAAGTTCTCTCAGTCTTTACTATTTCTCATGTCAGTGCATTGTGATTTGCAGCCATTCAAAAAGTAGATGCAGTAGATAGTCCTTGGCCATGTTATAGCCTCATGAAAAGTGACATGGATTCTGATTGTTATTTGGAGAAGGTTTACCATGGATGATAGAAGCGCTTTCCATTTCCATGTGTGACAGGTTTGACTTTATTTTCCTAGAAAAAAAACAGTCTCATGCTCAGTGTTCCATCGTTGCCGTTAGTCAAGATAAATGTTGTCTGTGTGGGGAATACTGGGGTGCAGCATGATTCGTTTTCTAATTGAAGTTAGTCAATGGAGAATATCGAGTACAACATCTTGCTATGGAGGGGGTCTTGAAGAAACCTTTAGTCGGGTCATTTGGTTCACCTAAAACTCTGTAATCTAGAAAGAGGAAGCTTGTTGCTTGGGTCAGATTCTGATTTACCTCTTTCCAATGTCGTTAGTATGGGGGTTTTCATTTGTCGACACTTTCATGTTGTAGCTGTCAATAAAGCAGCTCAATATGCTAAAATATTTATACAGGACTGATGAATTAAATTATACAAGTAAACCCTGAGAACGTAAGTGTGGAAACATTTGTCTAATAAGGAGGTGCAAAGTGAGAGACCAGTGGCTCTCTATTGGCTCAGGTTTGAACTGTGTGTAGGTTTGGGAATGGGGAAGATGACTTAGGTAGCATACAGATTCTTAGCCTTTTGCCAGTTAGACAGTCATTAGGGTGGCGCTAGGATAATGGCAATGAATAAAATTCAATAAATGTGGTGAGCCATAATCCGTGCAAGGGATGGCTTACAGTTACGATTCATTAGTCCTCCAGCTTTGTGAACCAAAAGTTTTGGCTTCAGGCACATATCAGCTTGTTTATGCGAGAGGGAGACAGCTGTCAGAACCTCTTGGTACATGCTTCTTCCCTTGGTTCAAATTGGTTTTTATTATACCACTGCTCTGTAAAAATAGTGTGCAAATGGAAAGTTTCATTTGTTTTTAGCTTTAAATTAGTTCCGTTTGGGTTGCTAACCATACTGGTTCATCGGAGCACGGTGTGAGTGACGATAACCCTCTGACTTAAGGCCATGGATCATCTTGAACTGATAGACACACCAGCTGACCTGCCTCCTTATCAGTCACACACTTATATACTTTTACAGGACCAGAGGAGATTGAGCTTGAGCAGCCTCAAAAGTCTGGAATGAACTGCATATTACCTGTATTTCCCTAAACAGTCTTACAAATTTCTTTCAGAGATTTCAACTCAGATAACCTATTTAAATCATTAATTAACTGTACATGGATGAGCTCATTTTTCCCATTACCACATGATAACAAACAAAGCTTTCCAGAGCTGAAATAGACAATTGGTTTTGTACAGATGCTTGTCTGATTCACAGTTTCGAGCTATGCGCCTCTCAATTCACAACATCTTTGTTTCTCTTTCAGGTTTTCCTGTTTCTGACTGACAACATTCTCACTGTGATTATCTCCAGACACCTATCAAGATTCAAGATTTGGCTGTAAGTATCCCACCAGCGAAGATATTTTGTGCATGAGTAAATATGACTCGCGCTCTGGGCCAATACTATGTGAACTTTGAGAGAGGGAGAGAGGGAGAGAGAGAGGGAGATAGGGAGAGAGAGAGACCGAAGTGATGGGGAAAGGGGGGGAGGGGATTCTCCACATCATAAGAGCAGCCAGTGTCATTGCTGTGATTGGCCCTGGCCTCTTTAACTGGAGACAGCTCACTGCACATTGTTACATGCTGCCATCCTCTGCAGCTTCCCTCTCAGAAATATCATCCATTCCTAGTCGTTTCAGAAAGCCATTTGCCGCCGTGCCCCTACTGTCCACTGCAGGCATGGCCCAGATGGTGAACTGTCTATGGCTGGATGCTCTCCGAAACTGTCCAGCAATATATCACTCTGATGAGCCCTGGAGAGAGGCACTTAATTGACCTGAATGACGAAATTCTGTTGATTCATTAATTGTTTGGTAGACTAGAAATTAATTCTTTGTCTAGCATGATTAGTTTTAATTATTACGTTGCTCACATCGTTTCAAACTAAATGACTATTTATTTTAGAGGAATAGTTTTGTTTACACATTCAATCCAAAAAATTAACTGTACAGTAGATTACTGTGTGTGTACGTGGATTTGAACCTTGCATAATCACATGTTTTGGACTCCACTAGATGTCAGCATGAAACCCTGAGCGGTGGGTTTTCCCCGCTCTTCCATCTGCTCTGAGAAAAGGTCTGTGTCTGCCAGGGAGCAGGGAGCCCACTGCAGTGTAATAGGGAGGACAGGCGTGGTGAGGATGAAGGTGCAGCCCACTGTGAACAAGCATGATTTACTGTAGGATAGGGCCTTTATGCGCTAGTCTCCAGCGTGCCCTGCACTCTTCAACACTCAGCTGATTAATCAGAGTCATTTCCTTGAGTGATGGAAGCTGGAGAGCCTTAGGGGCTGGAGCGAGCGAATAACCCCCAGCGGACAACAGCCGCGCCTGGGAAGACAGATATTGGCCACTGCTTTTATACTGGAACTATTGCTACAGCCATCTGCCATTATTCAGGCAACACAGCCGTGTGTGCAGCCTCATCAATATTAACATTGATCAGCACAACATCTATTGAATGAGAATTTATTCCCTGGGGCACTGTTGGTGCAGAGTTTGTTCTTTGAACATGCAATGCCATTAGTATAAGAAACATGATCTGAAGAGAAACACAGTTCTCTGTCATTTGGCATTCTGCACAGTTGATATACCGTAGTCTATATTATTAGCATGAATTTTGACATTGTTATTCTGGGGGTCAGACATGTCTTAGGCAGTTTTTTCTCTCTTGATGATATTTTTTCCAGGGCAACTCATAAATTCAGCCTTATCTCAAGGTTCAGTCTTAGGGGAATTCAGTGACAACAGTGATGTTGTACCTATTAAATTCAGATAGATCGAACAGCAGTGTGCAGACAGATTAGAGAAACATGGCTCTAGCAGAAAGATTTCCTTCTCACCCTGCCAGATCTAAAGTGGGCCAAACACAAATGAAAGGTATTGTGCTTTGGCAGCGGGATATGCAGAGAAATAGACTCTCAAGTCACTGCCTCGTGGCGTCTCCTCACTTCTGCCACCTCCACATCCCAGCACAGACGTACACCCAGATCTAATCCCCTACTGCCAGCCCCAGCGTTGCACATTTTCCACATTTACATGTAGGAGGCATTCCCTAAAAAGATTTGGTGGAGATTGGGGAGGTGCAACAATGCTTCAGCGATGTGTTTAGAACCATCATAGACATGGATCCTGTGAGATTCACTTGATAAATGGGCATGCTGGATGCTGTCTTTGTCTGTGTGTGTGTGTGTGTGCTCATGTGTGCCGTATATGCAGTATATATCAGCTGTATCTTCATGTGTTTCATTGTAAATGATTTGATGCACATGCTGCATTTCTTTATTCATTTGTCACCTGCATAGAGCTAAAAGGATTGTTTTTTTTCTTTTCTTTTGACAGTGTTTTCTGTCTTCTCCTATTTTCAAAGCTCTGTTGAATAGCTCTGCTGTGTGTGACACTACGCCTTTCAGAAATGCAGTCACTTTGTTAAAACATAGCCATGTGACTTTGATCATTGCACGGCAAAACACATGGCAATACATGTGATTTTGTAGAAAAGGCTGGTGAGCATAATGCATTTTAATGGCTTCCCACAGTCATTGACGGCACGGCTTTAATACATTGCTGTAAGCTCACTCCATGCAGTTAGTCTCCACAACACACATGCCTTATTAAATATGCATCCTAAGTTGTTCTGAATCTCTCTGGAGACTTGGCCTGTTTAGTTGAAAGTAAGGTTCAGTCTGATGGAGATTTCTATTTTTTTTTTTTTTTTTACATCTTACTGAATGAAATTATGACTGATTACTAGTGTATCTGGTGTTTGCAGTGGCAGTGATAGTCAGCAGTATAGAAATGCATTGAATGAAACTATGGTGAGAGTGTTCATAATGGCCATCTCTCATTACAAATCATTATCCTTTTCCTCTGTTTCATGTCTCTTAGGCCAGGTGCCAGTTTTACTCACCATGGGTTTACCCAGTGTGCTATGAATCTTGTCTGGATCAATACTTTGTTCCTACAGAGACACTGAATCAGACCTGCATATAGGTTTCAAGGCACTGGGCTGTAAGATATCACTTACAATGCGTAAAAGGGTGCACAAAGGAATACAGGGTTGACTAGCTTTTACAGTTGTAATGGCAAAAACCTCTTGTGTAGACACCATGCTACATTCTTGATATGAATAGAATAGAAAACACAGAGCTTTATTTGGTCCAATTTACAGTGGAAGGCTGCCATTTCACTGTCAGTCCACGCAACAACACACACTAATATGAAGACTGAGAGCTGCAGGAAGACTGTGTGCTTCTGCCGGATGAGTTGAAGCAGCTTTCCAGGTGTGGGTCTGCTTCTGTAATCTTCAAGTTCCCTCTGCTTGGTAGACCGGTACAGTTGGAGGGCTTTAAGTGGCTGCTTTGTGACCAGCAGAGTTTTTAGTGAAAAGTTTGCAGTGTGGCACAAAATAACTTGAGACGGGAGAAAGAGTTATGAGGACTTCTTTATGATGAAACAGATGCTAGGTGAAGATAACACCATTCCCTGCATGTGTAGAGCTGAGCTTTTTCTATTTTTCTTTGTACGAGGATTATTGGGATAGCTTCACTGGATCAACTCCTATAAATACTAGATCATCTCTAATCCAAAGCCAGGAATCATTTATTACTACTTGGAACCAATGCTAAGAAATGGTATTGCCAGAAACAGTGAACAAATTACATTCCCCTCTCTCCATTCGTGTTTTGAAATTGCAAAAAGCCATCTCTCTCCCTTCCATTTTCAGTGATTGAGACCTTATTGATTTCCGTTTTGAGTGCTCATTGCTGGCCAATAAGGAGGCTGATTCACTTAAGGGAAGATGATAATTCTCTGTGACACACAATAATGCCCAAAGGGCTCCAAATTGTCTGGTTCAGCATTGGTGTTAAGAGACAAAGTGTGTCTCACCTAGTCATTGAACAAGAAGATTTAAACAGTAATATGCCTACTGTCTGGGAAAAAAAAGCAATATTGGACAAAAATAGCAAAGCAAGAAAAGAAGTCTACTAAAATGAGCTAAGGGATCTGAGACGTCACTGTAATCATCAGACCATTGCATAGTATTTGCATTTAGTATTTCTATTGTGAATTTTTATATTATTGCAATTTTTTATAGCCTTTTGCGTGATTTCATATCACTGGACCGTACTGATGACCATCTTTACCAAGCTTCAGAAGCTTCATTTTTACTTTATAAAACAGCGTTGGAAAAAGATTAGTTGGTCACCAAAAGGTTTTTGAACCATACCAACAACCCTTATAACCACGCTGACATATTCTACTTTGATATATACCCAGATAATAACACTGAACACTGTCCTGCCATTGTCATAAGGTTAAAATCTTCCTCGATGACAACGGGAGTGGTGTAACTCAAAGTCCAAAGACATAATTCAGATAAATGGATATAGAGATGGCGAGAGAGAGAGGGAGAGAGAGAGAGAGAGTGAGAGAGAGAGAGAGAGAGAGAGAGAGAGAGAGACTCGGCAGCAGTCTTATTTTCATCTACTGTCTTTTCATGCAGTGCCTGCCTTGTATGCTCTGGGCCATATTTAGGGCTGGCTGTGCTCTGTGGAGTCCCCGGCGGTCTGGGTGTTGGTTGGACAGGATAGTATATGGATTCTTTTGGATTGCCCTTACGTGTTGGACTGGGGCACAGAGTGCTGCATACAGCACCTTGTGAGCAGTATCACAAATCAGTGGGCTGAGTAGTGAGCACTGGAGTGGAGGGAGAGTGGGTGGGGGAAGAAGATAGAGAAAGAGCAAGGGGAAAGGGAGCAGGGAATGGGGAGGGGGATCCATTCAGCGGGGGGAGTGACGGAGACAGAGAGTAGAAAGAGGGAGAGGAGGAGGGGATTGAGAGAAAGAGAGGTGGGGGTAGTCACAGAGAGAGTGAGTGAGTGTGTATGTGTGTGTATGTGTGTGTACGGGAGAGCGAGTAGTGCTGCAGTGGAAACAGCGCGAGGAGGACTGCAGTTTCTGGTGCTGATGGGAGAGCGGTCGAGGGACGCTATTAAGGCATTGTAACATTAACCCTAAGTGCCTCTTTGGTGAATGGGCTAGCCTGTCGTGGAGAATAGGATTAAGGAAAGACTGTAGTACTGGTAAGGGTGTATTCCAACTCTCTTCTCAGCATTGCTTGAACACTTCATGGGAGGAATGTGGAATACTGTAGGGCTGGAGGGGCAAATGATGCTGTCTTGTGTTGAAGTTACAGCAAGACTGGGCATTATTGCACATTTAGGTGAAGATTTTTATGGGCTGCATTCTGACTTGGGTTGTCTGTTTTGTTGGGTTTTTTTTGTTGGTCAGTCGTGCATTTTACTTCCTGGTGCATGTGGTCCAAACTTTTCTGAAAGCTAAAGCTTAAGCTGAAGTGCAGAGAGAATGTCTTGTGCCAGGTCCTGATCTGCCTCGGGATCTGTCCTAGGGCCTTGTCTTAACACAGTTTGCATGCGGTCTATGTAATGATTCCACATCAGGGATTGTTGCATGGGGCTTTGTAAGGTGGCGTAGCTCTGGATCTCGATTATTCTCATTGATCATGCCTCATTTAGCTCTGCCTGGTGGGTGTAGTACCTCTTTCCTGGAGAGTGTCCAGGAGGCTGCCCTGCTGACAGCTGCTCTGCTTTCCCCTGTAGCTACGCTGGCGTCTCTCACAACCTCCCTGAACACTGAGAAACAACCAAAGTGGAGCCAGGAAAACAGCACACTATACACCAAAATACCCCAGGTCTACTGTATCATCCGGAATGTAGGCGAAGAGACACAAGCCACGGCGCACCTTATCTTCTGAGACAGAGTAGGCAGACATAAAAAGGGGCTGACAGTTATGCTGAGGAGTATAGATAGGGGTGGGGATTTTATAAAGTGCTGCAGGATGCTCTTTTTTATGCTGTCTCCCATGGGACATATAGCACAGGCAGCACTGTGAGGGGGCAGTACCAAGGACAAAACCTATCTTGGGCTGCTTGTACCTCTTAGTGCTGACTCTCTGGGCTCTGCACTAACAGAGACTTAGAATAGGATAACATCATTTTTCACTAGATCAAAGAAGCAATCAAATTTCAAATTCTTTACACCACCCAACTCAGTAGAGGAATATTCCTATCAGCCAATCTAGGTAATAATCTTTGAGATGTTATTGAGAGCCTAAAGTTTTTGGCCCCTGTTTGGACCCTCATACTATTTCAAAACAAATCCCAATATAATGCGATTTTCCCATTATGCCCGAGGAGAATCATTTATTCCTCTGACTTCCTTCATAGGACTCTGTGTCCTGAAGTGACATCCTGAAATATAAACCAGGTTTATTCTGTCCCCAGAGACAGTCTCTGGTGTTGTAATTATCAGAGACAGTCACTGGCGTGTATTTGGAGCGGTCACATGACTGTTCCGGTTTCAGACTAGGCTACAATATAAACAAATACAGTGTGGAGGATGTAAGGAATCATATAGTACAGCTGGATGTTTACGGTTGATGCATACAGCTAGATTGTATATTTCATGTGATTACAGAGTGTGCCAACAGCACATACCACTTTCATTCATTTGCTTCCTGGTGAGATTCTCCATGTTTACTTCACATATATGCAGTGCAGAATACTATTTGATACTGAGAACGCTCCAAAGGTTCTTTATCGGCAGGCTCTAAAACATTCGGGCAGGCTCATTAAGTCCATACCTCAGGCTGCCGCTCCCAGTGGCTCTCACACAGAGAAATATTCTCTCAGTCTCTCACACAGAACCAGAGAAATGAGAGGATGCTTTGAAGTTCACCAATCTTATTTTTTCCGTCAGCTCCCTCCCCAAGACGGCAGCTGGTGACCGAATGCTGGAACTGTTCAAAGAAAAAGAGAAAGAAAAGAGGCTCATTCTAACTGTACAGCCTGTATCCTGTCCTAGAATATCCACTACAGTGTATTGCTTGAGTGGGTGTGCCCCTTGCACCCACATCACCCATCTGTTCCTACTTCCTGATGAGCCACTGGAGCGCTCTTTCATAGTCAGAAATTTTGTGTCTCTCATGCTGAGGTATTTCGAGTTTTTATCTCCGCTTATATTTGAAAGTGTTCCATGGGTGAAATCATTGTAAAGATCACGAAACCAGCTATGTTGGCCTCTGAGAATGAGTCTTTCCCTCTTGACACATTAGCACAACGCGCTAACATTGTGATTGCTCAGCTGCTGTCAGCTTCTCACTCCAGGTGAGAGAGCGGAGCCTGCCCAGTCCTGGCCCCAGCCCATGTGTTGGTGTGTTGTTGGCAGACAGTGGCAGAGAGTGGCAGTGTTAAACGAGTAGACGCTGTCACCAGTCACGGCTTCCTGCTGTGCTGACGGGGCATTTTCACCACTCTTTAATCTTTAGAGGAGGGAGAAAAAACATGCCAGTTTTTGTTGTGAGCCTTGCTACTGGCTGCTTTTTTTTTCCTTCCCTCAGTCTCATCTTGGAGGAGAGGATTTGGGGATGGTCAGAGAGAGCAAAATGTGCAGCAGGGAAGGACTGCTGTTGAGAGTCTGCGAAAGGATTTTCAGTTTGTTTCATCATACTGCAGATGTTGTGTGTAACAGTTACAATGTTACATGACAGTCTTTTCATTTTGTGTGGTTGTACTCTAAGATTTGACTTGCAGAAAGTTACACATATCCAGTTAGACTGAGGCAATCAAAACAGATAATTTCCTAACTTGAGATCAGATTTTGTATTCTTTTACAATCTCCGTCTCACAGTCCCTACATAGCAGCTACATATTTTTGTCAGTTTTCCATTTTAAAACAAGAGGCTATAGCATCTCAGTATATGTGGCCTATCTGCATTGCCGCAGACGCCCTCTCCTCTTTCACATTTTTTTCCACAGGCTTACATGCAGATTGGGTCACTATCTCTGTGACAGAATGATTAATCGACCTATCAGGGGACAGGGAAAGGGGTTGTGCTGAGGGGGAGAGGGAGGATGTATAGCAACTGGCTGTAAATGATCCCTGCAGCTCCTCGCTCAGCATTCAAACAGTAGCACCTCCCACCTCCTTTTCAAGGATCCCTCCAGATAATAGCTGAGTCACATTCAGCTGCAGGTGAAAATAACCATTGTTTTATCTACACACGCAGGTTTGTAAATGAGCCTCTTGGGACGGCCCTTTGGGTCAGCGCACAATGGGATGTATGGTCGAGAGGCTTTTCTCTAATTCTCTTCAATGAGATAATCTGTGAAGCCCTCCTTTTGACATCCTTATCTCGGTCCGCGCCCTCAGCTCCACAGTCATACTTGCACTTTTCTGATTTCCTGATGCTCTCGCATTTTTTTGACATATGGGAATTATTGCTCTGCTGACATCTCTGAGTGATGTGTTTACTGGTCATAGTCTTCTCTTGTGGATGCTTGTCGTGTGTGTGTGTGTGTGTGGGGGTGTGTGTGTGTGTGTGTGTGTGTGTGTGTGTGCGTGTGTGTGTGTGTGTGTTTGCATTTTGAGCATTCGGAGGCTGTACTCAAGGGTTTGACTCCTCAGTAAATGTCCTGTCCTGGAGGGCTGCTTAATCAGTTCTGCTGACAGCGTTGAAGATCAGTCGCTGAGTGAATGTGTAAATGTCATCCACCATGTTGTATGTTGACCTGGAAATCACTATGCAGGAAAAGGTGTACACCTAACTGCGAAAAATGATAAATGATTTTGTCAGTTCACATAAGCAAAAAGGCATGAAGATTTGTTTTGGGGACAAAATGTAAGATGGGCATCAGTCAAATAAGCATTTAACATTGTTGGCTTTATTAATATGTTATCGAACAGTGATGCTGCCATTAACTGCAGCTACTTGGGGGTTTAACTCCCAGCCTGACTTAAGTAAGGGGACTTATCTGCGTTTTGAATAGGTGAAAAGTAGAGAGGGTTGAACAGAATTTTCTGAATGCAGAAATTCAGTGCCTTATTAGTTGAATTTAAATCTTTAATTAGTGTAAGGCAAATTACAGCACCCTGACTGAAATCCTTGGCATCTTTCCATGTTTGTTGTGCGGCAAAAGACTAGAAGGCTCTTGGTCAGGAGTAGTTTCAGAATCTGGCTCTGTCACACTGTTTGCCTCCCAGTATTGCTCTGTGCTGTGTTTAAATGGATTTGCCAGAGCTTTTTCCAGTCTCTTGGCTCTCTATCATGAAATGACAAAACTGGGTCTGTTTTGCAACTACGGGCTACCTTGTAGAAATGTGTCTCTATCACACACTCAGCACTTCTCTTTTTGTCGATTCCAGTTTAAATCAATTGAACTTCAGGGTTTTACGTAGACTTTATGCGTACAAGTGATAAAGGAGAGATAAAGGGCTTCACAGTGTATCTTTATGCTACTAGGTTCAAAGCTAAAATAGAAGGAAAGAAGAAAGATGCAACTAAATGAACTGTTGAAAATGTTAAAGGATTAATGCTGTAGAGTCAAAGCCACCTCATGTTTTTCCAAATCACTCTCACAAACTCAGTAAATAGACCTTTGCAACTATTCAGGTTGAGGTTGGGAATTTAGAGCATTTTCCAAAGGCTTTATCGATCATGAGATCATTTAATAAATGATAGGGGAAATGACAATTGCTGCAATTCTAACTAGTATTATAATACATATTACAGCCTTCACATCTAAATCCCTCTTAGATTCAGCTCAGGTCAAGCTCCACACAGTATCATCCTTCGGTGGTAAATAACGAGCAATGCACCCATCACAGTATCCCCACTGTAATCCTATTAAAACATGGCCAAAATGAGACCGTTATGACTGTGGGAGCCCCAAGTCCATTTCAGCAGGAGTGAATTACCATAGAGTACCAAGAGTTCAGGAACAAAGCTGCCCATTATCTCTAATTGAAACAACACCACCATCTCAGCTCAGCTGTCTGAGTACAGAACACATGGAGACTCAAGTTACCCATTATAATTCAATAACACATCATTACAAATTATCCCATGCTGTATAAGACTGACTTTAAAAGAGCAGGGAGGGACTGAACCTGCTCATACTGTAATCTCAGCACGAGTCAAGCACCAATAAACATGATCAAACCTATCTAATGCGCTGCCTTCAATCGGTGTCTAATAAACAAACACTGCCCCTTGTTGTCTCTTAATGTTTAAATACACATTTTGAGCTGAAATGGACTCCAGAAAGGTCACTGGTCAGCTGTGACTCAATGCTAGTTGAGCCAAAATTCTATTTCTGTTTCTGTGAACAATCCCTTCAAGTGCATTTATCATAAATGTAAGTGCAGTGTCCTATCTTTGAACCATTAGCCTTTAATTAATATCCTCGATAGCTTATGCGACTTGACTCATACCTAAAATAGCTCAGCACAATTTGGATGAATACAGTTGCTCAGCACGAAAGTACAAATACAAATACAAAAATCAGAGCAAATACACACCGTTTTCACAGAAAGAAAATCCACCCTGCTGTGAAAGAATGCCATTTTGCATAAAGGTTGCAGTGGCCTAAATCTCAAATGATATTCTGTCTTGTAAGAAGATCCTTGCTACTAACTAACTTCTTAAATTGGGTACTTTTTTGAAATAATCCAACACAGCTCACTGTAGCAATCACATTAGTGAGATTTAGAGGAAACGGAGCTGCGCAGGATGCACGCTAGTTCAGCTGGAGGCCAAGCACACCGCCCACTCACACATAACCACAACACATAACATAATGTCACAGATGGCAAAGGGCCTCAGTGGGGGTTGAATGCTTACATTGGGGTCACATTATTCAGTTATTGTGCATCTCTCAGGACCCTAGTTAATGTTTAGTTGTCAGAGACCCTGCGACAACCAAGCAGCCACTGCTATAGCTCACCCTGCTATGTCTTTGAATACAGCAACCTTTTCACAATGCCTAATATTCAATACTTAATTTGCCGCCCCAGTGCTCCTGACAATTGCCCCAAGCTACAGCCACATGCTCCCATGACCAATTCTCTGTTCATATAAGTGGCCATTTTGAAAGTGAGTAGTAAGGTTTTTCTAGGGTTTTGGCCATGGATTTATTTCTACGTATGAATCAGAATGAATCATGTACATTTATATTCAAACACACACACATGCATGCACACACGCACAAATAAACACACACTAATATAGATTGGCCACTGGCAGACAGCTGTGTGAATTGGTACTGAGGCATGTTGTCAGGGCCAGGGGAAAACAAAGGACTTGGCCGTCTGGCTGCAGTTTGTTAATTAATTCTTGTTCGGGGTACTTGTTGTTGTGTAATGAAACAGCTGCATGACTTTAGCTCACTCTCCTAAGGTTGTTTTCTGTTGGAATTGTCTTGGGTGCTAATAAGCCCTTATTAAACCCAGCAAAGCCTGTATATGGAGTTGCTTACCTGCAGGCTGGGCTATCCCGTCGTCAGGGAGGATGTCACTCTATATGGTCAGTGGGTCATCACATACATGGCCTGTGATATCGCAATGTGTGTGTTTAATCTGAGAGAGAGTGATCAGATAGAGTGCACTCTTTTTTTTCTGTTTGACAGGATCAGGGTAATTAATTAAGACTGCTTAGCCTCTAGGCATATTTGGGCATTTCTAAATGACCGGTATATGTCTCTAGAGTAGATAATCATGATGAAGACAACATCTGACGTAGTAATCAATCGGTGTGCTTGTTTATGCAAGAATATATCTTGCAAAAATGCAAAAGGGGGCTGCAACACAAAATCAGGAAGATACCCTGATATTTTGTACATTCAGTGTATTTCTTTATGCACTTTAAAAATAGTGAATGGCGCTCTGAGATATCTCAACAAAATGTAAACACAGAATTTGGTTTCAGCTTTATTCCCACTACAAAAGCAAAGCTGTATAATATATTTGAAAAGGCTGAATATGTTTGTAGTGAATTCAGCTTTAAACCTTTCAAAATGAAATAAGCACACAACATTCCTTCAGAAGATACAACCTCTCCTAGTTTGTATTCATTTTCTTCTCAAATCGACTATTCCAGTGTATATGTTTAAAAATCTAAAGGGAGCACTACTCCTCCGCAAGCCATCTGCCCTCATCTTCACAGGCCTCAGCTGGTAGAGTTTAAGTGACACATTTAACCTTTATTTACCACAGTTGATTTCAGTGCGACTGCAGTGTTAATACGTGGGGGTGCTATACCCAGTTTGTTTGTGCAAGTGCTTGATCCCCATCCAACTCGGAGCAGTGTGTTTAGTGATAAGGGCCAGATCATGCCCATAGCCAGGCTGCTGCGGGCCATGGAGCAGAGCCATTTTGTTTTAACTTATACTGATGACTCAAACACTAATGAAATGAGATGCACACTGGGAGCCGGGGCTCAAAGACTGAAACTGATTACTCCCACTAGTTCTCAGTAATGGAGTATTATATGTATTGCATACAGAACAAGAGCTCTATGCAAGTGCTATCTATCTATCTATCTATCTATCTATCTATCTATCTATCTATGAGCACATCATAGATTTATACACACACACACACACACACACACACACACACATTTTAGGAGGCAATTTCTGAAGGTTTAAGGCTGCCTCCTTCAAAGGAAAAAGCTTATACAATTTATTTGCCAAGAGTGAGTGGTAAGAGCTGGCTATGAAGCAGGACTAATGGCTATCATAAAACAAGAGTGTAACTCCCTGTCCTCTCAGTCCCTCCTCGCTGTCGCCTCGGAGCGCGAGAGATAAAATGCTCGACCACATATCCATGAATGTTAATTTAATTTTGCCTGACTTGGCCTGATGTGAGGGACAAACAGGGGAAAATGCCTATAAAACTAGGATGTCGTGACTGCCGAGTGCTTCATATTCTGTGATGAAGGTTGTCCCAATATCTACAGTAATATATGATTAATGAAGCTACAGAGTAGAGAAAGTTATGCCATGAGCCTGTTTTCATCAATTTGCTGTTTTGGTGAGCAACACACTGTAAATGTGTGATGGTAAAAGAAAGTGATGCAATGTCATTTCGTCAATAACACAGACAAAGCAATGCAATGCCATGACCATCTGAGTATATTATCGCAAGAAACTGGTCGTTTGCGATGTCGGCCTACATAGCAGCAACACAAGTTATCTGAGAGGCATAACTGGTCCTGGCCCCTGAATAATATAAGCTTATCCTTCCTGCTGTCAGCCTCAATTTGAATAATTTATATGTGGCAATAAATAGAGACAAGGATCTCTGGCACTGACGTTGCGAATTGGCACTTGAGAAATGAGAAATTCTTTTTGTTTGCCCATATCACAATGGCTTTAATACAATCAACAAGAGAAGTCTCCTCTTGTTATGTTTGTCATCTTTCTCTGCTTTCCGAATCAAGCTCTCACCCAATCACTCATCACTCCGTCGCCAGGCTGCTCTCAGCTGCAGTTGTCACAGTGTGATTTCTGGAACCGATAAGAGCTCTGATTGAACAATTGTTTGGCCTGTGGAAACACCACTAGAGAATGGCAGTGGTCTTTCATTCTGTTTTACTATGGTTGCACACTCTTATCCTGGTCAGACACTGCTGGCTCAACTACAGGACCGTTTCCAAACACAACAAAACTTGTGATACATGGTGATAGGTGGTTATTGCCCATACAAATTGTTAGTTAACTTATCTTAAAATCATCAAAACTACTTCTCAAACATATGGAATGTGTTGGAATCACTGTAAAGGGCAGATTCAGTCAGATGTAGACGTCTAAATCAATCATTTTGCTAATAAATTCTTGAACGCCTGCTCAGTGGAATTGGGTTGAATGTTAGGAGGCAGAGGATTCATCCCTCAGCTGAGTCATAACAAAAGAGCTTTAATTTGGAGTTTCCAAAGCTGTTTTGCATTTTTATGCATTTCCTGCATTGTCAGTCAGCATTAAGAATGGGACAAGCAAGCAAAACCCCTGTAATATAACATTCTGTCCACAGTGTGATTGGACTAAAGCATCAAGTTACTTTGCCTCCCCCCATAGAAATGGGTCATAGGTTTAGCACTACTGCACACCACTGCAACCTTCACTAGGGTAGGAAAACCTTTTTATAATGTTTAAGCATTTGCCAACACAAAAGTACAACTTCATTATATGTTTAAATTAAGTGATTTGAATGTGCTTTTAAAATACAATCTGGAATTTATCTGACCATGTCTACACTTTTGGTATATTCCTAAGGGGTTATGTTTTTGCCACTGTAAGTTTATTTATAGTTTATTTGTCTGTCTGTCAGCAGGATATCTCAAAAACTCATGAACGGATGTCCATGAAATTTGGTGGACAGATAGGCTTTGGGCCAAGGAACAAATGATTCAATTTTGGTGGTGTCATAGCAAGTTGGACAGCTGTTAAGCATTGGTGGGGATTTGCGCTCTCTAACTGTCTTCTACTTTCTTGAGGATTTTGACTTGTGGATGGAAAGAAACCTGGTTAACACATCAGGTCTGATTTACTCCATGATTTACAAGCATTACAAATGTAATCAAACCTTTTCCACCTTAAAATATGTGAACTCATGTTACACTCATATACACTCTTAGTCCTCATATCACAAGTTCATACCAACAAGTAAAAACTAGCTTAGCGCTAGTCACATGCTTGCCAGCTGTGAACATCTTGGCAAATGAAAATATAACAATGAAAAATAAATCAAATCAAATCACAGATAATAGTTCACTACTACAACTTAACAAGTTACTGCTAACAAGGCCTACTACAGTAACGTTATATTCTCAACAAAGCTTAGTGAGGATTTCCAACAAACAATATGTTTCTACATATCGCTTATTTCATTCAAGGGTCAATAAAACACATTTAGTTAAAATGAAATGACATTTTCAGAGCATCTTGCTTCCTTAATTCGATGTGTTTCTTGTTGAAGCAGGATATTGGGCGGGACAAAACACCGGGAAGGATCATTCAAAAGTGTCAATCAATGAAATATCCTTTAGGGAGAGAAAGGCAATTTTATTTAATGGAAAGGGTGGAGGGGCGGGGTTGATCAAAAATATGTGATGGTATTGTTGGTTGAATGTGGGCCTGCTGGTACACCATGAGGTAATCACAATCATTGTGACTTTAATGATAGAGGATTTAATTTGAAAAACAACAATCCAAACCCATGTTTCTATCATTTATAATTCAAAAGATATGAATGATTATATCTTAGCAAAGTTAATTCCATTATTAATTCCACTGCTGCCTGTAATCAAAAAGCTGGTCATTTTCATTCTACAGTGTAACGCCACACTGCAGTCATCAAGGAGTATCTACTTAAGTATTCATTGCTAGTACTCATGCCAATATATCATTCTTTTCAGCTTTTCAAGCCGTATTTCAATAATACACAGAGGGACAAACTAATATTCTCTCTGAAAACCAATGAACAAATATGAGAAATAAAGTCAAACTTCAGAGTTGATACAAAAAATGAACCTCATTATAAGTAAAAACAAAAGTAATGTCCTATAGCTTACATAATGCTTAGTCTAATAAGGTTGGTACTAAAAAATGATTTAGACCACATCATTACCAATCACTAAAGATGAATGTCTTCTACTACAGAGCCAGGACTTCACCTCAGCTGACTGTGAGAGACAATAGAGTCCAGATAGATCACTTAACACAATAGAATCAAAGTGGCAACTCTGAGAGGAAAAAGTCCTGACTACATTTTGGTTAGTTGAAACGTTAAGATTGAACTTACATCATCTGTTGCCAGAGACTTTAACTTGTTTGCTGCCTGCCTTTCTGTGAGTCAAATCTCACTCTGTCACTCCGGTCATTACTTTTACCATCTTTTCTAGTTTAAATCCGTGGAACTGAAGACAAACCAGTGTCTAAATTAACTATATTTGTATACCGCGAAAACATATTAGATTTTCTTGTAAACATAACCAAACGGCCATCTGGCTGCAGATCTGTGATTTCCTGTGTTTTTTGCTTTAAATCGCAACAGAAAAAAATTGGGTTACTAGCACAGACAAGGACCCCTGAAAATATGACAGTCTTTTAGCGACATCAGCAGATGTAGATGCTTAGCCTTCTGGCGAGCATAAAAAAGAGTGACAACAAAATCAGTGATTCAACAGTGTTTCAGCTGGTGTGCCATACTTCAATCACAGGTTGTTTATGGATTCTTATCCATATAAAACATTCTTAATAATCTGTTTCCACTACAATATGAAAGGCAACAGCCCTTGAATTGTATGTTATGCCAGCATTCCCAATTTCCTCATTTATTATTGTTTAGAGAGTGTAGTTAATGTTCACTGTAGATGACCAGGGGTTGAATGCCGGTGTTCCCTGTTTGATTTGGGTGCTAATCTTAGAGTAGCTCTATTAAAATGCAACGCACCAAATCTTATCCATCCATTCGGGTAATTAAGTTTAACAAACCGTAACAGGTGGCTTTTTGGAAATTCTCCAAAAGTGTCTCCCTTTTTTGATTGTTTTGGGTAAAGTGAGTTAGTACAGACCTCGGAACTTGACTTATACATTTCATTTTAATGTTATGACATTTATGAGATTTTTTTTGTGGACATCCTATTCTGCAAAATATATATTTATACAACATTAAGGATATTTTAGTTTTAGGATATCCCAAGGCACAAGTGTATTATTAGTGTTATGGCATTAATTAATTGTCACTTACGCAGCCATTTTGAATAGTTGCAATAATTCACTCCTTGTTTGAATTATTTCAGGGCACTTCTTATAAAATGTTTATAAAATGTTTTCGGGTATTTGTACCAGATGGCATACTTTTATCCTCTGTAATGATTTTTATCCCAAAATTCCTCTCAATACAAGAAAATTGGCTAATACTGAATGAGTCAGTCCTGTATTGAGTCTATCTATCTCTGCTATTTGTGAATTTTGACATTGTGGAGTATATAATGTACAACTGTAAAATAAGTTACTGATGGATTGATACTCACAGGTGGGTGGAGACATTATCTGATACCTATCCCGTCTTGATAACCACACTGTGTTGTGTTTTCAGGGACTGTGTGCAGCCTAAATGTCAGGGAAGTGGAATTTGTTCAAGAAGAAACCAGAGGCCATGGTAGCTCCAGAGCCAACAGGGGCCAGTGCCTTGACTGTGACTCCAGCCCCTGTTGCGTCAATCTCTTCTGACAACTCCACTGAACCGGTCAACAAGAACGATGCCTTCGATGAGATCAAAAACAAGTTCCTGAACGAAATTGACAAGATCCCACGTGAGTACCAGACAGAACCCAAACCTGTCCGGATCAACCAACGTTTCATTGATGTGACTCTAAACAATGATTTTGGAATTAGATCTTCTCTTTCCCTGCAGGCATTGACAGCCTCATAATGTCTTTATTCAGTATTGATCAGGGGCTGCCCTTCCTAATGGCCGAGAAATCTAATTTTCATCCAATCTAATTGCTAACCTAGCACCTCTTACTAAATATATTTGGCCCAGGACATGACATCCACTAGGGTAAATGATTGGTTGGTCAAATGTCAAACCATTTGTCTCTTTGTTCTTTTGAGTGTGTACATGTATCTATATATTTTCCTCAGTGCCGTCCTGGGCCATCATTGCCATTGCTGTGGTAGCTGCTTTACTCATTCTGACATGCTGCTTCTGCATCATCAAGAAATGCTGCTGCAAGAAGAAGAAGAACAAGAAGGGCAAGAAGGGGAAGGGTGACATGGGAATGAAGAACCTGAAAGGGGGAGAGGTATGTTCCATCATGGGGGGCGGCGTCATGGCCGAGGGACCTGATTCACACTTGACCTTACACATTAACTTTAGTGAGTCAAGTTTAATCTGTAATTCAACCTTATTATATAACAGCAACGATGCCTATAACCTTCTACTTGTATACCAAAACTGGATAGAATGCTAATGCTAATGGTACATTATTCTGAATCAGGAGAAACACATACGATAATTTGGACCAGTAGTCCTCAACTTACTTATTCTAGTTCAGTATATGAAATGCATCACACTGCTAAACAAGATGAAAAGAAAGCTCATTGTTTGAAATTTGTTAGATTACAGATCATTAGTGGCTACCTAACCCTGTCAGTGAATTTTCAAAGGGTTCCCACTATGTTTTCTGTTGTTATTTAATGTATTTGTCATGAATGTTAGTGTTGCTCTCTCTCTCTCTTGTGCTTTGGGAATTGGGTGGAAAATGACATGACTCTTATTTATTCAAACCAACTATTGTTTATCCAGTCATTAAGGGTAATTATGAAAATTAGTAATTTGTACAGTGGCTTTGTTTTTTGCCTATAATTCCTCACAGTGTAATGACAGTGGGGGGTTACTCTTTACATACATATTTGATGATTTGATGAAGTACATCTGGGGCAATTTGACTTCCCACAATAACGTTTCTAAAAGTGGAGTTCATTAAAATACAACGCCCTTCTTGCACCGAGATATGATTGTGCTAATGAGGAGGATTTTCTATGTGTCATTTTCCCCGCGCCCTACAGTGTAGCTGACTGCATTTGCTGTGATTACCCTTCTTTGGTGTCTGCTGTGAGTTCAATCTCTTCCTTTCTCTCTGCTCTCCTCCTTCCTGCTTTGTGTCTTATGTGTGCTCCGTGTATCTTGACTGTGGTGGACTTCTCTGCCTACGGTAGGTCTGATAGCACGCGGCGCCCCTCTCTGGCCGCTCTGTGTAAGCGCAGACCAGGGCAGGGGGGAGAGGTGGGGGTGGGCTGGGCTTGGAGGGATTGGATTGCAATGATGACAATGAGTGCTATGGCTTCCTTAGTCTTGCAAGCTTAGGTGCTGCGGGTGCTTGAGGATCTATGGGAGCGATTAAGCTGCTTCGCAAATCCACTGAACTGATATGCCGCACCAACTGCCATGTCTTGAGTATCCAGAGGTTGCAATTTTGGCCAAACAACAGAGCAAAGACCTGTAAAAGTGCAAATGTCTATGGTTTGAAATGAACATGAAACTCATCCTACGGTTGAGCCTTTGAATGACGAGTGCACTCAGCAACTCACTAGAGATCACTAACATGCATGTGCAAGGGGTGAGGTTGGATATTTGTCAAATAATAGGTGAGACTTTACCTAATTGAGAGCTTTGAGCATGTTTCCACCACAATAGGCCTTTACAGTAATCGTGCAACACAATTAAAAAGTCAAATTCATATAAGTCAAATTCATAATGTAAGTGACAATTACATTTACTCTCAAAAGATGCATTGACTTTGGTCTGAAATTCACACACTTAAAGCTATGCTCCACTTGTGCAAACATGCTCAGAGTTCCATGACAGATAAAGCTGTTTGTATCTCTTGACAAAGACCAACATGCCCTTGCAGTAGGTACCATTGAATGGCCACAACTTGACTTGAGAGTAACTTTCCTGGATGACCCATGCTGCTGACATTTTAGGTGATAGCCAATGACTCCCTCTCTCCCTAAAGCACTTGGGTGTCACTGAAGAGAAATGGTGGGCCAGAATGTTTGCCCACAGGTGCAGTCAACTGCAGTTGATCTTCAGAGGCCTAATTTCAGTAAATCTAAACTTTATGTTACAACCAATTGGCTGTTTTACAACAGATTTAATTTAGTAACACCTCATGAGCTCACAAATTGATCCATGGGGTTGACCAAAGGGCATACATTCAGACATACCATGTCTTTGTCTTTGAACCCCACTGGAAGTTTGAGGAAAACTGGAAATTTCCAATATAGCATGATCTCTCATGGATGTGTACATTTCACTTACAGCACACATTTCATGTACAGTCTTTTTAGGCCTGACAAAAAGCCAAATTTTGTTGCCAACTTTTTAGAAACATCAAAGCATAACTATCTATCTTCAGAAATTATAAGGTAATTCATGCACATTTTGCTATCAGAAAGAAGTGTTTTCTTGAATCCTGCATTGTGTGGCCTGGCATGCTTGAATGAAAAGCATTTACCACAACAAAGATAGAGAATGCCACAAATAAGGATATGGTGTGCGCTGCGAATGTGTGAGAATGTTAGTGTGAGAGAGAGAGTGGGTTTTTAAGCATGCATGAGAGCCTGCATGTAAGCAATCGCGTGTGTGTGGGCAGGAGTGTGTGCGCGCGCACGCGTGTGTGTGTGAATGTGTGATTGCGTGTGTATTATTTGTGTGTGTATGTATGCCCTATTCCTCTTCCAGCTCAACAGTGAGTAGCTGGCCGCTCCAATCTTACGAAGACATCAATGTTATTTCAAGAAGACAGCCATAGGAAAGTAGGCCATACTGAGATATTATCCAGCATCATAACTGATTGAAAGTTTACTTGATATCCGTATCTGAGCAAATTGCTCTCACTCAATTAGTCATGACTGTCTCTAAAGAGATGAAAGGCTGAAAAAGTTATTGGGTGTGATGTAAAGGCAAGGCAAGACTGATTATGGTATGGAACTTGATTCATCTTCTTCATCAAGTCCTAACAACCTCATAGATAGTTTCAGCAAATGGCTGAATTTTGCTCTAGCGTAGCATCAAGAGTCACAATAATCCACATTAAAATAGCCTTTTGATATTGTATTTGGTAGGGAATGTTAATTCATCCAACGACTTGGGGAACTGTGGAATCCTCCAGTAATTCAGCTAGTTACAACAACAGCCTATCAACGATAACAGTGTAAACAGATTAATGAGAATTTGACATTATGATTCTTGTCAGGAGGAGATAAAGAGCAAACAGTAATATTGTCTAGCTTGTCACAAAGCTTACATTATCAGTTGGCACAGCATGTGTTATCGGAGGATACTGGCCCGGAGTATTAGCAAGTTTCAGAGCCATTCAAGGAAAGTGTCAGGAATCACTGTGTCAGAGGTCTGATCATATCAGCATGTATTTCGTACAGCTCTGTCCCCTCAGTCCTCTTAGCAGAAGAGCTCTAGCGAATGAAGGGCACTGCTTCTTGAGCTGACTTGTGTTGAAAATACTCTGTTAACTGTTTTCATTCTGTTCTGTTTTTCCTTTCTCTTTCTCTCTCTCCAGTCATTGCATTAAAAAATGTAAGGGGTTTATTGAAATGACATTTCTAGAACATATTGAAGTCCGAGGGAAATTCCCTGTCTGGTGTTAGCAGAATTTAACATAACGCTCATGGGAAACAGCAAATGGTGTCACCCAAGAAATAGTGAAATCAAGTCAGGTTGCAACAGTGGTCATCGATGAACAGATTGCACTAGTAACACCTGGGTAAGCGGGGGTAAGTGGCAGGTAGGTGCTGTGACTAACCTGACTGCTGATGACCGGAGGCTTGGTGTGCAGCACACCCACATCTCAGAAGCGTCCTCTCACTCCTTCTTCTGCTGCCCGCCCCCTTCTGTCATTCCAGAAACAACAGGATGATGATGATGATGAAGATGACGCTGAGATGGGGCTCACTGGAGATGAGAAAGAGGAAGAAGTGAAGGAGAAGGAAAAGCTTGGGAAGCTTCAGTACTCCATTGATTACGACTTCCAGGAAAACAAGGTAAGCTTGTTGTGTAGCCAACATTGAATCCTATCCAATCCTATTTTTTGTCAGATTAAAAGGATTGTGCCCCGAATTGCACCAAAACAAATTCAACTTTGAGCGAATACTCATTTCTTGTATTACTTTAGTTGAGCCAAATGCCAAGGACATCATCTTGCTGTTACTTTTTTTTTCAAAATAAATCCTATCAAAGTTGAAGCAAAGACTTTCAGTACTTTGTCACTTATATAAGCATCACATAATGGCCTGGTTTTGCTTTGTTGAGCATCATTTTGCTCACGAATCAGGGACACACTGAAGGATTTCAAACACCTTTACTCTGTTTTCCTCCTCTAATGCTGAGGTGTTATATAACCAAAACTTTTTATCGATTATGACCTCAGGAATAGTGGCTTCTCTTTTTTTGTGGTGTGAGATGGTGAAAAGAAAAAAAGGTGTACTGAGCTGCTCACGGACTGACTTTGTGTTTAACCTCTTGCCCTCCCTAGCTGACTGTGGGAATCCTGCAAGCAGCAGACCTGCTCTCCATGGACAGCGGCGGCACCTCTGACCCCTACGTCAAGGTCTTCGTTCTCCCTGACAAGAAGAAGAAGTTTGACACGAAGGTTCACAAGAAAACGCTCAATCCTGTCTTCAATGAGACTTTTGTCTTCAAGGTAAACTGGAACTCTGTATAGTCAGTACAGTCACCCTGCACTTATTAAAACAAGATGTCTCTCTCTCTCTCTCTCTCTCTCTCTCTCTCTCTCTCTCTCTCAGCATAATGGAAAGTACCCCAGTACTCGGTAGACTCGCTCTATCTCCACCCAATACCACTTGCAGTCTTTTATTTTTTGTGGGTAGTGTGAAAGCTCAGCAATATGTACATTGTGTGGTTTATACTGTATATAGCATGCTCATGTATTAATGCATTAAATGCATTATGAACTGAAAAGCAAATAATGAACACTATAAATACAAAGATAAACCCCAAAATATTTTTTCTGTCTTGCTAAAAATGTACTATGAGATTTTGATGCATTGCCCTGCACTTGGGGTAGTAACGTCTTGACTGGCATCTAGCAAGACAAGGTACTGGACTGTGGGCGAATTTCAAAATTCTCACTGCTCCTGTATCTACTTGCCTACAACTGTATTTCATCACTCCTTTGCTTTTTATTACCACCTCCTCAAATATGGTGTAATGCACAACAACCTGCACAACTATTTCCTTTCTATGAGCACAACTTTTCATGGATTAAGGTCTTAATTTCTGTTTTTCTTCAACTATAGTACAACTGTGTTTGCATTGTTACAGTTGTTGAAATGTTTTTTTCTAAAATCAATAATAACACTTCTGGCCACCAATGATAAGAAGCGGCAGACACATTGAAGGTGTCCGCCAAGGAGAAAGTGATAGGGAATCTAGTCAAAGGAGAAGGCCACCCTGCCTGCTGACACAGCTCTATGAGAAAGGAATCAAACGGCTTTACCATTTCAAAGGGACAGTTTTGCTGAAACAGCATGTTATTAAGGCAGGCGATAGACTCATGCCTCTGAGCTGCAGGCCAAAGCCACAACCAATATTGCTGTATAGTTAATTTTACTCCCATAACCTATTAAAAACAATGTCTGAGGTGTGCCCTAAGTGTGTAGCGTGTCACAATTTGAACAGCCTCAACAGAGTCTGACCTAAAAGCTAAAAATACTGTTTGCTAAGAGCAAATGTTGTTATCGAGATTGGTTGCTGTTTTCCAGATTCCTTTCCAAGAGATGGGTGGGAAGACTCTGGTAATGTCAGTCTATGACTTTGATCGCTTCTCCAAACATGATGTCATCGGGGAGATTAAATTTCCCATGAACACCCTTGATCTGGCAAAGCCAATTGAGGAGTGGCGAGACCTGGACAGTGCAGATCAAGAAGAGGTAAGAGTCATACAGTGAATCTTATGGTGTATTATACTGTTTTTACCATGTTGCAGAGGTGATTCCTCAAAACCTGCTGTGGATGTGTGTTCTATATTTTGAAGTACATTAATTACCTTTGCAAATATTAGTCATAATGTAATGTGTAACAAAATGAAGACAGTATTTCTGTGTTTTAAAATACTGAAATACCTTTCATCAGAGAGCAAACTGACAAAGTATATTAAAAATACTCTTCTTCCATGTAGAGCAACTTCAACAATTTACTCAGATGACATAGTGTGCTGATGACATAGAGCAATGATAAAATACCCAGATCAGACAAGTACAAGGTGACGACTGTGGCTATTAACTGATGAGACTCAAAGGGCGAACGGACGTACCTCCTGTCCTCTAGCCAATTGCAGGACGTTTTCTTTAGCCATGCAGCCTGTAATACAGTGCTATCAGGATTATGCAGTACCAGAGCATGAAAAACAGGTTTTAAACCATGAAACAACCTGGTCCCTACAGTATATGGGAGACCCAGCTTAAGAATTAAGACACACTCTACAGTTTATTTAGCTCCTGGTCTCACCTTTTTTTTTTTATTCTGAAAAGACAAAATAGATGTACTTGAAAACATGTTCTGCTGTTGTATATGTTGAGGGTGTATTTATAATTTCATGCAACAAGATACAGCTTGTGTTTGCGTGGCCTTGTCTTGGACACATCAGAAAAAGGACACAAGTTCTGCTTCAGACCTGCTTTAACTTTCTCTGCACTGCCGTCCCTCACACAGCCGGAGAAGCTGGGTGACATTTGCATCTCTCTGCGTTACGTGCCCACTGCTGGCAAACTCACCATCTGTATTCTGGAGGCCAAGAACCTGAAGAAAATGGACGTGGGTGGACTGTCAGGTATATACTGTACACTGAGTGAAGCACAGCATATACACTGACTGAGTGAAGCATCAGACAGCATCAGCTAACTGAATGTGACACAGCTGCCACAAGGATTCCTATGCATTGATTCACGTGGCACCAACTCATAGCGCAAAATCACTGGAAAACTGTCAAGCTATTTTCATTGTATGTATGGAATTATGCACTATTTCAGTGTTCAGTTTTTGGGGGGAAAAAATGATTAATCACTTTGCTGATGGTAACGTGAGATTTGGATGCATAAAAGGACGCTGCAGTGTATAAAGCAGCGTGCCTGTGAGCACAGCCATTTGGTCTGACCTGCTCTGCTCACGTGCTGACGCTGCAGTACTCACCATGCAGCAGCTTCACCCCCTCTGGCTTCAGCGTCAGCCCCATCTGTCGGTGTACTGCGGCATTACAACCGACATGAACATGCATGTGCAAACGATGAGCCGCGACGCTTCACCCTCTTGAATGATTTTGCTTTGATTCTGTTTTCAGATCCCTACGTGAAAATTAACCTGCTGCAGAACGGCAAGAGGCTGAAGAAGAAGAAGACCACAGTGAAGAAGAACACTTTGAATCCTTACTACAACGAGTCGTTCAGCTTTGAGATTCCTCTCGAGCAAATGCAGGTAAAGACATCGACTAATTCATGCAAATCTGCTATGATCTGCCGATGATCTTCATGGGAGTTTGAGCCTTGTTGCAAACGCTCTCTCTCTCTCTCTCTCTCTCTCTCTCTCTCTCTCTCTCTCTCTCTCTCATTCTCCTAGAAAATCCAAGCCGTGATCACAGTGCTGGATTACGACAAGATCGGCAAGAACGATGCCATCGGGAAGATCTGGGTGGGAAGCAAGTCCACGGGGGCCGGGCTGAAGCATTGGTCCGACATGCTGGCCAACCCCCGTCGCCCCATCGCCCAGTGGCATCCACTGCAGCCGGAGGAGGAGGTGGATGCCGCCCTGGCAGCCCTGAATGCCAAGAAGTAAACTTCCACTAGCACGCATTCCCCCCCCATGCATTTTCCCCTCATTCCCCCTGGGTCCCACATATCAGTGTATATTCCAAAAGAACGCGCCAACAGATCTATCAACCCCCCCTCACCTCCCACCCCCCCTTCTCCTCCTCCCACCACCACCATGCAAAAGATACATAGATACCATTTGACATGATGGAAAATAGTGTTTAAAAAAAAAAAAGCATCATGTTATATTAAATCATGTCATTGAAAAAAGAAGACAAGCTACAGGATGGACAGATACTCCGTTGATTTCCTTTAGATATATTTTTGTATTGGGGTTGTGGTTACATTAATAAGAATACAGAGTAGACTATGACGAATACTAGGAGTGCTGTGTGGGCATCCGGTGATAGAGGGGATAAAACATACATTCACTCATATTGTACTTCTCACCCCTTCCCTTTAGTGACACAGTTTGCTTAGAATAATGCTTAATAATAAAATGCTTTATACTGCCATATGATAGAGGAATAACACAAGCAGGTCCATTCCTTAGGTGTATTGTGCACCATGTTCCACACCTGCCAATTATCATACTAGATGATTCTGTTAGTTTGAAGTACATTCCTAGAGTTGGGTAGCAAGTAGGGATAGGCACATATCCAGTTACCCACAAACACACTGCCTTTTTAATTAGTTAATCTTCCATCCATAATCTCAGGAAAACTGAGAGAAAACTGAAACTCCATGCCTTTTTTTCTAAACGGGTTGTTATTATTATTCAAATACTCCAGAAATGTTGGATTCGAAATCTCGACCGCTTGTTTTCAATGACATAAGGCTCATGACTAGTATTAGTTTATCCATGAAATGGTAAACCAGGAGGAATTGGTGATGTGTTGTCAGAGAACGGAGTTGTATTTTTTACCGTGCAAAAGGCTGTGTCTGTCATCATGGCCCATGCTCTTAACAGAAAGCAAGGTAATATCACAGCGGGTACGATAGAGACTGGTTCCAGCCACCAATGACATGATATTTACAAGGTGTCGTGTACTGCCTGCAATCTACCACCTCCCCCTCCAATGCCTCTGAATCTATATCTCACTTGTTCAGTGCTACTGCCATTAGTCATGGACTCACAACAAGGGTATTACTTCAAAGGAATCCCTATAACCGTCTTACAGTCATAAAGGAGACAAGCCTTCCAAGTAACAAAATAAGCAATTTTCAACTACCAGGGACGCCTTCCAATTAGCGGTGTTGTTCTCTTCTCTTCATTTCTTTCTTTCTTTATTTCTCTTCCTCTTTCTTTGTTTCTTTAAAATTCTCTCTCTCTTTCTCTCTGTCTTTATTTTATTTTATTTAGCTTCAAACTCTTTTATTCCTCAAGCACTTTAAATCCAACTGTTATGTTTAACTACTCTCAGAAACCAGAGCTTTAATTATTTATTTTAGGAATAATTGCTGGTGAAAAAAAAGAGCAAGAGAGTGCATTATATATGAAAGCATTTTTGTTGTTGATTTTTTTTTTTTTTTTTTTGTTCATCTGTTTAGCTTCGAGTTTTTGTGTATGTATTTTGATTGGTTGGATATTACGTTTCTCACTTGATTGCAAGGATATGGTCTGGAAGAAGGCACTGATCCATGTGTATTTTATACACAGATTACCAAACAGCTGAATTTAATTGCACTACTGGGTATCATTCTGTTCTGTGGTCTGTGGTTCTCTGATCTATGTAGTTTTTGTGATGAAATGTTGTGAGATTGAATTTTTTGTGGCACATGCGGCACGCCGGACAAGTCGCCTCATAATGGACTCTTCTGATAGGAGAGGAGACGCATTTCAATCTAATGCCGCTCCCCAGCTCCTTCACAGAATGTAATTGGTTCAGAGTACGTTTGTGAATTAATATTCTGCTGGAGATCAAATTTGAGGATGAACTTTGTCTCATGACTAAATCACAACTAGAGTTTGCTCTTGCGGCCAAATTCATCGACCTTGAATCAATTGGTTATGTTTCAGCTCATGTAGGACGATTAATTGGTAATTCAAATTAGCACCGCCTGTGAGCGCCAACTTGTCCCAAAGGCATCATGGTGCAGCGTCACAGAATAACAACAGCACTACTGCTTGATCGTGTGCAAGAAAGTGCAAAGTCAACGTACATCAAAGTGCAGTCAAACATTTACAGTTTCACAACATATGGAAGCTTTTGGAATTTAATGAATGTTGGCTGATGTATCCTTTTCTCTGTTGGAAATTTGATTTCTTTATTTTTTTTTATGTCCAACAGAAGTCATGTTCAAACTTGTGTTCTTCATCTCACGTAATCTATTTTCTTCTGTTGATAAAGCAACACTAAAGAAAAGACAACATGCAAGCAATCAAGCAGCCCATTGGTGTGTAGTTTTGCCTATATACATAGTTCATACATGTTGATACTGCATGTTTATACAAAATACTGTACATAAGAGCATGTTTTAGAGACGAAGCAAAAATATCTTGTGTACGTAAATGGGTGTCATTTGTCATTTTAATAACACAACGAAGGAAAAAAGATGCACTGTATATTTTCTAAATGAAACAAATGTGTATTTATTTTCCATGAGGGTCATTGGAGAGAATGTCATACTATATTAGAGTACTATTACTAATAACAACCTTTCCACGCCTGAAATTCTTAAGCAAGTGTGTCGTCCAGTACTGTGTGTGAGTTCATGTAGGATGAAAATGTAGCCGCATGCTTGCTATCTAACTCCTTGTGATCCGAAATTTAATTTGGTAAATACCATTTATCTATTATACATTTTGTTTCATTATTTATCTGAAGGCCAATGTTTGACTTCTTTCCAAATACCTGCCTTTTATTATTATTGTTTTTTTAATGTATTTTTTTAAATTTTCAATATTTGGGATGAGGGGGTCTCCAAGTCTATAAGATGACAACTTTCTAATAGCAAATTCGGTATACTTTTATTCTTAAATGTCTCATCAGAAGATGACTGAATAATTCTATGATCTATAGGTGGATTGTAGGTGTAGTATGTGCCAATACTGACATGGGGACCCAGTATGAAGACTATTGGACCTTACCTTTATATGAAACGCATTTCCATAGGTGCAGAACAGCCCAGATATGAATTATCCCATTCCACTGTACACAAATGGCTTGGAATCCCTTCTTCTCCCGTTTCTTTACTTGGACTTTTATTCTGAGTTCTATTTAAATGACCTGAAACCCTTTTCACGGCTGTGTGTCTTTTACTGTGTTTATTATACGATATGTGTATGTGTATACAGATAGATGAATAAGATAAAACTAAAGCCATAAAACTCAAGCACTAACTCTTTAGAGCTCAGCTGAGTAGCTAGAGTTGATCTATGATATATAAAAAAAAAACAACAACAACACACGTCTTCATTTTCCTCGGCCAGTGTTTCTCTTCTACATTCCGTTCAGAGGTCTTCGTTCATCAAGAGGGCAAAATGCATTCTACTGTATATGTGAGCATTGAGAACAGTTGTGAGTTTAGTAGAGTGAATGTGTCTTTTTCTACTTTCAAAGCTGTTGATGTCCTTGTTTCATAGAGGTAGCTGATTTTACAGTGTTGTGATTAGTATTGTATATGCCTTGTTTTGATAGTATGAATTATAGATATAATATCACAAGAGGTTCTCGAAACTACTACTAAAACTATATGAGAGTGTGTTCTATTCTTGGGCTGAGTGCAATTTATGAACCAAACTGGGTCACTCTTTAAGTTTCTCTTGTACCGCTATAGCAGTAGAATGTACTAGTGACTACATATACAATCAGCATATAACATATTGTTAGTGATCTACATCTTATAGTGATGGCTTTTGTTGGTTCTTGTGTTTTTAGCGAAATAACTCGAGCAACAAAACAATATTGTTAGAGCTCTAACAATATCATAGGAGCTTAGAGAAACTTAACAGTGCTACCCAAGTTTCAGGCCTGAATCCCTCCCATAGAACTATGCATAGAGTTATGATTTTCACAAAGTTGTGACAAAAGTAACAATTACTGACTTCTGCCACAGTTATTGTTGAATATTATATTAATTACATATTATGTTTTGCACATGATATGAAATTAAGTTTACCTCAGTCACTGGGGAATTCTCTTTGAAGTAAACTGCCATGTCACTGCTGGCAACAATATTCAAATGGGAACTGATGTGTTGTCTGGTGCCAGTCAACAGGCAACCTGTCTGATGCAATATTAGAATTGAATCGCTCTTATTCAGTGTCCCATTAATCCTATTGACTGTGACCAACTGATGCACTGAGAATAATTCTACTTGAAGATTTCAGTGTGTTTTCAAAAATACTGCCAGTACCCACGCTTAATTACAATTGCCTGTAATCATCAATATTCTGTTTGAATCTACAAAAGCCAAAATAACACAATTGATGCAGAGGCAAACAGGACAGATACGATGATGAGACAAATGTAATTACAAGTAAATTTATAGCACATTTAAGAGGTTGATTTTTTAATTTATTTATTTATTTTTCAATGCTTTTTCACTGCCCAGGTCGCCACAATCATACATGACCACTGGACAGTTGAGTTCTATGGGGGACAGAGACTGAGAACTGTGTGTGCTTGTGTATGTGTGTGTGTGTGTGTGTGTGTAGGTGTGTGTGTGTGTGTGTTTGTGTGTTATATAGATAAAAGCGTAGGCCCTTTAGCAGACATGGTGCAAGAACACAGCACTAGAACATATTATATAACTACAGTGTACCGTACAGGTCTGCATGCATGGGACACATTAACACATTCTTAAATGTACATCTATGTGGGTATGAGTGTAATAATCAAACAATCTTAATTATCTTTTTAAAAAGTGGGGATTATATCTATACTGTAATAGGATTACTTTTTTTTTGATAGCTATGTAGATGTATTTTATGCACAACTGTATCTGAACCTCTAGACTATTTCGGCTGTGCAGAGACAGTTTTAGAGCACCATTCACACAGCAAAGTATAGTTATTGTGTATTTAGTTTTTTAACTAATGCTGGGATTTAAAAAGGGAAACCATCCAAAGTTCAGTAGATCATTCGCCATCCTGTCTAAATGTGTTGAAAGCCTCTCAGCGGGTAAGGACACCTCTTTGAAACATGCTGTCTTGTCTCCTCTATTACTCACTGTACTTCTTCTTTGTATTCTTGTGCATATGTGTAATCACTCCTTCAGTCCTTTTTTTGTGCTGTATACTTCTAACATAGAATGTAGGACTGCATTAGAGTCAATGGCAGAGATATCTGAGCTATACCCTTTCACACTCACTTTCTGTTTCTGTCTTTGTCCCATTTCTGTGCAAGTTATGTACCATCAGTATCAATATGCTGAATAGGAAGCAGGCTCACTGAGTTCTCCATTGAATCTGCTTTTTTCCTGAGTGTAAAGAATGCCGGCCTTCATGTTTACAACATGGACATACTGTATACTGCCAAACATGCAGGACCGTACCAAACTTCCCTCTTGAGCTCTTAGTCCTCCACCTCTCATCTTCCATGCAATTGTATTCTACAGACTCTTCTCTTTTCCTTTTTCTCCTCTTTCTCTTCATCATCTTTTTAAGCATCAGAGGACAATGAGGTTGTGTCCTCTAGCTGTGTTTCTTCGTGTCTAGTGTCGTGGTGCGCGTGTTCATGTCAGTACTTGTGCCTACTGTGGATCGCATGCTTTAGCCCTTGACTGGACACAAACGTTGCTCACAAACTCCTCTTGACCCTTATGTGGACAAACGTTGGGGATCCTTATAAACTTATCAAGGGAACCAAATAACTTAATACAAATTTATCATATGTGTTACCAGTTCTGTAAGAAACAAATAGGAAATAAAGGCCTTTTAATTACCATGACTCGTTTGTTATGCAATGTGTTCAACTGACTTGACTCACAATCTCTCTGCCACTCTTACACATTATATTTAAATCACACATTTTCACCCCTTTACAGTTTATTAAGCAAAGTGATTAAACCGTGGTGTGTACATCAAGCTGTTCTTCAATACATAATTCAAACTTGTTTCAATATAATATACTGCATATTTCAATATATTTACAGCACATGTAGAGATAGTATTTTAGGAAGGCACATATCCAATTTGTAGTCAGAGCCCTAGTATTATATTCAATCAAAACAAGTAAAGCTGTTTTACTGGATGTGATCAAAAGATTACATCTGTGTCGTAACATGCAGCCCTGGTTGGACTCCATTGCATTGTGAAAGGAATACACAGAGTTTTTGGGAGATTGGTCAATGTAACCCGTTAAGTGATGACAGGATAGACACCAGAATCACCCATGTGTCTTCAGTGGATCATTAAACGCTTCAGCATACACTACAGTATGTTGAGTGATCCGAGGTGATTTGCATTATCTCAAAAGTGAGAAAATAACTTAAATGATAAGTATCATAAATGATATGCACCTGGCAGTTTTTTGTAGGAGATTGGTAACATTTGCATGGAATATGATACAAAAATAATGTTCTGTTTTGAAATACCAGGGACTACTTTCCCTGTGGAAAGGTCACTCTTCCTGCTAGACTGACCTGTTTTGTTTATATGGAGTTAGTTCCCTGAGGAACGACTGGAAGGCAGCGACCTCTTCCAAGGCTATATTTTTATTTATCATGTGAACTATGCTAACTAACAAACACTTAGCTGTCCAGCAAGCTAGTCATCCATTAGCCACTACATAGCCAACAGCTAGCAGCTAACTATGCCGCGTTTTTAGATAACAGTCAATCGATATAATCTTTACAACACAATTAATTCACTAACATAAAACAAATTACAAGATTTGCAAATCTTTGCAAATCTTTGCAGGGACTGTTTCTTAGGGAAGAAACAGTCCCTTGTTGCTGGGCGATGGGAAACACTGCACAGCTAAAAATCTCTGCACAGAGGATGAATGCGTGATTGCTCACCTGAGGTAGTTCCAAAAATAATCTATGGCTATATCAGTTATATTTAGTTTATGATATTTCATTTTTTTTTTTTTAATTCATGAATCAGACCATATAATAAAACAAAAATCACTAACAACATTTAATCACTAAAAGGTCAGCCTTCATACTGTGGATAATGCAAGTCGTCTGCAATCTGTCAACATAGTGTATCTAAAGTGTTAGCATTGAGCACCGGAGCAAACGATCTACGGAGCAGTGGATGATTTTGGTGTCTGTGTTCTCATCACTTAACAGGTAAGTTGAGCAACAGGCCACTTTCCCCCCAAAAAACCCCGGTGTATTCCTTTAAAATAAAATTGAGTAAACAAAGTGTAGAGATTAAAACTACGAAATGCATAAATAAATAAAAAATATATTTCTATAACAAAACATAACATTGGACATTCTCTTTCACACACACACTGTCTCCTCTGTTTAGCCATCCTAAGGTTTGGAAGGAGAGGGTGGTGAGCTACTGGGTAAAGAAAACACTCTATGAAGGACACTCTTGAACAAAAAATAAGCACACTGCCACATCACCAAAAGCAGAGGAACAGAATCAATCTGGCAATTATCAAAATGTGTCATGTGTCCATTTTGAAAGTAATATTTCTGTTGAGTGCATGACTATTTCAGTAGTTTGAAAAATAACCTATTTTACTGACATCATTTCCACCTCTCTTCTCCATAATTAAGACAATAGGAAGATGCTTTTCTGCAGTGCTCAATGTAGCAACAAATAAATACATGTGATGTCATGATGTGATGTGTAGCTACAATATTGGATACAGTATCTTAATGTGAAACCCTGGATCTGCATGAACTGGGCAATGAAGTCCCATTCAAACAGCACTTGTGGTCCCTATTCTGTACATGTGAAAAATCTAGAAAATAACTAATCAAGTACAAACAATATAGTTGTAACTCTATCACACCCTTGGTGGAATTTGACAAAAAAATTTAACACCTCTCTTTGGATCTTCACAAGTCCCAACAGGGATTAAGAGGATCTGTTTCTGGAGTGGGCAAAGTGCCTCATCACCATTACTCTGGAAGTAGTTACAAGTTAGGACATCACTGATAATTACACTGTCATATCAGGGTTGGAACATCCATTGACACACAACAGGAGCTTCAGGTTGTGACTCAGACATCTTTCATTTGGACAGTTTGCTGATGACGCGAATGAGAGCCCCATTCTCATCCTTTAGCCTCTGGTTGTCTGACTTGAGCTCTGTTAAGATCTAGGGCAGCAGAGGGAGAGAAACTGTATTAGTACATTGTATTATAAACACCGCTGTTGTGCACTCAGTGAAACTGAAGTGGTTGATAGATAGCGTGAAATGTGCAAATGAAAGCTTCAGGTGGTGTAAGGACACTACTATTATTTGTACCATAATATTCCAATATCAACAGCACCATCCTACTTAACCATTGCAATGTTGAAATATCTTCCATCACCGCTGATAATAAATGGACCAAAAGTTGTCTTTCAATAAAATTAGAGGTCAAGTAATGAGGACATGCTTCACAGTGCTGGATCATGCAAGGAGGGGAGTGAATTTAGCAGAATGCTCTGCTTGTGAAAAGTAAGAAAGAATATGAAAGAAAAAGAGAAACAGAGAGGGGGTCAATTTCTCAAATCTAGGTTATGTCTCTCTCAAGAGGAGTAATGACTAAAAATAACCACAATCTTAGTCAAAATATAAGACACTACACAAACAATAACCCTCTGCTAGCTTTGGCATTCCTATTAACATTGTTATTATCGCCACTGATGAGTGGGCAGAAGCACCTGGCATCAACATGAATGAGCGTTGAGTTCTGCTCATGACCTGCAGTAGATCACATGAAATCCACGGCCCTTTTCTCTCATTTTCCCCATCACTCTCCCTGGTATACTGCACAACAATCCCAAATTCCATTAAAGAAATCCCATGATGATGGTACTGCCCATACACTGCCCTGCTCTTAATGCAATTAAAGTAACATGATTATATACATTTGTCCCTGCTCTGACAGGCTGCACGAACACAAAAAGACACACACACACACATGCACAGACACGCAATCAGGCACACAGCGGTGCCCATGTTTGACCCAGTGGCACAGGATTTACTGCTCATTTTAAAGGCTAATGAACTCACACGTTCCACTTCCCTCGGAGGATTGAGTGGAATGGCTGTTTCCTCGGCAAACAATTTTGCATTGATTGCACAACACATTACGAAGGAGCTGCACGTATTTGACTCTGCACAGATCAATAACTGTTCTAACTGTTCTATGCTCCAGAATGTTTAATTTACCTAGATGATCACCAAAGAAAAAACAACAACATCCTACTGCAGTGTTCAGTGTAGTCATGTGAAGCTTTTCATCCATGCAGCATGAATGTAGCTAAAAATAGACTGAAAAGGAGGCTCGCGAGAGAAGTTTAGGGGGGGAGGGGTCAGCGGGGTCGCCCTCCGATGGCCTCATGGGAGAATGGGTTAGAGGAGGGCAGGGGGAGATGCATTGCGGTGTAGGCGAGTGAGCAGTGGGTGGGTGCAGGACCTGCCTGAGAGGATTACAGCAGAGGAGGAGGGAGCTGGAGAGGAACCGGAAGGACAGAGGAGTGCAGAAGTGATGTGGCTGAGGAAGGGGAGAGGAAGGGAAAGCAGGAGAGATGATGTCAGAGGATCAGAGGTCCTCTGTCTCAGGCAGGGAGGCCATCTCAGAGAGGCGGGCGAGGACACGCAGCATGGCTCTATTCTCAGCCAGGAGACGCTCGTTCCCCCGCCGCAGGGCCTGGATCTGAGCCAGAGCAGGGAAAGCCTGCACAAAGGAGGAGAGAGATAGAGAGAGAAAGACAGAGAGAGAGCATGCAGGGAGGCAGGCCATGTGCAAAGAGAAAGACAGATATAGACAGTGTATACAGTACAGATACAAACACACAGGCATGCACGCACGTACACATGCAACCACCCACACACCTTCACAGAAATAGAGAAAAAACAGACGAGGACCACCTGAGGGGCTAATCAACAAAACCTGTACAAAGAAACATTTTACTACCGGGAAATTTGAAAAGAAACGGCAAAAGCTGTGAAAAGCAAAGCAAATTATGAAGCCAGCTATTCTTGGGTTTGTGCTCATCAAACCTGGGCTGTGGAGAGTGGCGGGGTGCCGAGGTGTGATTATGCATAGCTTTTCAGTTATGCTTGGAAGAGGAGCAAAGGAGAGGGAATATTCATTCACACACCTTCATATAACCTGCAGTTCTACAGTTTCAGACTTTGCACAAGAGCTCAATAAGTTAGAAGTCAAAGGAATGGAAATGATTCATTCCCCCCTCTTCTTGGCCTGGCTTTGAGGTAAACCTCAGTGTGGATCTACGAGACGTCTGTGGTTTGACGCCATTCCTGAGGGTAAACCACAGTGCACACACTCACACACGTTGTGTTCCAGGCTAACCAAGGACTAGTTTGTGGAGGAGAGTATGGCCAAGGACGAGGTAAGAAGGACATCCAGCTGCTTCTTACAACCCCAAAGCACATTTATGGGAGCCTGTGCTTATGACTGAACAGCCCATGTATATGAAGTCTACAACAGTACAGTTTCTAAAGAGGTGCCATGAAAATGTGCCCGTGCAAAGACAGAGGGAAGGAAAGGGAGAGACTGACAGAAGAACGCATAATTATCTGTCATTAATCTCAAACTCTTTGATACTAAACCAGATCTGACTTCACTTCAAATCCTGCAGATAATTCCCCCACAGTTGCTATTGCTCAAGTTTCAGTAGCTGCCAGGAATAATTCAACTCTACCATTCCAATGTAGGAGCCTAGATAAAGAGACCTACAGTATAGGGAGCTAAAGGGAATCTGACACATTGGACAAGAACACACATATAGCATTTGAAAGGGAAAAAAAGATTGTGTGCCCCTGCAGCGTCTACAGTACATATTGTATGTATGCTTGAGGGTATAATGTGATGTGTGTGTGTGTATGTGCGTCCACACGTGTACGCATGCCCCAGTCTCTGAAAGAACAGGATAATGTGAGGTGACAGGCAGGTGTCAATCACTCCTCTGCATCGTTATCAACCACTCACCATCCCCCCTCCCCTGAGACAGCCTGCTCTCAGGGCTGGTACCCACAGCGGAACCGCATTGGGGCTTCCTGCTGAGGGAACCACGACAACATGGGGTCAAACATTCACTGCTGGCATCTGCTAGTATATCACACTGCTGCCCTGTGTCAGTTAAAATGTCCTTGTCACTGTCTGTAACCGCTGTCTGCATCTTACATTCCCTCAGACCAGGGCCATGACTTTAATTTTCAGTAGGAATAGAATGATTTCACTGGAATTTGCCGCCGCCGCCGTCACATTATATTCTCACTCTGTGTCTGGTGAATGCTTCTGTAACTGTCGGAAAAGTCGCAATGCACAAACTGCAGCACAGCCCGCATTTACTCAAGCCTGAAATTTCTCTGCCCCGTGTTTCTTTGTGAAGCGGAATACACACAATCAGTGCAGGAATGTCTCACAAAAGCAGGTCTTTTGCTCTTGGACGGGGTTTGGTATTCAGCTGGAACTAGGTCACAGTGTTCACCCCAACAGTGGGATAAGTGGAGCAGGGGAGCAGCGGAACAGGCTCCTCCTCAGCCTGGCAGGAACTGTCCCGGCAGAACACTGTAGGTAATGAGCCTTTAGCATCGACCTTCCCTCTCCTTGACTCCCAACCCACCTGGCTAACCACAACCCCGGAGTGCACTCTACGCGTGTTTTCTCTCTAAAAGGCTTTAGGCGTGCTTGATTTAACATGGGTGGGAGGGGCTTGGCTGCGAGGAGGTGTGTATGCTGTAAGTCACTTTGGACAAAAACGTCTGCTAAATGACGTAATGTAATGTATTTTTGTGACTGTTAGTGTTATGTTAGAAAAAACACCAGCGAGATAAATGAAGCATAACTTCAGTATCTGAGAGAAAATAGATGCCATCTTGACCTAGGTGAGCTGTAGACCGGCAGAGCCAGGCTGACTATGTGCAATTTATTTTTGACTGACCTTTAACTCGTCCTCCATGTCTGACACTCTTTTCTCAAGAGCCTGTTTTTCCTGAGAATAAAGAAAAAAGATGTTGACATTTTTCCAGTTAGAAAAAAACATGTAGATTTCATTTGAGTTTTCACATTTAAAATGATTAGTCATGATTAGTCGACTCAGCTCTCATATTATTGATATTATTGAAATGATTAGTTCCATGCTCTAAGAGTGAAAGGCCATTAGAGAGTGATTTGAAACAAGACAGGAAAATTAGAGAGAAAAAGACCAAGAAAAGATATGGACATTCATCCATCTTGATACAGTAGAACAGCCTGATCAACTAAAATATGGAGAAGTTGTCTTGCAATAATGAAGAACAGCTGTCAAGATAGATACATACCCTTTTCTCTGATTCAAGTACAGAGGATCTCTCAGATATTCTGTCTTGTTTCTAAAAGTTAAAAATGGTGCTGTTATTGCAAAAGTATTGGGAGAAAATACTTAAAAATATGCTTGTGTATTTTTGAAAGTTATTTCTGTCTGTAATTAGTTGATCGTCCCTAATGTGATCTTCCTTCAGTTGACCCCAACCTGTGTTTAATACTGCTTTTAAGATGGAAGAAGGATACTGGTTATGCAGCAATATGAAGATCACATTGGCTCTGTTTCTGTACCTGAGTGACTTTCTCCAGCTGTGAACGTATCCTGGCCAGCTCTTGTTTGCTGTCCTGCAACCTGGACTTGAGCTTCTCATTCTCACGCAAGGCATCCTGATACATCTGAAATAAAGATAAAGAAGAATCAGACGCCTTAGTCAAGGGACCCTTGGTCTTTGAATGGCTTTTTGGTAAGTTAAAAAAAAATCAAGCGTGAAATTACATAATACAGAATGGTACATAGAAGCTAAATAAATAAATAAAATAAAACAACAATTTCAAATTTTTCATCCAACCTCTATGCAACCCCAGCTGCTTATCCCCATCACTATCCCACCCCCTCTCTCATATATTATTTTTCAAGGGCAGCCCCTCCCCCTTCTTTACCTTTGCTTAACTATATGGCTATCTATTTATATCAGAGCACTGTCTAATTGGATATACTACATAATACATGAATTTAACTATTGAACATAGTTTATATAATTGAATATCGTATAATGTATTGTCTGAAAAAAAAATTACTGTAAATCTCATATGTTACCATTTGGCCTTATGGCATTGTGTTGTTTTTTTTATATCAGTTCAACACAATATTATTACTATCTTTTAATAATATAGTAATACAAAGATAATCTGTTTGTATAGTCATTCATATCGTACAGTAGCACATACCAGAATAAACCTAACTCACTCTCAAAAACCTGAACATACTGACTAATTCAGCTGCATCTGCAAGTGCTTCTACAATTTGCCTGTTTGCACCCTTTACATGTGCTATTGATGATTCTAAAACTATCTCAACACCATGACAGAGCCATCCACTGATCTAGATTTAAAACATGTGGTCGTTTCCATCATTCCATTTTTGCCATTTTGTGTCATTTTGTGTGCTTAGCAGTACAGTAAATAGAAAAAGAAAGCTGTTCCAGGCAAATAAAACCATGTTTCAAATCTTGGAATGATCATAACCTTCATCATTCATTATGTGTGATATAGTATGAATCCCTTGATTTTTGTCATTGTGGAAAAAAGAATCGGGGTTTCCCACCCCAGTATCAAGATGCCAATTTGTCTCCTATTTACATCATTTTTCATTAATAATTGTTTCTATATGTAATGAGAGGGAATTGGTCCAAAATGTTCAGAACAGCAGTGGTCAGACAAAGCATTAAACAATACATCTTTGAGGGAGAGAGATGACACTATTTGCCTTTCTACCTCTACCCAAGGCACATTGAGCGATCAAACCAGTTTTTCAAAAGGGCAAATCATGAAAGCATAACGACAGACTTCAAAATTAGGCACATTTAACCCCCCAGACCTTTTGTCATGCTGTAATATGGCTGTTCTATTTCTAGGGAACTGTCCCTTCCAAATGTATTTTGAGACTCGACCTTGAAGCTTGTCCCAAAAACCAGATGGGGGAGGTAGAGGACGAGTAGTAGCAATGAAATTAACTCTGTGTAAAATATAAATTTTCACTATTAAACTACAACCTGCTAAGGATATTGTTAAGTTGACCCACTTATCTGTATCTTCTGTTACATTCTGTTGTAATTCTGTATTATGGTTTTATCTAATGAATGATAAATATCTATTCCCAAGTATCTAAAATTGTAGGTCTATCATCACTTTATTAAGAGGTAATAATGAAGACTTGTAACAAGATATTGAGTTGAATTTCTCAAGTAAATCAACAACTGGCAGCAATGTAATATACAGTGATCAATATACAGTGACTAATCATCAGCATATAAAGATATCTTATGAAGTGTATTGTTATTTTCTTAACTCCTTCAGATATTATAATCTTCTGTGTTAGTGGTTCCAGGGAAATCACAAACAATAACAGCAAGGTCGGACAACCTTGCATTGTGCCACATGCTACAGAGACCCACTGGTCTCCTGTTTCCATTGCTGCTTGATTGTGATATAATGTTTTGAAACATATTCATAAATTTATCACCAAAGCCCATATTGTGCATCGTGCCCCAGAGGTAAGGCCATTCCAGCCTGTCAAAAGCTTTCTCAGCATCTGCTGGCATTTCGGCACATGGTGTTGCAAAACTGGACGCTCCATGAATAATAATATAAAGGAGACGACAGACATTATCAGATCATAACCTCTGTCTCGCAAAACCTGTTTGGTCAGGATGTACCAATATGGGCAGAACAGAGTAGCATACAGATTATCATCTGTGGTTATAAGGGATATGGATCTATGACCTGAACATAATTTAGGGTCTTTCCCCTTTTTATGTGAAATGATGGCAGTGTTTACACTTCGATGGCTGTATTAATCATTTCTAATAATGTTGGACCAAGATCAGACCAAAACTAAAACTAAAATTCAGGAGGGATCCCATCCCATCCTGGAGATTTCCCATGATTCATTTCCTTCAGAGCATTCTTACAATTCCTGTAGAGTGAGAATCTAGTAAATTAATCTCATCAGCTTTGAGTTTCGGTAAATTCTTTTCTTTCTCCAATTCAGAAGTATATAGGCTCACACAGATCACAATACTGTTTGTTCTGTAAGTCAAATTAAATCTCTATCTACTGGCCCTTTTTGGAACATTAGAGATGAAGAAACTGCTAATTTGCATGGTGATCTGACAGGCATATACAGAAATTCAGCTTTCTGCACCGAATGAAGCATTCCAGAGGAAATTAATATATAATCTATTCTTGAAAATGTTTGTTTTCTTGCAGAGAAGGTTGAATCTGGACTGGAAAAAAAACCAAAAGTTTTCTTCATGTGAAAAATAACAATTACCTCCTGATTTCCCTCGAGGCTCCTTGCTTCACCAGCAGTTAAGATAAATTGAGGTGTGGTGAGAGTTACTACCTTCCTATAGTCCTTGGTACCGGAGTCTTCCTCCTGCTTATTGAGTGCGGCCAGTCTGGTCTCCCTCCGGGTGTAGGAGCTGGTGCGGCCTAACGGTTTGTCTGTTGTGCTGTCTCCTCCACTGGAGTCCAATCTGGGAGGAGGGAGCACATCTCATATTCAGTACAAACCTGTTTATTCCACAATGCCAGTTTAGTTCTCTATTTAGGCTGTTTATTTTTGACTGCTATGGGAAAAACAGTACTGCAAAGTAGGAGAAAAAACAATGCCAAATACTTACCTTGCCACTCTGTCATGCTGAAAAACAAACAGTAAGCCATGTTAGTGAGTGAGATCACAAATAAATCACTACCAGCTTGAGCATGGGAACAACATTTTGTAAAAAAAAAACCGTTCTGTTCTGGCTAGATCCAGATTTATTTGTTTGATAGGATCAAACAGAGGCTCGACAGTGAAATATTTTCCATATTGAGACAGCAGAGAACAAAAACAAAGCAAAACTTCCAAGTGACTTATCACAGCGTGTTCAGATGCCTTAGGTCCCAGAGGAAAGACATGCTCGCGGAAGTGAGCTGATATAATTCACCCCAACACTGCATTGACAGGGTTCACCTGGGTCAAACCTCTCCGGTAAGCTCGGTTAATCTTTTAGTGGGTGTTTGCCACGCAAATGGCTGCAGCATAAAGATGACTTCATGTCGCGGAGAAGCTGAGTTTCTCCTATGAGTCTCTGTATTCTGCGCGACAGTGTTCAAAGGTATGACCTCAGGGAACAGATTGCTGATAGCACACCGCCTTGGCAGGATTTTGCTGTGACTAGTCCAGTCTGCATGGCTGACATCAGATATTTACTGCCATTCAGACAGAGGGACTGTGGACAGATTTCTGCTTGTTGTTCAATTTACACAAGTTTATTCTCATGTCTAGACATAATTTCATACAAATTCAGTACATATTCAGCTTTCTATTACTTCTCGGGATTGATATGGCTGCTCACAATCAATGATTTGCTCAATGATTTGTGATAACAAATGTATTCACTTCACCAAGGAGTCAAGGTATTGTGCTACATGTAGAGTTGTATAGGACAACTAGGATTTGCCTACATTATGCAATTTTCACAGAACAGCCAGGCGTAGTTTATGTGCCTCTACTGCCTGGCTGTGTATCGTACATGCCACACACTGTGTAGATCGATTGTGACTGCCAAAACTAAAGTATTACAATTATTATATCTATCTCCAGACCTGCCAGCCAGACCTGTTGTCTGTACTGAGCAGACAGATAACCGACTGCCAACAGCTGATAAACATGACACATAAGAGGATGATACCTTGATGTGTGGGCTAACTATCAGTCAGTGAAGGGGGGAGAGAGAGAGAGAGAGAGAGAGAGAGAGAGAGAGAGAGAGAGAGAGCACAGCAGACGCATCCATCTAACAGCTTGCCGTACATCTTGTTTTAATAAGTACAGCGAGAGAGAAAGAGGCTGTCTAATCAAGTCATTTAAGAACAAAACAGGTTCATTACAAAGTGCAAAGTACATTACAAAGTGCAAAGTACAGACAAAACAAGAAAAAAACACATTTTAAGATATGAGGCCAGTCTGAAGCCAGCCTGATGGTTGTAATTGTAATATCTGCTCCGATCTTATACTGTTTACCCCTAAATTCAAAGATTAGAAGCTGCTCTCTTGTGTAGGAAAGAAGACTTAAACACTCCATGCTAACAGCTTATTCCCGGGCCAGGGGGATTGGGTTTTGTTTAGAAACACTTTGAATTACACCCCAGTCTTCTTGTGCGGTGGCACAGACTGGTAAGACAAGAAGCAGATGTAGATCACATTAATAGCATATGCTTTAGGAGAACAATTTATGTCAAAAGGAACCGACTGCACAATTATTTCTACGTTCACATTTGGCTGGTAGGGGGATATTTCACGCTGCACCAAAAGAGCAATTCCTCAGCGAGTGTTTACCCAACTGAGCCAGCGCTGCCTGTCCTTATGTGGTCATGTGCTTTAGCAGAACTTCTATCCAGGGACAAACAGACCCCGTGACCTCAGATGAAGCAGGGCCGAGGACGGAGCCAGGATGAGCTCTCACTGAAGATCTCCTCATGCAATATTGAGGTAATCCCCTTGATCAGGTTCGGGGCCCATTCATTGTTCAGTGATGATTGGTTTGAAAAGATAGATGTGATGTTTTTATGAATAAGTCTTCATGAAGTCTGCCTCTTGATATAGGAGCTGTAACCGTGCACTTAACAGGCCCACTGAAAGCATCAAACTCTGCCTATTCATGAAACTCTTTCTAGGTTATTAGTCCCTGTAAGCAGACATGTGAGACCTATTTCACACCAAAGGATTAGTAAATTGGTGAAATGAGTTTCTTAAACACTTAATTTCAAGGAAATCGTGAGTGAGTAGCGGGGATTAATTAGACCAGATATGAATCTTGAGAAAAAAGGGTGAATCCGTACTTTTACGCTTTTATGTCTTCATCAGGAAACCTTTTGTTAGATTTGACCAAAGCCTCACAATGTCAGCCTAGCCCTTGTGTTAAGGTTGCTATGGAAATAGAACCTGAATCGTTGTACATGATACTTGTATCACTGCAATGACATTTTACTTCTACTACAAAGTAAACTATAAACTACACAAAAGCCACAGTAGTCAGTTTACAAAGCCATATATATTTCGGCACCTGCTATGCAGATGCCCCGGTCCGTGTTCCCTTGTTAGGAAAAATAGAGCGAGTCGAAACTGGCATGTGCGGCTCAGTAAAGTATGTGAGGCGCAGCAGATGCAGGGAGAGACGATCTACCAGGGGAGAAAAGAACGTGGGCCCCAGACTGATGGAAACAGCCTCTGAACGGGTGCATGCTTCAACCACGGGCCGCCTGTAAACAATACTGCCTCCAGTTTTATAGCTTGCCAGGACCGACACCACACACACCGGGGGGTCGGCTGCACACATGCAGGCCGCCCCACAGCGCTGCAGTAGATAAACAATACTGGCAACAGCAGCCTCCAAGAGCCAATGAAACCATCAAGTCTCCAGGAGTAGGAGACTCTTCATTCCCCTACTCACCCTTTAACTTCTTCTCCTATTTTTTTTCGCACCATCACCCCTTCAGAGCTGACTGGGTCCACTGTAGGAAAATTTGAGCAACCCCCTCCATCCCCCACCCCTGGAATTGACACAGCACACACAACCATAAAAGACGTTTCTTCCACATTCACTCACCTTCTCTCACTCCCGCCTCTCCTCCTCCTCCCTCTCTGTTAACTCTTTCTGACTGACCTCTTCTGCCCACTGAGAATGACTTATTTCCTTTTCTATTGCAAGAGCATGGACAGGCCACATCGCAAAAATGCTGCACAACCAGGGCATCTTACCAAGTATGGCATCCCAGAAAGCAGATGTGGTTCTGTTTATAGTTTTGCCTTGTTTCTCACAGCTGTGCAACACGCATCTTATTTTTGCCAAAGTGGACCACATTCTCATCATAAACAATGAGGCAAGTGCTAAAAATATCGCATCAACCTGATTCTCTTTCATTTCCCCCCTCCTCTGGATTTTCTCTCCCAGGAAAGCATTGCCAATTCAGAGTGGGGCTGACATCATGGAAAATTCATGCCTGACTTCCACCATGGGTACAGTACAGTAAGAATAGAAAATGACAGTTCATGAGGAGAGGGCAGAAGTATGACAGTGTTCACTGGTAGCATTCACTGCAAGTAACAGTGCTATCATGAGACTGTAATATTACATAACATTACGTAAGCACCTGTGTGTGCGTGTCTCTAAATAGACAGGATCACGTTGCGTCATTTTGTTCTTTTCTTTCAGTCCCTTTAGTTGTTTTAAATGTGACTATCACACATTGCACCAGTCCAACTCAGTCTGATTCACTGACATAAACAAGTTAGAGTAGAACAGTCCAACAACGCCCATGAGAATAAGCCACTTAGAAAGAAAAAATAACAGGAAATTACAGAGGGAATGTTTCAATCCAAACGTGTGGTCAGACTCTTAGTGCTTCAGAACAAATACTCTCCTTTCAAGGGTCATCAAAAAGTCTTGTGATGTGTGATTCACTAATTATTGGTTCATTTTCATTCATTACTTAATTAACTTGCTCGTTTAACTGAACACACTAAAAACAGCCGATCTCCAAAACAACAAACAAACTTTACATGGCAACACAGTGCATGTCCAGTCATGTGTTTAGAAGCCTTGGAAGCTTTAGTCTTAATGCACATTACAAATCCCCACACAAATTAATCTGGCTAATAAATCAATCACTAACACCCACATAAGATGCTTTGTTTAGGTTTAACGAGGAGTTAGACTGGATTATCACATTGCAGAGGGAGCAATCACTTAATAGTGGTGAGAAAACACACTAAACAGTGCAGTATCTGAGTGATTCAATTTGAAAATGAATTATCCATACCTGGATGTGAACTTGAACACATTCCTTTCCTATTGCTATTGACATGAACAAATACTCAACCAGGGTTAGTCAGTCATATATCCTGGTAAACCTGGTTAATCATTAGATTGAAATCAAATGGGTGCAGCTCAAGTGGAGCTTGAACACTGAAAGAAAAAGTTGTGGTCTTACTCTGAAGTTTTTGGCTGTAGGGGAAGGTGAGGACGGTGGGGAATCTGACAGTGACTTCCTGGTGCGAGCCAGATCCTTGGTGCGTGGGTAGTAGGATGACATCTCCTTTGTCTACCCCGGACAAGCAAGTCAACCTCTACTGTAACATTCACTGAAGCAACCAGATAGCAGCTGCACAGATCCACAGATTCCCTCAAGCAACAGTGACGCAGATGCCCATGACCGTGCTCCTGGGGAATCCTCACACAACAGGTGTCTGCGTGTACGAGTCCGGCTTCACAGTCCCATGAGCCGGGGAGAACTGCGGCTAAGTTTGGAAGGACTGCCGATTTGCGCTCACGCCTTCTTCAGAGCTCAGACAGTGAAACAGTAATCAGATCAAAAATGAAAACAAAACAAAACAAGCTTTGTGGATCGCGCAAACAAATTGTTAGCCCTCGTCTCCGCCCTGTCAACACCGAGGTTTTGGATGAAATGTGAAAAAGTGCTAACGTCCAAAGAAAGCAGTCGAGAGAGAAAAGTTTGTTCCCTATGCTCTCTCTTCCTATGTTTCCTCAAGATATACACACACACACTCTCCATCTCCCTCCCTCTCTCTCTCTCTCCCTCTCCTTTCACTGCTTGGTCACCCTCCCAGTTCACCCCCCCCCCCCCCTCCCCTCCCCCTCTCCCTCCTCTTTCCCTGCTCTCTTCAGCTCTGGCAGCTTTCTCTGGCAGCCTGCCAGAGGCTCTGCTATGGACGGGCTCGGCACTGAGGGCTAAAATTGTCCACTGATGTGGATGGGGATAAGAGGAGGTGGAGCACAAAGCCAGAGTCGGGGGGCTGCAGCTTGTGTCCTGGAAGGTCGGGAGTTTCACCCCAAGAGCCATCAACAACGACGGCCTGTCAGGAAGAAGTGCTTTTAGTGTGAGTGTTAACATGGTGTAAACACAGGGCTTCTGTGCCACATCTCTCTCCTTCACAAAATCGGTGTCATCCACTTCACATTTTAACCCTGCAGACTACTGACAATGAGGAGCAGCTCATTATAAGACAGCAGTGGTTATTTTGTCCCGTTCTGTCCAGTTCTGTTGGCTCAGACAAAATGGCTTGTTGTAAGTGACTCAATCCGTGGCCTTCTGGGGCTCTGCTTTATAAAAATATTAAGTTGTTTTTTCATCTCTCTCTCCAAAGTCACCATCTTACACAACCATGCCCCCCCCCCCCCCCCCCTCCCTTACTGTCTGCTCATAGTCTGCACAAGCCAGCTCATTGCTATCTTCCTTTTATAGTGAGGTTCGCAGCGCTGCAGCGGTTCCTAAACTCCCTTATCCCTGCTCATCTTCTGAGAGAGAGAAAAGAGGAAAGATAGATAGGCAGACACACAGAAAAAAATAGGAAGAGAAAAAGAAAGAAAGAAAGAAAGAAAGAAGTCTGGCTCTCTAGTCCCCCCTCTTAAAAAAGGAAACTGTGATCGCTACTCTAGCCAATTATTGAACAAAATGGCCGTGATGAAGAAAAAATAGGCTTTCAGTTTTATCCAGAAAATGTATTACTATTGGACAGTTGTCCACAAATGTAAAGTGTCTATAAATTACTTTTTATTCATCAAAACATAGAACATAAAAGAAGTAAGAAAATAGTAATTTAGAGCTGCTAAACTCCCCCCAATTGACCACATTCTTCTTCTAATAGACCTTGCACACAATCTCTTGCTCAGATTAATGTGCACGATGTTGATAGATTTACTTCTTGAACTCTTTTGACTTGTACTATATAATATCAGCGATACACTGTCCGGGCTGGTTTAAAATAAGCCACACGTACGTTTCAAACACTGAAATAGGCAGTTGCAGTCGGCCTGCGTATATATTTCTAATGCATATTCACCCTCAGAGACCATCAGCAGAGAATCTGAGCTGCATAAACCTTATCAGGAAGTTCACTGGCTGTGTGGCGGCGAGCTGCACTGGCACTGGTGTTGGAGACAGAGACCTTTACAAAGGGTGGATTCCAGCTGGAGTTCCCCCACACTGATCCTTCGCCTTCGCTTGAGTGAGCCAGCTCTCTCATTTATGACTTACCATATGGGATATTATTCTCATGCATTTCTTGGATAGTGGTAATGAGCGCACAGCAGTGGCTTCCAGAGCTGTCTTGAGTTTCTCAGTAAATGAGGAAGAGGGAGCAGGGCGCACTCTCTAATATCTTAATCTCGGAAGGAAGGAGAAATACTGGCAGCAAAAGCAGTCTCGCTTGCCCTTCTTCTGTCTATTCTCCCATCATCATCATCATCATCATCATCATCATCCATTTTTAAAGTAGCAAAATCTCTTAGCCAAGTTTCTCTGCACCTGTCCCCCTCTCTGTTCTTGAAAAGCAATGTGGAGAGTCTGTTCAGATCATTATGGAGTCATGCAGAGGTCGGTGCAGCCCGTCACCCTTCTGATGAAGCCACGCTGCTCAGTATGATTATCACAGACAGATTTAGTCCTCAGTAATGCTGAGAGACTCTCATGTTACTTGCAGATCTGTGTTTCAGATTCCACCATGGGGGACAGCTGAACCAGTGAGCTGCAAGGGAAATCACTTTCCATTCACACCGCCTGCAGCATCAATCTACTGTATCCCTCCATAGGAGTGCTATAATCTACGCTTCAACACATTTACTGCTCCACTCACCCGTCACCTACCTATTATCACTCTCTGCCCCCTCTTTGTGACATCTATTTGTGCTCATCTTCTTCTGATAAGCGGAAATGAATAGAACAGAACTTTGCAAATGTTTTCACTGAAGCTCAAGCAAATTGCTTGGGTTGAGCCCTCCAGTTCACAGACCAGTTTGTAGCCAGGAGGAATTTGTGATGAGGGCTGGGGTCAGGGACAGGCTTTGCACATGCACGGCCAACACACAGGTGGAGGGAGCACAGTATAGGTTAAAAGGGTTCACGGGAGAAGGAAATCAAGCCTCCCCTAGAATTCAAGGCTAAGACTAAGCAGAGAGCCTCTCCGTTTTGCCCAATATGGTATGGAATGTTGAGACACCTCAGCCATGTGATGTGGAAGGAGAAATAAGGAGACAAAGCGGGGGTTAGGTCCTCCTGAACTGTCTTTCAATGAAATATCAGCCAGCAGCTCTAGTTAAAAGAATCTTTAACCACATGCTTCACATCTACGGTAAATGGTTGCAGTGCATCTGAAAATATTGCATCATAGCTTTGCTCCCTTTGAAGCACACTTACAAAGCTTTTGGGTGAAGGACAAACACCAGGATGTGAATATGAAACTGTGACGCTAATGAATATAGATTAATAATAAATATGCAATAAGGGCATCAGTTGTCACAAATTATTTGAATCCAAATTATTTCACATAAAGAAATCACTTTAAATTGTTGATGATACTCAAAGTACCTCATGACCACATTTAAACCTGAACATCTATTTTCAATATCCAAAGGCATTTGAATAGATAAGATAGCAGCTTGCATTAGGTGAACTGCAAATGTCCAGTAAATGCTGTAGTCCTCTTTGCCCAACGAAGCATAGAGAAATCATAAATTGGAAAATCTCTTGGCTCCATCTAGTGACGCTTAAAGGAAATGACAGGAGAAATATTGTCCTCATTACTACTTGCCAAGTAGTTCAAATCACCATTTTCTGTTGTTGTCAATCAACTAACAACACAAATAGTTTTTACATACCTCTGTAGACTTGTAGTCTGAACCCTCTTCATCATAGCAGCGATGACTCTGTTGTTTCGTGGCAGCGGTCAGCTGGGCTTCATCTTCAATAGGGTTCTCATTTTCATCTCTCCACCATCTCTCACCAGCTGCACAGATAAAGTACTGTAATTTCGATATTTCCATTATATTCGTCTATTGCTCTGTGCTGAAACTGAACAATGTCAAAACAGTCAATGTGCTTTTTGATTTCCACTGGCAAACTAGACACAACTCAGTGCTTTTTCTGACCTCTGAAGGAGGCGTTGCTCGTGTTGGAGGGGTAAGGCAGGATACAGGATCCACTAGCAGAGAGATATGAAAGGACGGCTGTTGCAGACTCAGCATGGGTTTCTAAACTGGGTTCAATGTTCCCCTGCTGTGCATGGATAACAGAATCATTCAGAATAAAAACATAGGTATAAGTCACAAGCAACCACCTAAGTTATAACAAAACAAAAAATTCTGTAGCAGTAATTCCAAATAGATCTGAACAAACTCTCTCCTGCTAACCTCATCCATGTTGCTCCACGCTGGGCTAATCTCCTTTGGTTCCACGGACTCTGCCAGGCTGACGCTGACTCCTCTGTCCTCTGTCAGGCCTCTCCTCTGACAGGACCTGTCAGCCAGACTGCCTCCATCCTCCGTCTGTCTGTCTTGAGGAGACAGGCTGTAGGTCTTCTGAGCCTCTTTCAGGTCTGTCAGTGTCACACCCTGCAGGGGAAACATACAGAACGCCCGTCAGATTGATATCTGGCTACAGTCAAATAGAAACCAAAACCTAAACTTCAGTCAGCCATTTTTTCTTTACCTGCGTTGATCTGCGGGTCTGTCTGGCTTGACGAGACTTGGCCTTTCTCTGAGACTCCGCTTCTTCATCTCTGACCGGAGTCAGATACAACCTGGGTCATTAAAAAGCATGTACAGAAAACTGTAAAATGTAGATTTTAAGTAATTAGGCTATGAGGGGTGAACAGTCACAGAAATGCCCAAGTCCACAGAAACAGTGTCAGGGGAATTACTCTACAGCAGACTGAAATATATATCTATTACCTCAAATGTACTTTATCATTAAAAACAGATAAAAGGAGCAAAAGGTGTAAAGCAGCAAATTATATTGGTTTTATTTGTATAAAAATGGTTTAAGTGTGTCAAACAGCCAGGATTACTTTTTAAAAACCTTTTTTGTGTCTTGTCTTTTGACTTGCAGGTTCTCACTGTCACTTGATGATTTATCAAGGTGATGACTATTGATTCTTTTAGACATACAACAACAAATGCATCAGCTGTGACTGCACAAATATTGGGGAAAACAAATGGTATAAAATGTAGAGGTTCTACTTGAACTGTTGCCATTTAAAGAGGTCATTTCAATGAACGGTGCAGAATTGCGTGAAACTGCTTTTAAAGCCATGTGTCATATCCAAGGGTGTGGACAGTAGGAAATCAATGGCCTTTAAGACTCGAGCGTGATTTCCGCCAGTGGCTCCACAGACACACAGAGAGGGCTGAGTAAGCATCCAGTGGAGAGGCTCATGTTTTACCCAGAGCTGCCCTCCCCTCCTCTGCCACGCTTTTACTGTGTATTGATCCCTCTCTTATGAAGTCACCCTGAATCCCGACAGAAAGTCAGCAACACACACTACTGTATCATTTAAAAAGCTTATGATATGATCTCCATGACTGTGCACAATTTCACAGATGATACCAGAAGTGATAAAGCAAAGTAATCAAGCAAGCCTTGGCACAATACAACTAACAGCCATCCAATCGGCAGACCCATACAGGCAGATCCATAAAAGAAAACTGCAGCAATTACAATGAGGTACTGTACATCCACATTTTCAACATTATCTGTCTACAGTTCAATAACAATTACCCTGCATATGAAATGCTAATCCTGTCAAGAAACATAATGAATATCATGACATAGGCTACATAAAAAAGGCCTTATCAAGCAAGGAACTAATCTTCAATCCCCAAAGTGACAACTTCCAAGATCACATTACATCGCTTCAAAATTCAAAAGGCCCACTGCACCTGGGTAGAACATAGGTACCCTTAAGATGGCAAACATGAGGTCCTAGAACTTAGTCAAAACAGTGGCTTTGCAGACTAAAAAAATACAATAGTACAGATACACGGAGAGATTCGGGCCCTGTAACCTACCTGGGAAAGAATGCTTGCATGGTCCCTATGGAAGGTCAGAGACTGAGGCACTGAGAGACTGCAGCAGTGATGAGTGGGAGAGGCTGGATAACATGACTCTGTAAGAGGGTAGAGTGCAGAGAGAGAGAGAGAGAGAGAGAGAGAGAGAGAGAGAGAGAGAGAGAGAGAGAGAGAGACTTCCTATCTGGCTGATGCACGCGCAGTCAATTTAGGCATTCTGTCTACCAGCGTCTGATGCAAGCAATTCTACACACTTCCATTCAGTGGAGCATTTAGGCAGCAAACACATTACCGCTAAAAGCTAATAGGAACCAAGGGTTTATTTGGCTGCATCAGAAGCAAAATAATAAATGATATGATCACGTGGTGCAATTTGCCTTCTCCACAGCCATAAATGAACATAACCATGGCCAAATTCCAATGAATATGAAGTATGAAGTATCTAAGTAGTAGACTTGCCAAGGAACTGGGAAGAAAGCAGTGTTTTTTTAGAACTTTAGAAAGCACAATTATTCATTCGTTCATTCATTGTCTTTACCCGCTTATTCCCCTGTCAGAGTCAAGGAGGGCTGAAGCCTGTCCCAGCATACATTTGGCGTAAAAAGCTGCCACCTAAAAGCTGCAGTAGTTTGGTGACAAATTTTCATTTTCCCTGCATAGTGCCTTTGCCAGGACCCATAAGCTATTGAGCCAAATTGGAATTTTAAGGATAGTACCTTTTTTTCATGTGATAGTTAGGTAGCACTGTATGGAAGACCATATTAGTCATAATGAAATAAATATGTGTCAGTAAAATAAACAATTACATAAATAAATACAGAAATATATAATAATCATCAGTAAATAAATTAATAATTGATTGATTTAAAAAAAAAAAAAAAATTAAAAATATTTCATAATTATTGTTTTCATAGGGTTAGGGTTAGCAAACTACCTGTCAACTGAAGGAAGTAAAGCATAACCACTATTTCCTTACATGATTTTGAAAGTCTACCAACACATTTAGAAAGCTGAGAGATTTTAGTTTTAAAACTCGAAACAGGAGTTAATTGACGGTGGCTTGGCCTTGGTACTGTTAATGGGAGCCTACTATCACTCTATCACTAGTGTATGCTAAAGTGCCAATCTACCAGGAACACATGCATGATTTGAGTGTCTATGTATATCTAGAGGCACTAGTTTCAGCCATAATCCCTGACCAGCAGTTCTCAGGTGAGTTGGTGCCCTTGCAACATGCAAATGACGAGAGTAGCCTATTAGCACCAAAATCATGTCTGTGCCTCCGGTAGATAGCTCTGTCTGGTGCACATGCTAATGCTTTAGCATACAGTATGTTAAGTAATTATAGGTGACTAGCATTATCATAAAAGTGAGGAAATGAGAACCTGTGTCAGCTCTAACGCTGGCTAATTTTAATGGCACACATGTAAACCTGCCAGGCTTGTTTAGGGGATTGGTAAAATAGGCCTAAAATTCTACAACAACATTTTGGAGAAGATGACAAGGCAACATGTCGGTCAACAGGAATTGAAGTCAGACTTGCAGCATAATACCAAAGCATTAGAAGTCGCCATGTAGACAATGTGAGAGTGTTTATCCATCTACTTGGGCTGTATAATCCTGCAATGTTGACCAAAATGTTACACAGTGTGCGTATCAAGGATATAAAAGTGCTGATACACCTGGCAGTTTTTTTAGGGCAATGTAGGCTACACTCCCAATACCAACCAACTAACCAAGTCAAAACACAGGATTAACATCTATTCAAGTGTGAATATGATGATCTTGATCATCATATTTGCCCAGACATTTATTTTCCCTGGTCATCTCTCCCTGAACACCCTCAGTTCATTTCAGCCACCCATATCAACTGTTTGAGTGTTTTTACATCTATTCTGTAGTTGTGAGTTTGGTAGTTGGTTTTATTGTGTCATTGTTTCTGCACTGCTGATTTGTCATCCAGTAACAAAACATCCATGGACAGGATTGAAGGAGAAAGGGTCATCTATAGACCCATCAAGGTATGTGAGCATTGTTTATTGCAGTTAAATTGTAAAGCTTTTGAGGTGATGTATGTATGTAGCATAAGAGGCTTTTGAGTGACATTATCTCATTTCCTTCAAAGGTACTGTTTAATGTACCGGTGTACAGAGAGACTGTACAGCTCTGCTGGGAGTGGAAGTACTATGAAGTACAAGTAAGAACCACTTTTGTTTCAGACCCGCACAAAATAAAACACCTGACAAATTCTGGTAAAGTGTCTCCTATGATTATACATGAGAACATCTGATGTTTTCTATTGTGTTGTAGAAACAAATGATGGTGCAGTTTTTGAGGCGTCAGCAACAAAAGCAGGTCCCATCTGAGCTGACAGCTGAGGACATGACTGACTGGCTGGTGGAGCAGGGCAAGAAATCTCTCAGGGAGCGGTGAGACTTACTGAGACACATACAGACAGTCCCAAAAATGAAAATTCAGTCATTATCTACTCACCACCATGCCAGTAGAAAATTGGTTTAATGTTTTATGTCCACTTTAGTCTCTGTTCTGTATGTATTCTGCACAGTGTAATACATGCAAGCGTTTATAGTTAAAAATGGCACATTTTATGGCATTTTTCATTATTATTATGACATCAAACATTAATATGGGTGCTCACTTATTGAATTTGACAATTAAATACAAAGTAATTGCTTTAAAACAGTATTTCTATTTTAAAATCTTGCGCTTTTATTTGGAAGGCTAAACGGCCAAACCATAAGTCTTGTTTCTGGTAATTCAAGCTAGTCTTACCTATCGAGGCCAGGGTGCGCGTAAACGTGACGTTTTTTTAAATCAACAGCTAGAGTGGCGATTTCAGCTAAATAATGGTGTAAATGTCGGTCTTTTCAAGTCACTTTGGGATCTTTTGGCTTCGAGAGACTTGGATTATGCTGTAAGAGCTGCATGGAGGCATTTTATGGTTATTTTCCGTTATTTTTTAACTCTGTCTGTCCATCTGTTGTATGGACTAACAAACTTTACCTGATTTTCTACCGGCATGGGGGTGAGTAGATAATTAATTTTCATTTTTGGGTGAACTATTCCTTTAAGCTAGTCTGTTACTAATGAGAAGAAAATAGAGCAACAGTTAAGATGAACCTTCTGTTTTCTTTCCATTTGAAGATTGTGGAGGTTTGATCTCGAGAGTTTTGATAAAAGTGTCCAGCCTCTCCTCACGCTGGTAAGACCGAGATTATGAAAAAACTCAGTTTGGAGTAAATTATCACATAACACTAGATTGATCCTGTAAATATGTCAAATCTTTCTTGTTTCAGATGTGGGAGGTGAACATCAGCATGAAAATGATGGTTATTGAGTTTTTAGCCCGAATCATGCTCAACTCACCTGAAGCCAACAATCCTTGTTTTCAGTAAGTCACATTTATGAGATAAGATGAAACTTGTGGGGAAATTGTGTCTTTTCAGAAAATGTGTATTTCCACTCATTTTGAGCGACTCTCATCGACAGAGACCCTCGGATCATCCGTCTGGCTGACAAAGCCATCAGGAGCCTGATGGAGAAGCAGCAGCCCAGCTCCTCCTCGGCCCCCAGGAGGTGGTGATGCTGGTTGTGCCCAAAGTGCTGCAGGGCTTCTGGATTAATCCGGCGATCGTCTTGTCTGTACACCCGCTGCAGCTCAGCGACCTGGCTGTCGGACTCACGAAGGCCGTTGAGGATAGGCTCTCCGCCTCTCTGACCTCCACGAACTGTCAGGACACCTTCTCCTGCTCCATCTGGGATGAGAAGGTCCTTCCTATCCAGAACAAGGTCAGAGAGAAGTACACTCCAGACGTCCTGCTGGAGAAGCTGAAGCGCTTTGGGCCAGAGCTGCTGGCTAGGATCGTTGACGTCACAGTGGGGGAAATCTGTGTGATGTTCGAGCCACAGAAACATATGGAAATGTCTTAAGTGCTGACCACCAAAGAGGTAAGAAGACCTGCGCAGATCTATGATCGAGTAGCTGGATAAGATACTGTATAGTAAAAAAGAAAAAAAAAAATGTGTCTAAAATTCAAATGGCTTTTCTCCCTCTTTAGGTGGAACTAGATGATTCCACCCAGCCAGCTGTAGTGGATGGAGCCATGAACTCCACCACCCTTGATGGAGATTTGAGTGAAGAGCCCGGCCTGGGAGAGGACACAACACCAAGCCCAGAAATGGACTCTGCTGTTGGTTCAGCTGCTCTGGTTCCTCTGACTCTCCCTACTGATGCTCCTGTGGTTCCTCTGATCCTCCCTACTGAAACTCATGTGGTTCCTCTGAGCCTCCCTACTGAAGCTCCTGTGGTTCCTCTGACCCTCCCTACTGAAGCTCCTGTGGTTCCTCTGATCCTCCCTACTGAAGCTCCTGTGGTTCCTCTGAGCCTCCCTACTGAAGCTCCTGTGGTTCCTGTGAGCCTCCCTACTGAAGCTCCTCTGGTTCCCGTGAGCCTCCCTACTGAAGCTCCTCTGGTTCCCGTGAGCCTCCCTACTGAAGCTCCTGTGGTTCCTGTGAGCCTCCCTACTAAAGCTCCTGTGGTTCCTCTGCGCCTCGCTACTGAAGTTCCTCTGGTTCCTCTGAGCCTCCCTACTGAAGCTCCTGTGGTTCCTCTGCGCCTCGCTACTGAAGCTCCTCTGGTTCCTCTGAGCCTCCCTACTGAAGCTCCTGTGGTTCCTCTGTGCCTCGCTACTGAAGCTCCTCTGGTTCCTCTGAGCCTCCCTTCTGAAGCTCCTGTGGTTCCTCTGAGCCTCCCTACTGAAGCTCCTGTGGTTCCTGTGAGCCTCCCTACTGAAGCTCCTCTGGTTCCTGTGAGCCTCCCTACTGAAGCTCCTCTGGTTCCCATGAGCCTCCCTACTGAAGCTCCTCTGGTTCCCATGAGCCTCCCTACTGAAGCTCCTCTGGTTCCCATGAGCCTCCCTACTGAAGCTCCTGTGGTTCCTCTGCGCCACGCTACTGAAGCCCCTGTGGTTCCTCCTCTGACGCTTCTTCCGTCAGAGGAAACAGAGAGGGACTGAAATCCCACTGCAAAAAATAAATTCAGTGTTGCATTGCAATCCGTCCATGTCAGTCTTTTTTTTTTTTCCATTTACTGTGAACTGATGTATTGTAAAATTCAGAAATTATCATACAGGAATTGCATGATACATATAGTCAACTCCAGAATTGTTGCCACCCTTCATGAAAATGAGGAAAATTTATTGTATATAATAAATCAAATTCTATTTTTTTTTTTTATTGATCTCAGAATCCAGAAACTGTATTGCTTTCATCATTTCCTGTTTCATTGGGGTCAAAATATGAGGTTGCACACATGTAAAATCCATTTGATTTCATAATAATTTTATTATAATAATCAAAAAGTTTTAGAAATCTGGAAGTTACAAAATCACCAGGAAGAGGACGCATGCACATATTTTCCCCATGAACAGGGAGGAAGATGGTGAGGGATGCAAAGAGTTTCACAACTGCACAGTTGAGTGGAATGCTGAGGTTATCAAGTGTCAAAATCAACAGTTAGACGCCTCCTCCATGTCAACAGGCTCTTTGGAAAGGTTGCAGGAAAGAAGCCCTTACTGAGTGCAACCCATAAACTGAAGCGCCTGAACTTTGCCAAGCATCCCTGGAACTACAATTGAAATTGTGTGTTGTGGTCAGATGAGACCAAAATGGAACTTTTTGGCCATGCACACCATCGGCATGTTTGGTGACAAAAGATGACTGCATACAAGGAAAAGTACTGGATGCCCACGGTGAAATATGGTGGAGGATCTTTGATGCTTTGGGGCTGTTTTACTGCTAGTGGTCCAGATCTTGTTAAGATCGATGGCATAATGAATTCCACTAAGTATCAGGATATTTTAGCCCAAAACCTGGTTGCCTCTGCCAGGAGAGACTTGGCCATGGAAGGACCTTTCAACCAGACAATGACCCCAAACACACATCAAAATTATCACAGAAATGGTTGCGGGAACACAAAATCAATGTTTTGCAATGGCCATCTTGTCTCCAGAACCCTATTGAAAATCTGCGGTCTGAATTGAAGGGGGCAGTCCACAAGCATAAACCTAAGAATATCAAGGATCTTGAAATGTTCTGCATGGAGGCACGGTCCCTCCCAAAGTGTTCTCCAACCTTGTCAGACATTACAGTAAGAGGCTATTGTACTAAAGCATAAAATATTTTGTGTTTGAAGAACGTATTGTGTTGCATGCGACCGACCAACCAACTGACCGACCGACCAAAACTTAAATTGACTGACTTGATTTAAGTTGTTATAGTGGAAAATGCAGAAATCGGACATGTAATGACCCGGAAGTGGTATATTTGTTTACAAGTAGAAAACGGTGGTAAGTGTGTCTTGTGTTAGCTCTTGCAGTGTTCCTGAACACTAATATGAAACCGAGAACGGAACTTCTTTAAAAATGTAAAAGTTTATAGCCTGATATTATCGTTCTGAAGCAATTTTGCAAAACGCGATTGGCAGCCTCTCGTTCACAGTGATGGATTACCTTTACTGACTGAATTAAGTCTCCGGAGTTGTTTTCTATGCCGTTTGGAATTGAATGGGAGTGAATGAGTCTGTGATTTTAAAATATCTTTAATTGTGGCACATGCATGTAAAAACAGTCAACATTAAAATTATGTAAAATGTCAAAAATTAGCAAAAACTCAAATCACGCTGGAGTTGTCCTAACATACTGTATGCTAAAGCGTTAGCAAGCGCACAAGGTAAATTTATGCACCAGAGACACAGAGATGATTTTCATATATTGGCTCCCAAAAAGTCATGTAGTCTTTAATGTGTTAATTACCAGTAACCTGATTCCAGTGTTTTACTACAAAAATTAAGCTCTTCTCCCAGTCCGCACATAAAAGCTAAGAAAGGTTTCATCCCCCAGGCAGTTCTAAAAAGATCCTAAGCCAAAGGTGGCACACTAAAGTAACAGTAAACTTTAACATCCTCTCATTCCAAGGCAGCACATATAGCACAGATAGTTAAGAGTTTAATATGGAAGATGGTTTATTAGAAAATCCACTAGCTCCATGGATCCAAGTGGACTCAGAGACAGAGGCAGCCGGGCTGTTTGTACCCAGTCCCCCAGTGCGCACTGTGGTGCCTAATTACGGTACGCGCTCTTTACGCCGCAATATGGTGGCGTTCACATATGTACTACATAAAAATTACTAGTTATGAATGTACTTCGGTGAGACCTGTGCGTTGCTGCATGGCATGGATTGATAGAGATCAGTGCGTCAAAATATCAGTCTGTTAAAAAAGTTGAAACTAGCTAACTTTTGACAGAGGCCAGGTAAACAAACTAGCTATCAGGTAAACTGCTTCAAAATGTTTCGAGACTCAGCAACCCACAGCAACTAGCCTAAACCTAGGTGGTTTCAGCTGAATTTGACAGATGCCAAATGTCCCATGATTGGCTTGTACACCAGGCAGTAGGCTAGAAGTCACACACATGGACAGGAATCTTGCTGCAGCCAGTGGACATTCACTTACCAGGAGATCAGTGATTTTACATAGCATGTAAGTCAATGCATGAATTAAACGTTTTGTTTTGATTGTGATTTCCATCCATTGGTTTGAGATGCAAGATAAAACAGACAGGCAAGTCTCAGTTGACTAAATGTCAAACGAAGGCTTAAGCAGGTAGTTTCATCAAGAATAGTCTTGAGAACTTCACAGAGGGGGATGTCATGGTCACACTGAAAAAACCGAGGATTACTATGAAAATCCTGACTAGAGCTAGCCTAACAAATCAATGTTGAATTAATCGGTTCCTCAAAGCCTACAGGGCTCTGGTCCCTCTTCCTACCTGCTCCATCAGGTTCTGCTGGACAAGAACAGGAGCTCCCAGCACTCTGCTCTGCTCAGACTGGGGGCTTCGGTCCAGGTCTGGGCTCCTCAGACAGACAGGACAGATCTCCAGGAGGTTTCACAAAAAGGATTACCCAATCAGCAAATAGATCCCGCCCCATTCACTTTGATTGACAGACGGCTGAGACATTATGCAAAGTGTTATTATGAAATAAAAAGAGGAGCAATGAAAAAAGAAAAAGGTAAAAAGAGAACCACTTTGAAAAATGTAATTCTGAATAATATCATGTAATTGAAAATACAAAGTTTTTATGAAATAAAAATACAATTAAATATAGTCATATTATTATGAAAACAATAATTATAAAATAATATTATGTAATCATTTTTAAATTAAAGGAAAACTATCAATCAATTATTAATTTATTTATGTAATTATTTCACTGACATATTAATTTATTTAATTGTGACTATTTTGAACTGAGAGTAGTCCAATGACTTCCATTCATTTCGGAACATTGGCTAATGGCTAAATTTGGTTGGAAATTTAAATGTCTATTACAAAGGAAAAAAAAAATTATTTAACCCTTCAAAGCTTTTTCATTATTGGTTCCAGGGGACAGACTAAGTAGTACCATTAGTGACGTTGATTGTTAGTCAATAAAGAATACATCCACACAATGTTATAATTAGCCTACTATAACATGTAGAAACAGACAGATATACACACATCTAAACTGAATATATCAATTTCTTATTATTTCAATATTTCCACTCACAATACTGTGCACCAAATTTCAATCAAGCATCACATTGCAGCATCACAACATAGGGCTAAAGACCACTATGACAGCTTTCATATCCAACTTCCCATTATATGTGTTGAAAGTCTTCCATGTCTGTGATCACCCCTGTTGAGCTCTGGGAGGAGCAACAGGCACACACCTGCTATCTGAGGTCAGCTAGACACAGGTGTGCTCAATCTGCCTTTGAGCCTGAGCTCTCTCATAACTAGGAGAAACCATTGTTCCGTTTGCTCTGCCACCAACCAGACTAGCCTTCCCTTTGTGCTCGCTAGGTGTGTCTAAAGTGAGTGATATATGAAGTTGATTGCTTAACCTTTAGCTTATTGGGTTATTATTTCATTCCTTATCAGTTTGGTTATATAATGTATTTGTATATTTCCATTTATGGCTAATTCCAGTGTTCAGCTATTGTATTGTTTGTGTATGTTTGGAAATCAGTCTAATTCCATTCAATGCCAAATGAGAATTTGAGTTTATGTATTTGTGTTAAGTTGAGAAAATATGTGACTGTTTCTCAATGCCATATGGATTTCTCTGTTTGTGTTCTCTATACAGAACCCACCACTTAATGACGTTAAAGGGAATGTCCAAGCCACAATAAATCTCCTTTTTTGTGGAATCTGCCATCTCCTCTCCAGTGCCTCATATCCAACACTGAATGTTCCTAGGCTCCAGCCCTCTCCAATTAGGTCACACCTAAAACAATATGAAAACAGAAAGCCATTTAATTCACACACAGTAAAAGCTTCTTTTTATACTGTGGGGAGATTATAACCTTATCGTATGTGAGTGTGGACCCCAGGGGGAACTTGCGGTCGCTGAGGTGTCAGCTAATGGGAATCGTAATGACTATATAAATAAATATCAAACAACCTAAGTAGGTTAGCAATAGGACACAGAAAAGTGTAGGAGCTGCTGTGTACCCATAAAGCCTCAGATTGCACCCGGCTGTATGGATTTACTTAGCGCAACACTGCTTTCAATACAACCACAAACCCGTTTTAAAACCAACAGAAAAACCATCAGAACGGAGAATTGATTATACAAAAATGGAAGAACCAGGGTTTATTTTAAAAACATGGAGATGTGAGATGAGTAATAGTGAGGGTTACCAATGCCTTGGCAATAACAGTGCATTTTGTAAAAGTGAATATCAGATCTTGGTAGAAATGTATCTTAAAATACTTCAGGTGTGTTCTGGCTGGCTGGAATTGTAATCAATTAAAAAAGTGCAAACAATACAATGAGCCAAACTATATAAATCACACCTCTGGTATTTCAAGATGTATTTAAACCCAAATACAGACATAAGTCAAAAAGTAAAAAAAAAGCCTATCAACTACAGTACACCCTATGCTTCAGAAACGTGAGTGAATTGTTTTTGTTGATTTTTCACAGATGCCACCCTTCCTATACTAGTGCTTTAGTTGGCTGTTTTTGCCTGTGTAAACAAGTGGGATACAATACATTACTTTCTGCATCCTTTTCCCCCCCAAAATAATGTCTCAAGACACATTTCAGACAGTGACAAAAAGAAACACATTTTCATGTCAGCAAGACAGGCATTACTTATGGCTTCAAGTGTGTTAATAAGTGCTTGTCTACTCATTGGCTTCTAGTTTTCCAGTTTAGTAAAGACTAACTGAACTAAAAATTTCATCTGAGCTTGCATAAATAGTGAGGCTTTCCGAAGCGTGGAAAATACTCTGTAGAAAGACAGTTATCTTATTGGAACAGATTAAGGCTCTTGAGGTTGGTATTGGCAGGTAAACCCTGAATTACTCATTAGCTAACTTGACAGCTGTGTCACATTTTTGAGGTACAGGTTTCAGCTCTGACTCCAGCATAGTGACTGAATTGTTGTGACTAGGTCTGCTTTTCAGAGAGAAATCACATTATGCATACTGCACTTAAACATCAGCAATCGATAATGCCTTCCTATTTGTCAAGTTGTAGACTGTGACTGTAGACTGAGAAAGTGTCCCTTCTCCTCTGTGGGTATGTCAGCTGCTGAAGACTGCCCTTTCTGCACACATGTACTCTGGAAAATATAACAAAACAGAAAATATTAGGAGGGATGTGACATTTTGAGCATATTAGTAAGCCAATATAGTCAAAAACAATACATTTTATCCAATGCAGTGATGTCGATGAATCCATTGACTACAGAAAACTAGCATTTTCCTCAATTTCCTCAATCCTTCTCACTTACATTTGTCCTCTGGTAGGGCATCGTCTTCTGATGGCTCTTCCTCCTCCACAGCCTGCTCTTCCAGTTCCTCTTCGGCCTCCTCTTCTTTATGGCTCTCCTCTTCAACTGGCGTGTCCTCTTGTTCCTCTTCCCCTTCAGATACCTCCTCCTCTACTTCATGGTTCTCCTCCTCGAGCGGCGACTCCTCCACTGCCTTCTCTCCTTCAGATTCTTCCTCCTCTTCTACCGGTGAGTCCTCCAATACCTTCTCTCCCTCAGATGCCTCTTCCTCTTCTTCTTTGTGGTCTTCCTCTTCTACCTGCGACTCCTCCTGTGCCATATCACCTTCAGATATCTCCTCCTCTTCTACCTGCGTCTCGTCCACTGCCTCCTTTGCCGTGGCATCTTGCTCTGTCTGATCTTCCATCAGATCCTCTGAAGGAGCAGTTTCTTCTTCTGTCACAGAGTCTCCCTGCTCAACGGGAGCTTCATCCTGCAACACTGCCTCCTCCTCTCCTTGCTCCTCTGGCTGTGCCTCCTCTTCTTCTGCAGCAGGAGCCTCCGTTTCTGCATCTGCAGGAGCTGCTTCTTCTTCTTCAGTCGCTGGAGCTGCCTCGTCTTGAGCTGCAGGAGCTGTTTCATCCTCTACCTGCTCCACAGGCTGAGCCTCATCCCCCAGCTAAGATAAGGAAAGCAGTAAAGTATATTAGATCATACTAGACTGTAGTCAGGACAGCAAATCATTTGGGTCTGCAATCTGGACATTCAGAGGTCTCAGTAAATGGGGCGAGAGAAACCTGATATACAGAACAAGGACCTACACTGCAGCAATAGTTAAATTTTTTTTTTTATGTAACAGATCTATGAATCCATCAGAGAATTCATGCCAGGCAATTAGCCTCTTCAAATTAATGAGATGAAAAACTCATCATAGTTCCCTATAGGCACACAGTGAACAAAAATAGTAAGGAGATAATGTGTGCTCCTCTATGCTTTGTATTGCTGACAGTTTGTGTTTAAAGGAATGTCAATGTCACATGCACACACGACTGCTTGTAAGGCAATTTATTTTGCACTGGGTATTACATGTAAACAGTCTTTTAGTTTGCTGGCCTTAACTAAAATAGTTTTCAACAAAGTGAAATTTGATTGGCTCATGTGTTAGTTCCAGGAGTGGTTACCTGGGCAACCTGCTTCTGTATGTTCTCCAGCTGAGCCCTGAGTTCAGAGTGCAGACTATGGGCTGCTGTGCTCTGATCCTGCAGACTCTGACGTACCGTACTGAGCTGCTCCTCCACACCGGCCTGCTGCACCCGCTGGGACTGTTCATTCTCTAGCAACTCTCTGAAAGACAGGCGCACACAGCGAGAGAATCAAGAACCATTTTCATGTGAAAACCTAAGACTGTGCAATTATTTTGCTACATATTGTGATCACGATTATTAATCCTGATTTGGGGAACAAAATTATTTAATTGCACATTGCAATGCATCTTTTATCAACTTCACTGTTTTCAACTACAGAAGGCATTCTAAGTGAAATAAAATGTTTCAAATAATGTTGTTACACCAATACACCTTTAATTATTAATTTTGGAAACAAAAATTGACATGATTATGCATGATCAATTTTGCAGCCCTATGGAGTCTGAATTGTTACTGCTGAAATATTGGTGAACGCACTGAGGGCTTCATAACTTTGCTTTCTTTGAGTCTGACATATTAGTAACAACAGCCTGTGAACCACATTTCCATGATGTTTACATAAGATGTGCTTCAAAGAGTGCTGTTTTTTCATGGCTATTACAAAGGGAATTTTATAGAAAACCATTCAGCTGCAGATATTGTCAGTACCATGGAAATGTTTATACAGATCAGGGCAATCTTACACCATGGATATGGGGCCTACCAACACTAGCCTAGAGTAAGACAGAGGCAGACCAGGGGACAGACAGTGGCAGACACCAGGGCTTTGACAAAGTCAACAAAAAGTTATGGGTCAGAGGAGGCCAGCTATTTTTTTCCGCAGCACCAAAAGCTGCTGCTTTCTCCCTACCGATTCAAATTTACCTGACAGTAGCCATCTCCAGTGTACTGGCCTCCAGCTGACCCTGGTAGCCGGCCAGCTGCTCCTTCAGTCCGAGCACCTCAGACGCCTGTCCATCCAGGGTGGCGCTCAGCGTGGCAACCTGCCCAACTCTCTCCTCCAGCTTTGATTCTGCTTCTCCCAGGCTCCCTGTTAAGACCTCCACCCTCTGGGAGAGTTCAGCGCTCAGCGCAGCCAGGCCCTCCACCTGCAGCCTGACGTCCTCAAACTCCTCACTCTTCCCCTTCAGCATGGTCTGCAGCTGGCTCAGCTGCTCCAGAGACACGGTGGCTTGCTGCATCTCCGTCAGGCGGGCTTTCATCTCAGTGTGGAGGGACAGCACCTGGGCAGGGAGGTCAGACGTCTTGAGCTGCTCCGCTGTGGCCAAGGCCATGCCCACCTGTTTCTGGGCCAGAGCGTAAGACTCCTCCAGGGCATTAAGGCGAAGCTCCAGACCCTCTGAAGCATGCTGCTGGAATCAAACACAGGAGTGATGTTGAGTGAAGCTGGATACTTCCAGTGTCTGTCAGTCTCAATAAGCTGGTGCTTGACATTGCTATCATATTTGTTAGCAGTGGCAAAACTGTTGTGCAGCCTAGATGAAGCTCCCTCCTGAAGAAGTCATATCTGGACTACTGTCATAACCTGAGTCAATAAGTGTCACTTTCAAGGTTAATTACTATGGTTTCTACCAATAAACTCACTAAATCTACTCTGCTCCTACCAGAGGATATTGTACATGCCTTAAAACTCCTTTAAAATGGTTGGAATATTATTAACTTCACAGGTAGAGTAAAATGTAGAGTCACAAATATCTTCACTCCAGTGTAAAGCAGCCAGTTTAGTGTCACATGCACAAGGTCAACTTACAGTTTTGTGTCATGTCAACATTCAAACAGTAAAACTTGGGATATTCTCATGCTTATTTCATCAAGTCTTTGAAGATCTTAAATACCAAGCCTGCCTACAATGTTTTTAAGACAAATATCTATCATTACAGAAATCTACATGAAATAGACAAACATCAGTTAATATTATCCTTTCATAATACCACAAACCTGCAAACAGCTTCTCAACTGGTGTTCAATATCAAAATTACAGACTAAATTTAGCCTTGGCGCACGACTGGCTTGTGCATTATTATTTTGGTAACTGGCTCTGGCAGTAAAGTGTGTTCTTGACTGGTGTAATACAGACATTTACAGACACACTTTAATATTTGATGAATGTCTGCAGGCCTACTGCACTGTCCCTGGTAAAGTCAGAGCCGCTGCAATTGTAGGTCAAGAATAATCCTCATTACAAACGTCAGCAGCTGTCTAGGTGTTAGAAATAGCAGCGTTTTGTACTCACTCCAATGAGGGTCTTGGCATTTTGAAATCTGATAGAGGCCTGCAGTTCTCAACTTTCCTTCCTACTTGCAACTGGCAGCATGCACTGTTGGCATGTGGCGAGGCTATTTTTTATTTCATGAAAGTGTTTAAGCATAATTATGGGCTCATGAAAATAAGATTTACTAGTATATTCATAGGATATAGGATATATCAGAGGAAGTGGCTTATGCTTTCGGGCTGCAAACTTAAGAATCATACTCTCATATTTATTTCACTGAATTATTCCTTACCTTACTGTTTGACTGTCGAATCTCCTCCTGTGAGGACTGTAGTTTCACAACCTTCATCTGCATGCCCATGAGACTGTCTGCTAAGTAGGTTACAGTTTGGTGCTGCTGGAAACAGAACCACGCGCCAGTGGCACCGCCAATTACAATCATCAGAAACAAAATAAAGAGGAGAGTGTAATTATTCCCTCCTCCGCGAACGTCTGACTCCAGGGCTTCTTGTTTGAAAAAGTTGTCTTCATGTTTGTGGTTGCCTTTCCCTTTCCGATGCTTGGCTGTCATTTTTCCCCACAAAGGACACAATGTTCTCGCCGGGCAGAGGTGATATTCAGAGGAGTCGGTGTGTGTCGGGAAGCTTCGACCGAGCTGCAGGCGCTGATTTGTTTCAGGCGGCTCCGTTAATTGACGCAGCACGGGAGGATCTGCCTTCAATCCCCACGCAATAAAGTAGCGAAAAGCTGAGAGTTATTAGCGAAGGGGTTGGGCTGAGGGGGAGACGGGGAGGCGTGCACCGGTAGGTAGTGTGCTCGCCCTTCCAGGAAGAGTAACGAGAGTGAGGGGCCGATCCTCCGCCGGGAGTGGCTGAGACTCTGCCACCATGTGCGCTGCTGTCATCTAATGGAAAGACTACACGTCCAGTGGTGAACTACAGCGTATCTATTCTTACCTCGCTGGGGGCCTATATAGAAATTACTATAATATTCCTATGAGGGCTTCTAATGTGTAGGTGGTACTGAGCAGTGAGTTTATAGTGACCTGGTGTCATTATAATATTCCTATAATATTCCTCTAAGGACTTACAGTGTGTCTGTGGTACTCAGTAGTAAGCGTTTAGTGGCCTTATCATACTTTTTAAATCTCCTTGGTATCACTTTAATATTTCTAGAATATTCCTCCTGTAGGGACAGCTTATAGGCTGCTTTCCTGTGATAACTAGCCTACAACATCCTTCTCAAATATATTATAGGGTTGCTATAGTTATATGTTAGGTTAGCAAAGCACCAGCTGTTTATAACTGCATCTTCTACATACAGTATTTCTATATTTCTGCTATGTTTTCATATAAGGAATATTGTGTCACAAGGTTTTCCTATGATTTTGATTTGCCAAAAATCTATATAAAATTTGCGTAATATTCCTATAAGTAGGCTACGTATAGTGTGGTAATAAATAGTGCTTTATAGTATGTTTTAATCTCCTATTGTCTAACTTGATCTATAGCATATTTTAAAGTTTTGCTGTGATATTTGTATGTCCTTATTTGTGTATCCTTATCAAAATGATTCTAGGATATTCTAGGATTTATTACATGATACTTCAGTTCTCTCACTCCTAGATGCAAATCGATGGGTGCAATCAAGATTGTTGAAGAGGACATGTGTTGTAAACAGAAGCCTTTTGCAACTTTCTTACCCTATCAGAACAAAAATGTGTATTTCTATACCAATAAAAATAAACATCAAAAACATTAACCCCTTAAAATATGTACAGCAGCCACATAGCATTATCTGTATGTTGTAACATGAATATAGTCCTCACATAACCTGCTGTATTATTGTATCAACCAGTGTGAAGGAGATCACAACCATCTCCATTTTCTGCATCTTTTGTTTGACTCATTTCTTGGACTAAAAACTCCACAGTGAAATATTTTTCAAACCAGGAATGCAAATATTTTATTTGTAGTTTATTCACAGAAACAAAATTCATTTTCATTTCAATACCAGTTCAATAAATAGGCCTACTGTAGCCCATCTTTTTATTAGTGCAATCAGTGCATGACTTCCAAGCAGCACAACCATGCATTGAAAATTTAAATTCAAACATCATGTATTAGATATGCAAATTTTAAAATAAATGCTATTGATATTGTGGTTGCAGCAGTTTCTTCACTCTGTATAGGAGGGAGACAAAAGGATTTAGTATCATGTATTCACTTCAAAGCTGTTTCCTATGTAGCCTTTGAATGAAAGCACGGCTCTGTCTCCCTCTCACCTCTGACACTGAGGATAGTGGAGCATTCAGCTCTTCCCAGTGCGTTCTCTGCACTGATGCTGTACTCTCCCATGTCTTTGGGACCGACGCGGAGGATTAACATGGAGCAAACTCCACAGGTGTTGGAGATGTAGTAGTTGGTATTAGTGTTGAGGCTGATGTTATTGCGATACCATGTGATACGAGGTTTGGGGTTTCCCTTCACCGCACAGCTCATATAGCACTCATAACCTTTGGGTGCAGTGTGAAGCTTTAAGGGCACAATGAAGGTTGGAGCACATCGCAGATCGCAGTCCTTTTTGGTTGGTAAGCTCACCACAAACTTTTCTATAAGAGAAGAGAAGCAGTAGGATTATGATATTCAGCCTTTGGAGTCGTTCCAGACCATGCTTATGCTGTGAGGCTGCACAAAAACAAAGTTTACGTGACACAGAAACGCACCTTTCTTCTTCTCCACTCCCCAGGTTGGTGACTCAGAGGGTGCAGATATGCCCATGTCGTTTTTGGCGTAGACCCGGAAGTGGTACTCCCTCCCGTGCATGATATTGCAGGCTGTGAACTTGTTATTGAAGAGTCTGTCAGCCACCGTGCTCCAGGTGTGTTTGGTAGAGTCCAGTTTGGAAACTGTGTAGTGGAGGCGGTCGTCACGCTTCTCATCAGGAGAAGGCTCCCAGATGACTGTCACAGTGCCAGGCACATTTTCCTCCAGCTCTATCGGTCCAGGAGGCTTTGGATCATCTGTAACAGGAATTAGTTTTACCGCCAATATGCTGTGACACCAGATTCTTTAACAAATGAAATAGTAAAGAAATCACACCTTAGTTTTATGTTACTTATATATTACCTGTGACCCTGACCTCTATACTGTATGTCTCCTGTCCCGCCAGATTTTTCACCAGAATGGAGTAGATCCCTGAGTCAGAGCGCTCAGAGGAGGGGATCAGCATCTGGGACGAGCCATCAGAGTTGCTCATTGTAACCCGCTTCGTCACAGGTCCGTTGTCCTTCAGCCACATGATCTCTGGCCGTGGGGAGGCCTGTTAACAACATGCTCAGAGCATCAGAAGTATCTTGAGGATGTCAGCACAATGCACCTGGTTGTAAGTGCTGCCCTGTTGTAAGCCTAAATATATCCCCTGGATTTCTTGTAGGCTGACAGCTACATGTGTTCTTCTGCTAAATTGTCCTTGAGCAAAGACACTAAATCCCCACCATGTCCAGGATGCTGTTCTGTAGCTGACCCTGCAGTCTGATGGGCAAGTACAAATATTTCCCTATTATTATTGTTGACTATTGTTGACTATTATTATTGTTATACACAGGATTCAGAATGAAATGACAGAAAATAGAGCTTGAAGTCAAATTTCACTCTTGTTTGGTTTGAATTAATTAGTTGCCGATAATGAAGCTAAAATATGAATTACTGAAATTAAATCCCACCTCAAAGTTTACTGTGATCCTGACAGAGTTGCCTGCTCGCACCACCATGAAACTCTTCATCTTGCGGTTTGTGAATCTTGGCCTCACTGAAACAGAGAATAAAAACCATGAAAAAAGACCTTTGAACAATATTTACCATTACATTTTAGGGATTTAGCTTACATTGACTGCAACAGTTGAATAAACTCAAATTAATAAATTCCATAATTCAAATTACATTTCCAGAATTCCAAGAAGTAGTATTCCAAGAGTAAGAAAGTGTTTAGCAAAAGAGAAAGAATAAGAGCAATGGATAAAGATAGTAGTGATTTTAGAGAGATAGAATGGATTTTGAACTATTTTAGCTTATAAAAAGCTATACCCTTCTTCAAAGCACTAAATGCTTAGATGCTAGAGAGGAAAATTGCATATTGTTCCTCTGAATTCCCAATAAGAGAGTGACGTACCAGGTGAAGGCATTGCAACAACATAGTTGGCCAGCTCTTGGGGAGCGCTGTCTCCTCCCTCATTGGTAGCAATCACCCTCACCCAGTACATGTCCATGGACTTGAGGCCTTTCACACTGAAGGAAGTCATGATGATGGAGCTGGGATTACAGCGGGACCATTCAGCGCACTCAGCCTGCCGAATCTCCACAAAATATCCTTTCGCCTCATCCTGTACTCCTGGTTTCTCCTCAGGCTTGGTCCATGCCAGGGTCAAGTGGGTGTAAGAAGTTTCCATCACCTTCAGGTCTACAACTTTACCAGGAGGCTCTAGAGTAGACAAGTTAAAAGATGATGTCATATAATGTCAAATATTTAGGTTTATATGTGACCGCAGCTGGTTCTGTATTTTTATCATGTTGCTTTTTATAAATTAAGATTATGAATGAATTAAAATATTATTATTATTGTTATATAGGATAATTTAAAATCTTCTCCATTAATACATTTAATTTACAAAATTATTACTTAATAGCAAATAATTAATTTTCAATCTTTAAATAATTGTATTACTCAACATCTAACATCAGAATTTCAAAATACTTTCTACATTTTGTCAATATTCTTACCTAATCTATTATCTAATATTTGTTAATATTATTCTGTATTATTATAATCTAATAGTTATGGCTCACTGTATTAAATGGAAAACAGGTGCATCACTTACTCTTGGGATCCCTTGCAAAAACAAACTCGGAGGGGTTGCTGAATTCACCGGCTCCTGAGACGTTGATGGCAGTAACTCTGAATTCATATTCCATACCTGCCACAATGTCTTTCACTGCATATTTCTTCTCTACAAGTAAAACAAACAAACAAAAAAAGATCAGTGTTCTACAATTGCTGTTTGTCAATGAAGACAGTTTGGACCACAGTAAAAAAAAAAAAAAAAAAAAGTCAGACCTTTTATCAGTTCATCCATGTCATTGACAACACTCCAAAGATTACTCCCCTTCTTGCGTTTCTCCACTATGTAGCCTAAGATGCGTGAGCCTCCTGTGTTTGCTGGCGGAGCCCAGGAAAGGTTTATGCAGTCGTCAGAGGCGCTAACCACTTTAGGAGGTGCTGGAGGGCCAGGGAAAGCTGCAGCATTTCAGGAGAAAATAGACATTACTTTTGGGACAGTTTGGAGTCAGTTACTGCAGATTTAACATATTCTTGCACTTATGGATTGAGACTCCTTCTAGCTCACTAGCAATAGAATATTTTGGGATAACAATTTACCAATACCTCTATTTAAGAATTCAACGAAACTCTTATCTGGGAAGTCACTAATGCAGAGTCTAGAGCTGCTCCTTTAACGATGAATGGGAGACTGTTTACATCCAAATGAGCTTTACATAATGGTGCTATAAATTCCTACAGTGTATATTCATCCTGCCAATTATCAAACTCCATCTGTGCTAATTCCTTCTCTATGGAGCTGTGATGTAGTGGTAAATAAAAAAGTGGATATAAGCCAGCTATGAGTCAGTGATCAACCACAAATATAAACAAAAATCAATTACATTTTCAGAGAAGCATTAATTCCTTAATAGAGCCTATCCTGGTATATTTTACATCAATTTGATACTATTTACTATGATATATACTATACATTTATTTCATAAAGATTTATATCACCCTAAAAAAAGTGGGTAAGCGGAGTAGGTGGAGAAGGTGGGTTTATCCTCCACTACATCCATTAAAGATGAGACATTAAAGATGAGGGGGTTGGACAAATTCTACTTTTTTTCTCTCTCACTATGGACAGACATTCTGTGATATAGAAAATTAAAACTGAAGATGTTAGCTCTAAGTGAGAGTATAGATGAATTTCGGGCAATGCATCAAATCCAAATTCTAGAGAACATCAGACTTGAGTTTGGCTCACCCAGTGTGCCAGCCTGTATGTCGTCAGTCTCCATCATGTCACTTATTCCCTCCGCGGTCATCGCCCGGATGCGGTAACAGTATTTCCGGCCGTGTTCCACACCCGCGTCACGGTAGCTGGGCACACCTGGGATCTCCCCTATTTTCTTCCAGGTGTTTCTGCCCACCTGCTGTCGCTCCAATATGTAGTTAATCACTGGGGAGCCACCATCATCCTTCGGAGGCCTCCATTTGAATTCAATACATGTAGCTGAGCTCTCTATTATCTCTGCAGGACCCAGGGGTGGAGTGGGTTTGTCTGAAAGATAAAAAGAAACAAAAACTGGTTGTTAAAAGTCTGAAAAACCTTCCTCACGGCTTATTTGAGGAGAGCGCTGATACTGCATTTATACTGGAGCAGTAGACAGTAAACCGCAAACCAGGTATTATTTATTTTCATTGGGAGATGATGGTAAAATCTGACAATTCTGATGGTGACTGCAGTGGCAGCTGCAGCAAACGTTAAAAGATTTTAACTTTTGTCAGCCTCTGATATAGATTTCCAAACCACAAGTTTAACCTGTCACATCATGACAACCTGGGATTCTTTCTTTTTCAAGTAGAACAAAACTGGAAGCTCTTGCAGTTAGGAATAGTTTGAGGGTTGAGAGTTGCATTTGGCAAAATAATAAGTAGCTAAATCTGTCCTGCCACAGATGGGCTCAGTGAAATGTAGCACCCTGTTCAACTAATGGAGAAACGAATGGCCTCATTTACACCATAATGTGGATGAGCTATGAGGGATAAGATTGAACACACTGCGGTCTGCTGTTGAAGATCTTTAAAGAGTGGAGGACTTTTTGCCACGCAGCTTGCTGCATAAATCACATTTATTGACATCTATAAACATAGGGATTTTTTGCCGCAGCTATTCACAGAGTTTATCATTTCCTATGAATCAGGCAGACATTCCTTTTGTCTTTGCATTACAGGGAATCATTATTCAAACTGTAGAGCATATGGAAAAAAAGTGATTCTTGATTTTATGGGCCAGAATTATTTTCCTTTCATTCACTCACCAAGCACAATTAGTTGTGAAATAGCCTCAGTGATGCCATGTTCGTTCTTGAGCTTGAGCTTGATCTCTCCTGTGTCCTTCCGCTGGCACTTGCTCAGTAACAAGCGGCTGTGGCTTACAGACTTCTCTATCTTGATGTTGTTGTCATCTAGGAGCTCCTCTCCCTCTCTGTACCACTGGATCTTCATGGGTTCATGACCAACAAAAGGCAGTTTGAAGATGGCGTTCTGCCCCACTTTAACTGTCACCGGCTCAGTGAAAGCACTCAGGTCACCAGGGTCAAACCTTGGAGGGTCTAAAAGAGGGATCAGGAAAGAATGCTATGTCATTTCAAGGAAGGCAGAGAACATTCATCATTATCATTATCACATGACAAAGGCTTCAAACCTTTGACATTGATCATCGCCTCTGTTTTACGACCATCTGCCTCAAATCGGTATTTCCCAGAGTGTTCCTCCTTGCAGCCGCTTATGACCAGTTTATGGGTTGCACCTTCTTTAGTGATGATGAAATTGTCATCTGTGGATATCTGATAGGAGGGGGGTCACATAAATGAAAATAAACAAAAAGCAAGCAACAAAAAAGTTTGCAAATAAATCAGTCATTCATTAAAATTGGTAACAATGAAATTAAAGGACAATGCCACCATTTTGACATGTGAGTCCATAGACTGTGTATCTAAAAGTGAACCAAATTTTTGAGGTACATTACAGACACATATGAAACCTGTGGCAATATTCTGGCAAAAATGGATTCCAGATTTCTCAATAATGTAAAAACATACAGAGCAATGCTGTTTCTTTACGGAATTTCTTAACTGTCATCATATGACACCCACATGGTACCCACAAAAATGGCGAGCTTGTCCTTTAAGACTAACCTTCTTGCCGTCTCTGAACCAGGCTCCCTCACAGTCTTCACTGCTGAGCTTACATGTTATCTCAGCAGTCTCACCGATGATGGCATTGACATCAGACAACCCACTGATGAACTGAACCCCTGGATCTGACATACACAACAACAAGCAGTTAGAGACTGTAAATGTTTATTTGTGTCAAGTCCAACAAACTGAAACAAAAAACAGAGTAGAGAGTGCTACATTTGGGTCAAAATCTTCAGTAGAAGGTGCTCTTTGCTGTGGAGTGATTGCATCAAAGAAGAAAAAAAATCCAAGGCACTCTTCATAGAAAAAGGTAAAAAGCCTTTATTCCATTGGCTTTTTCAAAGAACAGGTGAAAAACTCAAAAACTCAGGGAGCACAAAGCTCCAAACAATTCCATGTTGAACATGTTTCTTCTTTGAAAGTTACAGGTTACTTTTGCACTGAGTAAATTCATATATTTAATATAATATAATTGTTCTTCCAGAATTTTCACTCTTCTTTTTTCAGTTTCTTGCTCATTTTCAATCTCTCCAGGCATTTTTGTAGTCTTGCTCTCTTCGATTCCCAGGTATTATTCGTCCTCTCAAAGTGTTCTTTTCTCAGTCCATTTGTATTGATTTTCTTCTTTTATATAAAAAATGCTTCTTAATACAGTTCTTCAACCATTGTTTTGTGTGTACTTTCCATTTGCTCTTGTTCTTTTGTCATCAGTTGCAGAAAAAAAAAATATTGCAATGGAGACAAAGAGTATTTTCCTCACTGAATAGAATCACAATTTCAAGGTTGTAATGACGAAAGCTTCTTTATAATAATAATGTTAAAAAAAAAAACTTAAACCCAGATTCCTGTTTATCCATTGTGGACCACATACAAATTACCAACGTAAACCAGCATTTAACATGCAACAGCAGAATTATATAACAAACCTAGCTGATAATAACTGAATAACATCAGTACATTAAGGATAAGGATTAGGATAAGGATTGTGATTAAGTAATAATTATTTGGATTAGTGTTTTTGCTAGTTTTATGTAGCCCCTGAGTAAAGCTGCTCCTATGAAATTACAGTTGAGATTAGTACACTAGTACTACAGCTTATTCATTCTCATCATCTGAAGTAATACATGTAGAATAGGTTTAGTCACTTAACAGAATAGAAAATGGAACCAAGTAGTGCTACAGATCAGCCAACTGAAGTTCACAGCAATATGGTGTTCTATAATCTAGCAAAGTTTAAAATGTAGCAGAACTCGTTAGACAGGCTTCTAATATGTTTCAGTGAGCAGCGTCAATGGATGATGCAGACGTGTGTGTCAAGTATTTGCTCTATCCAGCATTTCAAATGGATGCAACTGGAGCACATCCCTTTCATTCAATGACACCATAGTTGGTTGCTTACCAATCACCAAATCTTGTATCAATGGGCCTTGCCTTTTACGCCTTGAATGCGTGGCAAAACCAGTGGCGTCCTCAGTCTCGTTATACTCACTTTGGGCATTTGGATCTGTGCTTTCACCTTAAAATTCAAATATTCAAGCCTGAACTTTACACACAAAAACTGAAGTTTGATTCTAAATTATAATATCAGTAAGAGTCTCACAGGCAGCAGAAACTGCAACAAAGGATGTTTTATATCAAAAGACAATGTGGGGTTAGTTAAACAAAGATTAAGTAATTTAACAAACACATATAAGAAATAAACATGTCTGCAAACAAACAGACAAGAAAATCTTGCCAAGAAGCCAGACCAATTGTCGCTGCTGACAAACACCAAGAAATTGTGGTCTCTTACCAGTGACTACATCTTGTGGCTGTTGGCCTTGCTTCGTACAGCTTGAACGTTTGTCAAGACCAGTAGAGTTCTCATTCCCATCACAATCACTTGGTTCATTTGGATCTGTGTTACAGCCATGAAATTCAAGTAGTACACACTGAACTTTCCACAGTGAGTTTCAATAAGTTCTGAATCAAGAGTTTAACCAAGCAAGTATTGTTTTAAAACAAACAAACAATGTCAAATATGAAGCACACAGACAGAGTAACGTAACAGAAGACATCCTTCGGAAAGACACTGTTAACCAAATGGACAAGACCTGTTTGTCAGGTAGATAGGTATGCAAGTGATGCTTTTTTGCATCATACAGAAATAAACAAGTGCTACAGGTAGCACTTGAATGCTTGGCAGATCCAGTGGAGTCCTAATTCCCATCAGAATATCTGATGGGAACAAGTGCTACAGGCAGCATGACAGCGAAGGACTAGAGATTTATCTTGGAGCTCTCTGCCTTCCAGCATGACATACAGCTACACCAGCTATGCCATTTTGAATCATGCTAATATAGATATACTGTACAGTATATCTGTGCATGTGGTTTCTTACCAGACATGGCACCTTGTATCCGTTGGCCTTGCCTTGAATGCTTGGCAGACCCAGGAGAGTCTTCATTCCCATCAGAATCACATAGTTCATTTGGATCTGTGGTATGGCCATGAAATCAGTATAGTGCTGACTGAACATTTCAGTATGAGTTTTAAACTGGTTAAGCTCGAAATCAACATTTTAGTAGCTGTACTCTACAAAGGTACCACAGGCAACAGGAACACTTCCATATGTGCTAATCCTGTCCATCTCAAAGAAATCACAGTCACAGAGATTATGTCTATTCCAGAGTCAGTAATGGGTTTCGTATTACTGGGTATCGAGAACATGTCTTCTACATGTGTTCTCTTACCAGTCACTCCACCTTGTGTCTCTTGACCTTGCTTTGTATGCCTTGAATGCTTGACAGATCCAGTAGAATCCTCATTCCCATGAGAATATCTTGCTTCATTTGAATCTGTGGTGTGGCCATTACATTAAAATACTCCTGCTTGAGCTTTTCAAAATGACTTTTAAAGGGTATCACAATAAAAAAACTAGTGCTACGGGCAGCATGACAGCAAGGACTAGAGATTTATTTTGGGGTGAGTCTCACCCAGACCAAGACATGAGCTGCCAGCATTATATACAGCTATGCCAGCTGTGCCATTTTAAATCATGCTAATATAGATACTATATACAGGTATGACTATCCTTGATAGTCAACTACAGTACATGTCCTCCATGCAGTCAATACCGTGCATGTGGTTTCTTACCAGACATGGCACCTGGTGTCTGTTGGCCTTGTTTTGTACCCTTTGAACGCTTGGCAGTCCCAGTAGAGTCTTCATTCCCATCAGACTCACATAGTTCATTTGGATCTGTGGTATGGTCAGGAAAGCAATATAGTTCTGCCTGAATATTTCAGTATCAGTTTTTAGCTGGTTAAGCTTGAAGTTAACATTTCAGCTGCTGCACTCTAAACAGGTACCACAGACAACAGGAACAGTAACAAAAGACAACATATAACAAATAACCATAAGGACAAAAAGACACTTCCATGTACTAATCCGTTCCATCACAAAAAAAGGACAAGTCACAAAGATAGGTCTGTTCCAGACTCAGTACTGAGTTCCGTATTACTGGGTATCAAGAACAGACATGTCTCCTACATGTGCTCTCTTACCAGTCACTCCACCTTGTGTCTCTTGACCTTGCTTTGTGCGCCTTGAATGCTTGGCAGATCCAATGGAGTCCTCATTCACAGAATATCTTGCTTCATTTGAATCTGTGGTACGGCCAGTACATTAAAATACTCCTGCTTGAGCTTTTCAAAATGACTTTTAAAGGGTATCACAGAAATAAACAAGTGCTACGGGCAGCATGACAGCAAGGACTAGAGATTTATCTTGGGGTGAGTCTCACCAGCTATGCCATTTTGAATCATGCCAATATATACTATCTACAGGTATGACTATCCTTGATAGTCAACTACAGTACATGTCCTCCATGCAGTCAATACCGTGCATGTGGTTTCTTACCAGACATGGCACCTGGAGTCTGTTGGCCTTGTTTTGTACCCTTTGAACGTTTGGCAGACCCAGTAGAGTCTTCATTTCCATCAGATTCACAGAGTTCATTTGGATCTGTGGTATGGTCAGGAAATCAATATAGTACTGCCTAACTATTTCAGTATCAGTTTTAAGCTGGTTAAGCTCGAAATCAACATTTCAGCTGCTGCACTCTAAACAGGTACCATAGACAACAGGAACAGTAACAAAAAACAACATATAACAAATAATCATATGGATGTGAACTAGACAAAAAGACACTTCCATATGTGCTAATCCGTTCCATCACAAAAAAAGGACAAGTCACAAAGATAGGTCTGTTCCAGACTCAGTACTGAGTTTCGTATTACTGGGTATCAAGAACAGACATGTCTTCTACATGTGTTCTCTTACCAGTCACTCCACCTTGTGTCTCTTGACCTTGCTTTGTATGCCTTGAATGCTTGACAGATCCAGTAGAATCCTCATTCCCATCAGAATATCTTGCTTCATTTGAATCTGTGGTGTGGCCATTACATTAAAATACTCCTGCTTGAGCTTTTCAAAATGACTTTTAAAGGGTATCACAGAAAAAAAACAAGTGCTACGGGCAGCATGACAGCAAGGACTAGAGATTTATTTTGGGGTGAGTCTCGCCCAGACCAAGACATGAGCTCTCTGCCAGCATTATATACAGCTATGCCAGCTGTGCCATTTTGAATCATGCTAATATAGATATAATATCTACAGATATGACTATCCTTGATAGTCAACTACAGTACATGTCCTCCATGCAGTCAATACCGTGCATGCGGTTTCTTACCAGACATGGCACCTGGTGTTTGTTGGCCTCGTTTTGTACGCTTTGAACGGTTGGCAGTCCCAGTAGAGTCTTCATTCCCATCAGACTCACATAGTTCATTTGGATCTGTGGTATGGTCAGGAAAGCAATATAGTTCTGCCTGAATATTTCAGTATCAGTTTTTAGCTGGTTAAGCTTGAAATTAACATTTCAGCTGCTGCACTCTAAACCGGTACCACAGACAACAGGAACAGTAACAAAAGACAACATATAACAAATAACCATAAGGACAAAAAGACACTTCCATGTACTAATCCGTTCCATCACAAAAAAAGGACAAGTCACAAAGATAGGTCTGTTCCAGACTCAGTACTGAGTTTCGTATTACTGGGTATCAAGAACAGACATGTCTCCTACATGTGTTCTCTTACCAGTCACTCCACCTTGTGTCTCTTGACCTTGCTTTGTGTGCCTTGAATCCTTGGCAGATCCAGAGGAGTCCTCATTCCCATCAGAATATCTTGCTTCATTTGAATCTGTGGTATGACCATTACATTAAAATACTCCTGCTTGAGCTTTTAAATAAACAAGTACTACAGGCAGAATAACAGCAAGGACTAGCGACTTCTCTTGGGGTGTCCCACCCAGACCAGGCCATGAGCTCTCTGCCTGCCAGCATGACATACAGCTATGCCAGCTATGCCATTTTGAATCATGCTAATTCAAAAGTGCATTCTTGAAACAGACGAAGCATAGCTTTTCTACCAGTGGAGTGAAAATCACCAACCTTTTCAGCTCCATTACACAAGCCAAAGAAAAAACAGCCATGTTCCAGATGCTGACCTTACCTTGTACACCTATCATTTTCACAACCAGTAAAGTGCCTATTCAATGGGATCATTTATTCAATTGGATCTGTATTATCACCACAAATGTAAAACTACAAACTGGTCATGTATTGACGTTGATTGAAAAAGACTGAAGAAAACAAAGGAAATCACACATGGTAATCAACCTTGTCCATTGCACAGAAATGGACAAGTCACAGCAAATAGGGACTGTTTCAGAGTGAATAATGGATTTTATGTTTCTTCTGCCAGTACTGTACAGTAGATCTGGAACAGGTATGACTATCCTTGACAGTCAACTACAGTACATGCCCTCCATGCAGTCAATACTGAGCATGTGGTATCTTACCAGACATGGCACCTGGTGTCTGCTGGCCTTGCCTCATACACTTTGAACACTTGGAAGACCCAGTAGAGTCTTCATTCCCATCAGAGTCAAGTTTATTTGGATCTGTGGTGTGCATGATATCAATACAGTGCTGCGTGAACATTTCAGTATGAGTTTTAAAATAGTTAAGTTCTAAATTAAAAGAACAATCAGTAATATGGACTGTTTAGTAACATCTAATGGCAGCCATAGGAACTACACCAACATCGGTAAACGTGTGTCCTCCTCTACAAGTGTCAGCCAAAGTCCGGCCTGCTCCACCCCAACCTCTCTCACCCCTCCCATCCTCGTTATCTACGGTGGTTTGAAATTGACATAAAGTATAAACTGCTATTTTCACAACAGACCCTACCTAGCCAAGTAGTGCATTGTTCAGAAATTTCAAGTGAAGAAGTAACATACCTCATTGCGAACAACACACATCCTGTTGCTGTTATAAATGTTTAGAACATCCCAGAGTTGCATAAAAATTATACAGCAACTCAAGTAAAAATGGAAGCAATGGTGATGCTATGCTATCAGCTAACCCAGAGGTCTAGGAGCTCAAGCTGTAGCTAATGCTGACCAAGTTTATCCAATACCCTAGCCGCTTAACAACAGGTTGTTTGTGAGCATATTGCTTGACAGATATTTACTGATGCGCAGCGAAGTTGTGGTAAGCGAACGTTTGTTGCATCAACAAGAAACAAACTAGCTTGTGTGGCTAACGTTAGCTACAGGTTGCTTACCTGCCCATCAAAATTTGTAAGGCCAACTCTGCATCAGTCTTTAAGTTTTTCAGAGTTGTAAGCTACCTTCTCCTTTGAAATGCTGCACCAATGTCCACCCAGGTTTTGGAGCGGACTTTGTCATTGGCCTTTTTAGCTTCAGAACAAGGCTTTTTAGGCTTCATTGCAGAGGTGTCTTGCAAAGCCAATCGTTTGGTCGCTGTACGATATTCTATGGTTGCGCAAATGAAACAGAAATTTCCAAACACAAAGGGTGTAGTTCAGGGGGTGGAGCTTGGGTGTATATTGAACTGCCTAGGGGTGTAAAGCAGTTCCACCTAGAGAGTACGGACCGGACTGCTTGTTTAGAAAGCTTGAAATCTCGCCAGTCATTGAGGTAATGGAGTGACTGGCATTGATCAACAACACTTGCGAACTCCCGCTGATATATTGGTCATTTTGTGCAACAAGCCAGTAAGATATTACTGATTATTCCTTTAATATTTCAGCTGCTGCACTCTACACAGGTACTACAGACAACAGGGACGACGACAAAAGACAATGTATAACAAATAATCATATGGATGTGAACTGGACAAAAAAGCACTTCCTATGTGCTAATCACGTGAAGTGCTGTGCATGTGGTTTCTTACCAGACATGGCACCTGGTGTCTGTTGGCCTTGTTTTGTACGCTTTGAATGCTTGGTGGACCCAGTAGAGTCTTCATTCCCATCAGATTCACATAGTTCATTTGGATCTGTGGTATGGCCAGGAAATCAATATAGTTCTGCCTGAATATTTCAGTATCAGTTTCAAGCTGGTTTTGAAATTAACATTTCAGCTGCTGCACTCTACAGGTACCACAGACAACAGTAACAGTAAGAAAACATATACCACATAATCATATGGATGAAAACTGGACAAAAAGACACGTGCTAATCCTGTCCATCACAAAAAAATGGACAAGTCACAGATGACATCTGTTCCAGACTCAGTACTGAGTTTCGTATTACTGAGTATCAAGAACAGACATGTTTTCTACATGTGTTCTCTTACCAGTCACTCCACCTTGTTTCTCTTGACCTTGCTTTGTGCGCCTTGAATGTTTGGCAAATCCAGTGGAGTCCTTCCCATCAGATTCACATAGTACATTTGGATCTGTGGTATGGCCAGGAAATGAGTATAGCGCTGCCTGAATATTTCAGTATGAGTTTTAAGCTGGTTAAGAAATCAACATTTCAGCTGCTGCACTCTACACAGGTACCACAGACAACAGGAACAGTAACAAAAGACAACATATAACAAATAATCATACGAATGTGAACTGGACAAAAAGACACTTCCATATGTACTAATCCGTTCCATCACAAAAAAAGGACAAGTCACAAAGATAGGTCTGTTCCAGACTCAGTACTGAGTTTCGTATTACTGGGTATCAAGAACAGACATGTCTTCTACATGTGTTCTCTTACCAGTCACTCCACCTTGTGTCTCTTGACCTTGCTTTGTGCGCCTTGAATGTTTGGCAAATCCAGTGGAGTCCTTCCCATCAGCTTCACATAGTACATTTGGATCTGTGGTATGGCCAGGAAATGAGTATAGCGCTGCCTGAATATTTCAGTATGAGTTTTAAGCTGGTTAAGAAATCAACATTTCAGCTGCTGCACTCTACACAGGTACCACAGACAACAGGAACAGTAACAAAAGACAACATATAACAAATAATCATACGGATGTGAACTGGACAAAAAGACACTTCCATATGTACTAATCCGTTCCATCACAAAAAAACGACAAGTCACAAAGATAGGTCTGTTCCAGACTCAGTAATGAGTTTCGTATTACTGGGTATCAAGAACAGACATGTCTCCTACATGTGTTCTCTTACCAGTCACTCCACCTTGTTTCTCTTGACCTTGCTTTGTATGCCTTGAATGCTTGACAGTTCCAGTAGAATCCTCATTCCCATCAGAATATCTTGCTTCATTTGAATCTGTGGTATGGCCATTACATTAAAATACTCCTGCTTGAGCTTTTCAAAATGACTTTTAAAGGGTATCACAGAAAAAAACAAGTGCTACGGGCAGCATGACAGCAAGGACTAGAGATTTATTTTGGGGTGAGTCTTGCCCAGACCAAGACATGAGCTCTCTGCCAGCATGATATACAGCTATGCCAGCTGTGCCATTTTAAATCATGCTAATATAGATACTATATACAGGTATGACTATCCTTGATAGTCAACTACAGTACATGTCCTCCATGCAGTCAATACCATGCATGTGGTTTCTTACCAGACATGGCACCTGGTGTCTGTTGGCCTTTTTTTGTACCCTTTGAATGCTTGGCAGTCCCAGTAGAGTCTTCATTCCCATCAGACTCACATAGTTCATTTGGATCTGTGGTATGGTCAGGAAAGCAATATAGTTCTGCCTGAATATTTCAGTATCAGTTTTTAGCTGGTTAAGCTTGAAGTTAACATTTCAGCTGCTGCACTCTAAACAGGTACCACAGACAACAGGAACAGTAACAAAAGACAACATATAACAAATAACCATAAGGACAAAAAGACACTTCCATGTACTAATCCTGTCCATCACAAAAAAAGGACAAGTCACAAAGATAGGTCTGTTCCAGACTCAGTACTGAGTTTCATATTACTGGGTATCAAGAACAGACATGTCTCCTACATGTGTTCTCTTACCAGTCACTCCACCTTGTGTCTCTTGACCTTGCTTTGTGCGCCTTGAATGCTTGGCAGATCCAGTGGAGTCCTCATTCCCATCAGAATATCTTGCTTCATTTGAATCTGTGGTACGGCCATTACATTAAAATACTCCTGCTTGAGCTTTTCAAAATGATATTTAAAGTGTATCACAGAAATAAACAAGTACTACAGGTAGAATGACAGCAAGGACTAGCGACTTCTCTTGGGGTGTCCCACCCAGACCAGGCCATGAGCTCTCTGCCTGCCAGCATGACATACAGCTATGCCAGCTATGCCATTTTGAATCATGCTAATTCAAAAGTGCATTCTTGAAACAGACAAAGCGTAGCTTTTCTACCAGTGGAGTGAAAATCACCAACCTTTTCAACTCCATTACACAAGCCAAAGAAAAAATAACCGTGTTCCAGATGCTGACCTTACCTTGTACACCTAGAATTTTCACAACCAGTAAAGTGCCTATTCAATGGGATCATTTATTCAATTGGATCTGTATTATCACCACAAATTTAAAACTATCCATGCTGACTTTCTTTTGTTAGACTATAAAGGTGTCAGAGACAACATGAACTTTATGACAAACTAGTCATACGTACATTGATGTTGACTGAAAAAGACTGGAAAAAAACAAAGGAAATCACTCATGGTAATCAACCTTGTCCATTGAACTGAAATGGACAAGTCACAGCAATAGGGACTGTTCCAGAGTGGGTAATGGATTTTATGTTTCTTCTGCCAGTACTGTACAGTGTTTCTGAAACAGGTATGACTATCCTTGGCAATCAACTACAGTACGTCCTCCATGCAGTCAATACTGTGCATGTGGTTTCTTACCAGACATGGCACCTGGTGTCTGTTGGCCTTGTTTTGTACCCTTTGAACGCTTGGCAGAGCCAGTAGAGTCTTCATTCCCATCAGATTCACATAGTTCATTTGGATCTGTGGTATGGCCAGGAAATCAATATAGTTCTGCCTGAATCTTTCAGTATGGGTTTTAAGCTGGTTAAGCTCTGAATCAAAATTTCAGCTGCCGCACTCCACATAGGTACCACATACAACAGGAACAGTAACAGAAGACAACATATAACAATAATCATATGGACATTAACTGGACAAAAAGACACTTCCATATGTGCTAATCCTGTCCATCTCAAAAATAAATGGATAAGTTACAGAGATCGGTCTGTTCCAGACTCAGTACTGAGTTTCGTATTACTGGGTATCAAGAACAGACATGTCTCCTACATGTGTTCTCTTACCAGTCACTCCACCTTGTGCCTCTTGACCTTGCTTTGTGCGCCTTGAATGCTTGGCAGATCCAGTGGAGTCCTCATTCCCATCAGAATATCTTGCTTCATTTAAATCTGTGGTGTGGCCATTACATTGCTTTTCAAAATGACTTTTAAAGTATATCACAGAAATAAACAAGTACTACAGGCAGCATGACAGCAAGGACTAGCGACTTCTCTTGGGGTGTCCCACCCAGACCAGGCCATGAGCTCTCTGCCTGCCAGCATGACATACAGCTATGCCAGTTGTGCCATTTTGAATCATGCTAATTCAAAAGTGCATTCTTGAAACAGACGAAGCGTAGCTTTTCTACCAGTGGAGTGAAAATCACCAACCTTTTCAACTCCATTACACAAGCCAAAGAAAAAACAACCAGTAAAGTGCCTATTCAATTGGATAATTTAGTTCAATTGGATCTGTATTATCACCACAAATTTAAAACTATCCACAATGACTTTTTTCTGTTAGACTACAAAGGTGTCACAGACAACATTAACCCCATATGACAAACTGGTCATATATTGATGCTGAATGAAAAAGACTGAAGAAAACAAAGGAAATCACACATGGTAATCAACCTTGTCCATCGCACAGAAATGGACAAGTCACAGCTATAGGCACTGTTTCAGAGTGAATAATGGATTTTATGTTTCTTCTGCCAGTACTATACAGTATACTTGAAACAAGTATGACTATCCATGACAATCAATTACAGTACATGTCCTCCATGCAGTCAATACTATGCTTGTGGTTTCTTACCAGACATGGCACCTGGTGTCTGTTGGTCTTGCCTTGCATGCCTTGAACGCTTGGCAGACCCAGTAGAGTCTTCATTCCCATCAGATTCACATAGTTCATTTGGATCTGTGGTATGGCCAGGAAATCAATATAGTTCTGCCTGAATATTTCAGTATCAGTTTCAAGCTGCTTAAGCTCTAAATCAACATTTCATCTGCTGCACTCTAAACCAAAGGCAATAGGAACAGCAACAAAAGACAACATATAACAAATAATGGTAACACTTTACAATAAGGGTCACTAAGTTAAGGGTTAGTTAATGCTTAATAAGCATTAACTCACCCTTAATTAACAGTTAACTAATGTGAGTAATCATTTACTAATGGTGTTCATGTTAACTAAGGTATTAATTTATACATTATTTAATAGTCATCTTTATAAACTATTAAATAATGTATAAATTAATACCTTAGTTAACATGAACACCATTAGTAAATTACACATTAGTTAACTGTTAATTAAGGGTTAGTTAATGCTTATTAAGCATTAACTAACCCTTAACTTAGTGACCCTTATTGTAAAGTGTTACCCAAATAATCATATGGATGTTAACTGGACAAAAAACACTTGCATATGTGCTAATCCTGTCAGAGATGATGTCTATTCCAGACTCAGTACTGAGTTTCGTATTACTGGGTATCAAGAACAGACATGTCTCCTACATGTGTTCTCTTACCAGTCACTCCACCTTGTGTCTCTTGACCTTGCTTTGTGTGCCTTGAATGCTTGGCAGATCCAGTGGAGTCCTCATTCCCATCAGGATATCTTGCTTCATTTGAATCTTTTCAAAATGACATTTAAAGGATATCATAAACAACCCAGGGTTAGGTGAACAGGAAAGACAGCCAAACAAATAAGTACATTTAACAGATAATCTTAATCTTCAAGATCACAGAAACTTGAATATTTTCAAATCAAATGTGCATTTTCAAATCGTTAAACACACTTCTGTAAGCCTATCAATGCTGTCAATCAGATTTTAGAAAATTTGAGTTTGATTTGACTGGCGCCTGTGAGCCTAATTTATCAAGTAATGATTTATAATCCCAAGGTTTGCTTAGCCTGCCATTATAAAACTGGATCTACATATCATGTCTTTAATTTTGACCATGCAGAGTATCCAAAGTGATCTCACTCAGTTGCTTACATCTCCAACAACTCCATACTTCTAACATATATACAAACTACAGCAATGCAACCCAGATATTTTTTTCTGATCTTCCATGTTGTGTTTTTAAGAAGTATTTCTGCCTGTTTGCAATTACTGGTAGTGAGAGTTGGAAAAAAACCTGAAGACAGGTGGTGGCTGTGGATTCCTGGTACAGTCACTGTTGTCTATTGGGCTTATAAAAGGATGAAAATAAAACATATGTTCTACCAGTGTATTGGGGTTTGTTTCTCTGGAATGCAGAGGCTAGTGCTTGGTTTCCCTAGAGATGACTGTATTCAATAATCCATATTTTACAGTATGCCAGTGGTGATTAGATAAGATTTAATTTACATGATATTTTCTGCCCAAGGCCCTGCTTTCCTGCCTTAGAGAATCGCAATGTAAACAAGGGAATTACCATAGACATTGACATTGACTGCTAGCTATTTATTCCTATACGTTAAAAATAAATTGATTCATATGAGTGGTATTTTTAACATTCAATTTTGGGGGATGTTTCATACTTGCTAGCTTTATCTTCTCCATGCAGTCAATGAACAACATGTAGTCTCTTACCGATCATTGTATCATGTCGCTGTGACCCCTGGTTTGTGTTTTTTGTACGCTTTGCAAACTCAGAGGAGTCCTCAGTCCCATCTGGATCATTTGGATCTGTCCTTTTACCTTAAAATTAAAATAGTCCAGGATGAACTTTTCAAAGTGACTTTTCATTTGGATAGATTTCAAATTATAACTGCACAAGTATGGTATTACAACCAGGAAGCAACAACAAAAGACATTATATCACTAAATGGTCATAGTGTGTGAGTAAGGAAGGGCATTATTATATACTTTAGAAGGACTGCTACCAAATTGTTCTCAAAAGGTAAACACTGTGGTTGGTGGAGTGTTCACATACAGTTTCTCCAATATAACATCTTTAGGAATGCTTCTTATCTCAATATTGTATCTGTTTCATCTTTGTGAGCTTTGCTTCCTCTATGCAGTTAATACAGGATATAATATGTGGTCTCTTACCAGTCACTTTATCTTGCGAGTCTTTACTTGTGTATCTTGAACGCTTGGCAGACTCAGCGGTGTTTCTCAGTTCCTCCTTTCCATCTGGATTATCTGGATTTGTGCTTTCCCCTTAAAAGTTAAAAGAGTCCTAAACTTTATCATTTCATTTGTTAAGGAGGTAAGGAGAGATAAAACATAACCTATGGCAAAACTGTCATACTTTTTAAGGGTTAACTGAACAAAAACTCAGGTCTGTTGTGCTGAAAATACAGCCGCACATCTTATGTGGTAATTATGTCTGTAACAGACAGACAAATGACAGACGAGCACAGCTAGTTCTAGAGAGCACATCGTGATTTTATGCAGAAATAAGTTTCATGAGTGTGCTGTGCCAGTATTACTACAGTCTGCTGCAGTGGTTTATCCTGTATTGGTTGTAGTAATATTTGCAATATGCATGGAATGTGAACCAGACATTATGCAAATGATATTTGCTAATAGTAATGCAGGAGCTCTTGAGCAAACAGAAAAAATAACCTTCATGTTAGGACACTGAAAAAAACAGGTCTGGCACTTCTCATATGTACGGTATGATTGCACTGATTTGTAGGCATGTGGAATTATCTAGTCTAGAATAATTGGATGTTATTGCATTGCAATTCCCTCTGGATGAATGACAAATAGACAAAGATTGGCTTAAGTAGTTTTCAGTTAAAAATGCTGTTGCCTTACTAAGTTATTCGGATAGAGCAGAGATTTTAAGGTCCAGGTTTAGGTAGTTTAGCTTCTTTCCATCCAGTAACAATTGCAACCATCACTCAAGATGTCTTAGTAATGAAAGTTTCCCAGCGGTTCCACTCACCTGCTTGTGTATTTGGGTCAACAGCATCATTTAGTGATGATTTTTTCAGTAGTTGTACTTGGCTGCCTGTCACCAGAGACAAAATGGAAAATAAGTTGGGAATGAGTTTTGTTTTTCTTGCATATTGTAACAGTACTAGGACACTGAAGTCATTCCTATTTTTGTCAGCTCATGAAATTTGTATTTTCATGATTTCAATTTCACATGAACAAAGACATTGGGGCAAAAACACTATAAATGAATTAACATTAGCAGTGGGGTTGCTCCTGGTTTCCTTTGAAGTTCTATAGGAAATCTAACTTTGAGGAAGCCCAGAGTTTAAGTGGTCCTATGAAACATGACAGTGTGGTGGGAAAGCAAAGGGTTTTGCCTAATGCCACAGTATTCTGTACTCAACTAGGGCAAGGACCGTCTTACAGCTGACATCCAATTAAGATATGTGGTAATCCATACTTTCCCTCTCTTGAAATCCTCCCTTGAAATAGCCCAAATCAATAGCTACAAGTCTGCATATGTTTTGATCAGAAACATACATTTTAGTCCACCACTTCTACATTCACTGCTGACTGTGGAAATGCATTTGTTAGGAATAAATCTACTTTACCTGCTATCTTGTCAGAATCCACTTGACCTGTTTTGGTGTGTCTCTTGCTCCTGGTGTCATCTACTATCAGCTTCACATCTTCCTTTTTTACAAATTCTGACCCGACTAATTTTGATCCACTGCCATCTCCTCTTGAGTTTTTGATTTTCACTCCCTCTTTGCTCCCTATTTTCTCAGACAGTGCACCAGCACCAGCTGTCCCCACTTTAGGCTTGTCCTTTCCTGCTCCACTGTTTTTACCAAGTCCTGCTGCAGTTGTTTCACCATCTCTTCTGTCAGTGGCAGACGGCTCTTCATCTATAAGTTGTTCTGCTTCTTTTTTGGCTTTTATGGCTGTTTCCATCTGGTCCTTCTCCTCGCGGATTTTAATTTGTTGCTCTTTGGCCACTTTCTCAAGGTCCATCCCTGCTCCGCCAGCTGAGGTCGTTTTACGGGCTTTCTTCTTACCAGAGTCACTGTCAGCTTAGAGGATAGGAACATGTGAAATACAACATGAGTATCATGACACACAACTCACCTTTATTTAAGAAAACCATCACTCTTAATGATGCCAATCATTAAAACAATCATATTGTCATACACCATTGAAAGCATACAAAAGCAGAACTAACTTCTGTATGTGTGCATTGAACTGTGTTACCTTCCACCACCAGCCAGGCGCTGCACGTCTTGATGCCAGCCACAGCAGAGTAGATGCCTTTGTCCAGCTGCTTGCAGTCCTTGACCAGCAGCTTGTGGATCAGTTTGTCGTCTGACACACTTATGTTGTATTTTTCTCCATCCTCCAGCATGCTGTTCTTGCCCATCCACTTGATCCGGGGCAAGGGGTGTGACAGGACACACTCAAACAGAGCGTCCTCTCTCTCCTGGGCTTTCACCTCCTCGATTTTGACAACGAAGTTCACTTTGGGAACTGTGAACAACATGCATGCACGCACGCGCACACACACACACACACACACACACACACACACAAACAGATTAAAGAAGAATACTAGGCAATTTAAGAATACAATAATGTTATTCTCATATTCTCATGACCTACTACTTGTAAATATGGTTTTTCCAAAAACAAGAACTCAGGGAACCAAACAAAATCTGTATCCACGGATTCTCACAGTGTGTGTGTATGTTGTTACATCCAACATATATTAATTTTATCACTTCTGAACCAGAAAATGTACAGTGATTCCCTAAAAACCACCCTGAACACTACCATGGTCACCTTTTCAACAAGTGTTTGATATGATATTATTAGCAGATTAAAGGGTGAAAGGAATTATTCTCTCTTCTTTGTTGTTACTGCATGTGAGACAGTAGTAAGTGTTTACCCACAATGAAAAAAAAACTGTCCTAAAACATAGAACTATCACGCCAAAACCAAAACAGTATTCTCCTTTACACACCCAACATGCACCTCAAAATGAACTATCAAAATGGGTATGAATGTTAATATCCTTCATTGTCAGTCTGGAAACTACTTGGTATGCAAACTGACCATTTGGAAATGCTCATTATTCATATTTCTTTGGTTATGGACAATAATTCAATAGCAACTCTTTAGTTTTTTTCCTGAACATACTTCTGAATTCTGTCGTGAAGAGATTGACTTCTTCAACATCCACCTGATACATCCCCGCGTCTTCTGGCATGAGGTCCTTGATACTGAAAACTACCTTCTTCCCAACGGTCTTCAGGCTGTGTTTCTGTGTTGGATCTTCATCAAAAGGAATCATCACACCATCCTGCCGGGTGGTAGCAAGGAGTTACAAACAAAACCAAACATTCATTCAAAATTATGCTTGTAGTTTTTCAAATTAGCTCAGATAAAAAGAAAAAAACAACAACAATATGGTAATGAAATGTATGTTGTTCCATCATCTTGAATAAGTGTAAGTAAATGTAAGCCTCCCTTGGTGTTTTGGCACTGGCTGGTATAAAATAATTGAAAAAAAACTGATTCATATTTTTTTGGAAGAAACCTTAAAAGATATATGATTTTAAATAAGGTAAAAAAAACAAAACAACAACAACTGAAGAGGTCTCTAGCTGTCTCACCTTGTAGATGAAAATTCTACTGGTTGCATCTTTGAGCTCCATTTCAAACTCAAAAGAAGCAGAGCCATCTCCTTTAACCTCAATATGCCTCAGGTTTCTGAGGTACTCAACATACTGACAAGGAGAATCACAAGAGAGGACATGGAAAGAAACAGGTGATTGAGATGCTGGTGGGGTGGGAGGGGGAGTGAGAGAGACGTGAGTTAGAATCAATGAGATGAAATGAGCAATAAAAATGGATGATCATCGTTTGAGCGAATGCAATGCATCAGCTAACTACATTTGGATGATCAAGTTATCATGACACAATAATATGGCTGGTAGTGGATATGAAGAATGAACATGCAGAAATATACCTGATATAGATCTGTGAGTTAACTTGCTATACACTATGATTTATCTGGAAGTATATTACATCTATCTGACAATTTTCATACCTTACACTGTTCCTCCACTCGATTCTGCTTCTTCTCCTCCAGTTTCTTGAGCATCAAACGCAAGTCTTTGACACCAAACTCAGCACAGAGGCGCTCGTAGTCCTTCCTGTCAGCGTTCATGATGATGTCCCAGAACTTCTCGTCAACCTCCCCGTCTTCCTTCTTCGCCTGGTTTTCCCCGACTTTGCTGAAAGCATGAGGCAAATATTAGAAAAATAGGTAATTGTTCTGACTGCATTAATGGCCTACACACACACACACACACACACACACACACACACACACACACACAGAAATCTCATTAGGTACACAGCATCCTGAGTCTGTTTTCTTACCTTTTCCTCAACATCTTCCTGAACTCTGACGGGTCTGTGGCGGCTAAAAGTGTAGCAGAGTGTCAGATTAAATTCATATCTATTTTTTTTTACTTTTACTATACTGTACACATTTTTCATTTAAGTGGAAGTTTTTTTGAATCCATGTATTTATTTACAGTACAGTAAATGCTATAGTCATGGAAAACTATTACTCACTAATCTCTAGCTCCTCCATAGCCTTCTGTTTCTTGAATGCAACTACAAAAGAGATTATCATGAAGGAAATTATCACAACACACGCCTGCACAACCCCCCCCACACGCACACACACACACACACACACACACACAAATACACACAAACAATCACGTTTCGAAATACATTGCATGAACCTTGTAACTCTTACCCTCAATCACATTTAATGTTGCAGTGCAGACAGCCTTGCCATATTCATTGGAAGCATAGCATTTGTACGTGTCTGCCTCCGCACCAGACACTTTACGAATCTAGCAATACAAATAACATGCAACATGGCAAGTTGACAGTTGCACAGATTGGATTCACACAACAAACAGCACATATTTCATAACATTTTGGGGTTTTGCTGATTACCACCCACAGGATGTTTACCGTAGGTGAAATCTTGCAGTCACTCACCTCTAACGTGTATTCACCAGATGATTCATCATATTTACACTGAAATTTGTCCTTGTCTGAAATATCCCCTTTAGCTCTTTTCCATGTCACTTCTGGCTTTGGCTCGCCTGTCACCACGGCCTTGAAAACAGCTAATTTCCCTAAAGGATATGTGCAAATATTGCATCTTCATTTCCACATCTATGAATTCCATTCTAGGTTCATAAATGGAAAGATGGCACTGTTACATTCAAACAATCAACTATTTACTTTGTTTGCAAGACAATGGTTTACAGTCATACAATAAGTCATGTGTCTTATTTTAAGTGACCATGCAGTTAGAATTAAACATAAATTGCCAAGAGGTAAAACTCCAGATCCCTTGAAGTGTTTGATTATATAAAATGCAAACAATTCAAATATATGTCAATGTCAGCGCTCTGATATAACATGGGGAGGCTCACCTTCCTGGATGGTTAGAGAGATCGGTTTGCGTTGGAAATCCGGGGTGGTCTTGCCCTCTGGTACTTCTGCCACATGCTGAGTAATCATCACCCCGGGAACCTTAGATCTCTTCCTGATGATGGCTAAACAAAGCCAGCAAAAATAGAAGTCAGGAAAGAGGCAAAATATAATCCTAGACAAAAGATCCAGTTAATTATCAGGTATGACTATAGTTAAAGTACCTTAAAATCTAAACTTCAGAAACCAAACAAAAATCGGCTCAGCACAGTAGAATTAGAAATAAAAAGGCTGTGGAGAGTTTTGTTGGTGGCGTGACTACAGATTCCTTTACTTGCTACCAGCAGATGTCAGTCATGGCATATTTTACCCCCTGAGAGGTAGCACCTGGATTTTTTAAAAAGACAGAAAGGACCCCAACTGCAGTCAAAAGGACACTACTTGGGTGTTGGCAAGGCAGAGAGACAGAACTTTTTGAAGACTTAATGAAAACAAAGCAGAAGAAGGAAGAGTGGGAAAAAGAGAGCAAAGTAGCTACATAAAAGCCCAATGTCTTTCTGTTGTTTACCTTTCATGTGTTTTTTTTTTTTCATATTCATTTTCACATTGGCAGAAAGGCTTTATGTGTTTATTGTGGAGATGTGTAGAATGTAGAGAAGTAACATTTGTCATATCAATGCCTTCATTAAGTCTTCTTACCTTTCTTGTAGATCTATGTTGATATCTACGCCCATATCAAACAAAATTGTTTGTTGCTCTTTACTTCTGTAGATATATGCTGTACAGTATTAGTGGTGAACAACAATGTAAACATGTGGTTTCTGTTCTTTTCTGTAAATACACAGCATTTGTCTGCCTTTGGTTTAATTATGTTAGCCAATTGAATGTTTCAACTTGTTTATCACATGTTTGAACTCTTGAGTGATCACGTTTTAGGTCGCTCCTGTTTAGTGTTACCGCTTCTTACTGTGTCACCTTGTTACTACAGAGAAGGAAGAGCAGCTTCACATTGTGTTCTCACCATGGCATCAACAGAGTAAACAAACCGTACCTTCTGATAATATATTGTGGCTCATATTCGTATGTGCACCCACATTCAGTACACTGCCCACAAAGTTGAATGCATTACAGACTAATTCGCTGAGGCACTTCAAACAACCAGTGCATGTAATTCGCTCTGTGATCCCCTGCCTACCTGTTTTGTTGCCGAACATTTTCTTATCAGGCTTTGGATGTGTAAAGATAGGGGGATCACACGGGAGAAGATTTAGAAACAACATTAATCCAGGGATTAATGATTATTATGACAGGGACAGAGATGGGAGAGCCACCGTCCCGACAGGCCTGACAAACATAGCCGGGTCCTGCTGATTTAACAAGGCAGCAAATAGACGTTTGAGGTTATCAAGCACTGCAAAGACAGGACAGGTCACAAGCAGGCACAGTACACAATAATACCTAATGTATTATTAAGTATTTATTCCATTATTTACAATAATGGATTTACCCCTCGCATCCTACTGTATTGAGTGTTCATACAGTAGGGCATAAGAGATGATAAACAACTTCAGAAATAGTTCTATGTTGGTCTACTGGAAAATAATACGGCTCTCTTTCTTTTCACCTGACTTGTTGCCAGACACCTCATTAAAATGCTGAATATACCGATGAACGATGGAGAAACCTGGGTGACAAGAAATGATAGCAGATCAGTTAGAAGTATTTGAGCAAGGAAGCCTGTGGGAATTTTTTGCGACGGTTGCAAAAGTGGCGTGGACACATGTCCAGGGGAAGCTGTAAATTATTGTTTGCTCCCGTAGAATTGCAGGTTGTGTCCGGCAGGCACAGTTCCTTGTGTTTGATGAAAGATAAAGTATCTATCTTCCTTTCTTCTCTGCTTTGTGTGTGTGAGATAGATAGATAGATAGATAGATAGATAGATAGATAGATAGATAGATAGACAGATAGAGAAAATATAACTGAAAAATGAGAGAGTCCGTGTGAGAGACTGAAAGAAGGAGTGGGTGTGAAGGCGGGTGGTGAAAACACAGTCAGTCAGGCACACTGTGGAGAAGGAAAGCTTGCGGAGGCCTGAATAAACCGAGGCTCTGACAGGGTCATGGTTAAGGGCGAGGCAGGCAGGCAGCCTTAATCCAGGGATGTTTTCTTCTCTTCCTCATTTATCAGTGAAGCCTGAGAGAAAAGACATTTAGGTTCTCAAAACTCCAACTCACACACTTTTGATAAGGTGAGTGGGTCCTATTGATTGAGGCAATGTATATCATGTGGCTGGAGTGAATTCATGTTCATGTTTTCTCTCCCAGGAGTTGGTCGTAGGCGTTACTTTGTCCTTCATAGCTCATGTCATGTCAACTATTATATTATATTACAGTACCTTCTTTTTCCAATGTGTTTTGAAGCCAAAAGAAGTAATGTACTTGCCGATAACTGTTGATTTGCAACTCGTATGAAGATACATTGACAATAAAGTCTTTGTTGATGCTATAAACAAAACATGATAAATAGTCTTCAAGTAAATGAAGCAATAAGCCACTCACAGCCGTGTTTTGCAGTGATTTTAGAACAGTTACGAAGGGTTAGGCATGCAGGAAAGTGGCCTTGAGCTTATTCTATTCATAAAATCACAGCAACACACCTTTTTTAATAAAAAAAGAACACAAATATTCAATCAATACTATTTAAATAACAATAATAATGAAACATTATTCTTCTGTCAAGCTATATAGTTGTAGTACCGGTGTGAATGGTGATTTTTGGTTAGTGCATTCATATTTAACAGTTATACGGTCATAGTTGGGCATTTATTGGGTATTTTACAATAGACCTGAGTGGGACTCAGCCAATAAGAACTGAGAACTATATAATCTAGTTCACATTCATTTCCCCTCACAATAAAGGAAACAGTCCTGAAGCTCTGAGCGATGCGTCTAAGCACTCAATTTGCTGATACAACAAAACAAAGTGTTTTAAAATCACTGTTTTAATGCATGAATCTTTCAGTGCACACAGCATGGAGTGTTTTTCCACTCTCTAAATTGCTTGTTAACACCAGCAATATATGAGATTTTGACAGGATTAGTGGCAGCTCATTTTCTACCACTTTTTGTGATGAATTTACTTACACAGTTTGTGTAAGACAGTAATTGAATTGCTTTGCTTGTTTCGGGGAGTGATGTAGACAGTCATTATGGATAATCACCACCAACTAGACTAGACATGTGTGTTTCCATTATAAAATAAGGTCCTCATGGTGGTTCCTTATTTCTTCAACATGTTCACTTGATTTAATAATGGAATTTATATTTCTCTAGACATCAACAGATCCCAGAGTGTCTGAAAAAGAAGTGTCCCAATTTTAGATAGAGTGATAGTCTTGACAGTGTAGTCCAGACTTCCCATGGCAACTAACATTTTCTGGCAATAGTGATTTAGGGTGTAAGATGTTTCCAGACAGCAGTCAGTGAACAATTCTTCAGTTTTTCCTCCATACAGTCGTTATCCTTTTCTTTCACTCTGTTATTTCTAAATTCAGCTACTAAACAAATTAATTTTGATGACAAATGTGAGCAGTAGGCTTGTGGCAGGTATTTACTAACACAGCAATGTTTGTTGTTTTCTTCTACAAAACTCGCCCACTGGACTGGTTTTCATTATCATGAATGATAAAAGAAAATAGAGGAACTTAATAGAAAAAAGAAAGGCTTGTGGATGCTTATCCAAAGGCAACCAATAGCTTTAACATAAAAAAAATAATCTAATCTCTGGCAGAGATGTATGTTTAGATAACATGACAGCACATTACATTTAACACTGCTTAAGGTCTTAATCTCACAAGAAGTGTAATTGGTAATTGCAAACAAACTGCCGTCACTCTGTTTACTTTTATTTATCTCTTTGCTGCAGCACCACTTATAGTCAATTACTGTCAAAGAATCCCCACAGATTTATACTTCACTTTATATTAGCTGGAAGCAGTTTAGTGGAAGAGGAATGAGTTTGCGATACTGTGCCGTACCTTGGCCGCTGGCGGTTCGATCTGTGGTCTTCGCCCTTTTCCACATTTTGGTTGTGGTTATGGACAAAAAGGTTGCCCTGCAAGTAGAAAGTGAATATAAGCATCAATACTCTTTATGAGCCCAGAAATCAGCGTTTCCCAGTATCATGAGGCATTCTTTTTATGCGTTGATGTTCTTATTGCTGTGCAATGCCGTTGCAAAGTATGTTGTTAAAATCATCCATGATCCATTACAAAGTATAATAAAAAAAATAGTATTACAACACCATATTACAGTGCAACAGCGGCTAAGTGTTTAGTGATATAGTGATGACAGTTGATGTGTGTTAAAGATCTGTTGTTTCATTTAGTCTTATTTAACCAGAGCAATATTCTAGCCCTGTTTAGCCTTTTTAGGACCGCAGCCTTGACCTGGCAGGCACTTGCCAAGATGTCCAATAAATTTGAAGTGTGACACATTCTGGCTGTAGATCCTAAATATATTATACCACTGCACTGGCACATGATAATACCTGTCTTGTTCACAGCAAGCAGTTTACAGTGGTATAGACAACATTTTATCTTGTGTATATGAGAGAGAGGGTGAGAAAGAAAGGGAGAGTATGTTTATATTAAGCATTGTGCCTTGCCTTTTGTTTTTGACAAGTGTGACCACTATAAATGCCAAGTAAACAACCAATTAAAGAGGATTTAGAGGATTTATTGCTATTATGTTGACAGATCTAACTCTGTGTGCTTGTGTCATAGGTCGCATAACTCATAAAACTGCCAAGACTGCTATCTTGGGAATCGTCAAAATGACTTGAAGGTTGTACTTGTGTCTGGAAGCAGACATGTATAGCAAGGTCAAAAGTTCATTGCGTTTATTAATTAGTAGAAAACCACTTCCCTGTGTTACAGTTAAGTAATTTGCCTAGTTCTACTGGGCATTACATTGTATGTGCTAGTAGGAAAAAAGAAGTCGAAGCAGTTTTCAGTATGTTTATCGACCCGAAAGCGGGTAGTAATCGCACTGATTCAATTCAGGTGGGTACAAAGTAGTTTTGTATGTTCTCTGAAGTTCAAGCCTGATATTATCAGAAACCTTTATCAAGTTATTTGCTAAAAGGATGACAGCAACTTCTTGAAAAACAAGTGCAAAGACAAAGACAAATTAAGTGTATTCTTATAATATCCAAGAGGGATGTTTGAGAAGCCAGACATTCCCTTCATGTCATGGTCGGTCCAACGTCCTACAGCACAAGCCATAGGGGGTGCAGGACAAACACTGACGGCACACACAACCCTGGCTATAGTTAGCTGTAACCCTGCAGTGACTTCATATGATTACACAAAGCCAGACTACAGACTGTTCCAGATCTGCGAGTTCCATTCTCTGAAATCCACAAAGAGATATCAGACGCTCTCAGAGGAACGACATGAGTACATCAAAACTAACAAAACCCGGGAGAGTAGAGAGAGAGAGAGAGAGAGAGAGAGAGAGAGAGAGAGTGCAATTGTACCTTTGTCATAGCTGGTTATTTCATCTTTCTGTTAATCAAAGTTACAGTTACATTTGCATGCAACATATTTTGGTTACTTTGACAGTAAACGGTATTTATTTTCATCATGGATTGAGAGTTCAAGAAAGGATAGAAGACCAAAAGACTGAATCAGTCTTTCATACATTGTACCCACAGTATATTGAAATACAAAGAATGAAAACCACATCCTTGATCTGGTCTTCCTCTAAGTACACACCTCAGACTCCCCTCTAAAGAATCCTGTATGCCCTGCAGTTGTTCTACTTCTGTTATTCTTTAAGCTGTAATCCACCTAGATATCAAAAAGCAGCGAGGGCTGACCCGTGTTGAGGGTGCACCCTTGGTCTCGGACACAAACAAACAGAGAGGAAGAGTAGTTTACCTGTCTACAGCTCTGTCCTCAGCCCCACTGAGACTGCTTTATAGATCTGGTATAAGCTTGCGGCCCCCCTGGGTTTTACTGGATATTAAATCCTTTGGGAAAACAGGTTTGATTTCGCTGCCTGCAAGCTTGTGCCTAGACACAGTGACTGTCAAGGAGAGGCTTCTTGTGTTTAGGCAGATGGATGCTCGGAGGGGGAGGGTTATTATATGGGAGGAGATGGAGGGGGTTGTCTGAGGGAGAGGGGTGGGCTACCAATGACAGGTTAGTGCTGAAGTTTATCTCTCACTGCAGTAATTACTGATGACAGTGTAGTCATCGTTCGCAGAACATTTGCTGACAAGAAAATGATTGGTGGGTTCATTTTGTTTGTGTGATATCTGAATCCTCTTACGCATTTAAGTGTCAGAAGTACACAATCATGGGACTGTTTATTTAGTGGCTCTTTCAATTTCAGTAGTGTGATAATTGTTTGAAAATGCAAACAAATGGCTTATATAAGGTCATATAATGTCAGATTAAAATTTGAACACTTGTTCCACTTTTTTGAAATGACACTTCTAGAAATGTTTAAGCTATGATGTCAAATTTACAGCAATAAGAGATGCTTATCATTTGAATATTAAACTTTGATAATTTTATGTTATGACCTTGGGTGATAGCTGTGTTGTACCTCTGCTAGACAAGCGTTGGTATCAATTTGGACTGTGAAATTAATTAAGAATGTGACCGGAAGTCAAACATGCATTTTAACTTGAATTTTAATTACATTGATGGAAATGTAATTGATTATCAAAGGAAAATTAAATGACAGATTTGAATACCTTCTTCTTGAACGCCTCCACTAAATAAAATGAAGGAACATCCTTCACTAAGCTTCACTAACTGTATTTGTTTTGAACTCTACTTCAATTCATATTCAAATTCAAGAATATATAGTGAATATACTGTAAGTGGGTATCATATTCAAACAAATTTACAATCTGATTCTGAATTGACCCTCACCCTTGGTTGGACATTAGTGAAGTTCAGAAGTTGTGAACAAGGCACTTATCCCCTTGACTGCAGTGTAGGGCTTATATTACGCTATATTACATAATCAAAGGTATGGCATTTATATGGTATAATCTCTTCTAGTCACTGCTGTAAGGCAGTTGTGGCTTCAGAAAGGCAGGATCAAATGAAGAACGAGACATTAAGGGTCTGAAGGTCAAGTATTATTAAAATGGCTCAGTTTCATTTATCACAGTAGAATGTAGCAATGCAACTAATGCACACATTCTTTAAATGTGTAATGGGCACTACTTATAGTACACAACTCTATAGTAGATGTGAATGTTCCTGTTGTATGTGATCAACAGCAACAGCAGAGTCTCACACACTTTGTTTTTGCAGTTGCTGATCTATTTCCCTTACTGGAGGGGACTATATTTAATTCCTGTTATGTTCTCTCCATGGAAACCTGTTTGTTGTTTTTATATCTATCAGAATCTTAATCCCTCCCAATTAAGTCTAATTGAAAATTCAAATTTCCCAGTTTAGATGGAACTTAACACAACATCAGTACTGTAGTACACGGGAATAAGACAATGATTACATCGTGCCCCGACAATAGCATTCTCAAAAAAAAAAAAAAAAAAAAAAAGACATGACAGCTCTTCCAAATGTCCTTCAGTGGCACGGAACACCAAAGAAACTGGTATGGATCGAATCATGAGCGGAAACACCGGCTTCCTAAACGCCGGATGTGTTGGTCTCCATGGGACAGCCATAGAATCTACCAGCACAAGGTCTAAGTGGTGCCAGTCTCCTGTCATGGTTGTCCTTCCACGTGCCGTACCTCTAATGCATCTGAATAGGCCCTTGAGTGGGCCTGAGCCCACATAAACCCACTGGATTAGGAATTAAACCCCTTCAGCCCATCCTCCTTATATTGATGAAATGTCATGCTGCATAGCGATCATTCCAGTCATGGGGAACCACTGAGAGAAGCCGCTGAGGTGCTAACTAGACAGCCTGGCCTGCCTCTCTGTTGAGTACATTGCTCCGCTGTGGGAAACCTCAGCAGTGTGTCAGCTGAGGCCTTGTCACTCACTCTCCAACAAGGAGAGAGGATAAATACACCGTGTGGTCATTTTGCCATTGCATTATCTTGTTTTTTTACATTAGAGGTTAAGTTTGAAATTAGAGGTTGTATTGGAAGTTGCCTTGGAAATATCACACACAAAAATACATCTACAGTTGTATACATTGTAGCACTACAGGTGGTATGCAGTTTTGGTTGCTAAAAACTGCAGATTGCTGGTAAACAGGTTTAAAAAGCAACAATAAATTCCTTTTGCATCTCCATTCTAAACTATGTGCAAAGTAACTTACCCAAACAAGCTAAGAGTAAAACTAGTAGGCTACCAAGAGGTCAGAGCCCACACTAACAATTTGTGTACCATAAGTTTTTGGCAGCAATTTACTTTACAATGACCTCCAATGGAAAAAAATATTACTAATATTATTAATAGTATCCTCTATTTCACAAAAACCTCCTTAATACATCATGTATTTACAAGGGCATGACAGCGAAGTATACAGCTACCTTCTAAACAGAAAAGCTTGTAAAAGTCAGGATCAGTCTGCAGAGCATAATATATGTTTAACAGACATGCCACAGGTGATATATTGAGAAGCTGGCTGCACAAGTGGCCTCATTCCTTGGACCCCGGTATGCAGAGTGATGCAGCCGTCCTTCTTGGGACCTGATTTATCTCTCAGCACTGTCGGGCCATGGAGAAAGATCATGCTAAGGGAATAAATCAAGGCCAAATGAATAGATCAGAGGCATTTTGAGCATATAACTCTGAATGAGTGGATAGAGAGCGATCATGGTTTAGTGTAAAAGATCTTATGAAATGGCGAAGTTGGCAGCAATTTCTGCAGTTTAACAGTTTCAATGGGAACCATATACTGCAGTTACAGTATAGTTCTGTTACATTATTTCACATTTATGTCCCATGCTTGCTCTTTTTAAATATATCAAAGTAATGTTTGCAGTGTTTTTTGTGCAGTGACATTAAAATGCACTTGCACTCTGATGATTCATTCCTTCTCTGTGTTTATTTTCATTTCCTTCCCTGTGTTTACTAACATTTGCAGTTATCATTTTGTGTACATTCATATTCAAATGCAGTCAGGCATTGATGATTTGTTCCTTTCAATCATTTTAGTTTGCCTGCTTGTGGTTACTTTTTGCCAAGGTTATCTACCACACCGCACCCCCAGCCCTCTTAGACACTTCATAATAAGAACTCTTCATTCTGCCGCTACTTCCTTTATGCATAACTAAGATGAAGTCCCCTTCTGAAGCGTCTCAGTCCTGTCTTCACAACAGGCCCCCGGCTGACCTAAACTGTACCTGATATTTTTGTTTTGTTGATATTTTTTTGGAGGTCAGTTTTAAAAATGATCACCAAATCAAGCTTGTTACTGAAAGTCGTTATTTTGCAGCATTGTATATTTCTAAAAAAAACAAATCAGTTTTGGAATTGCAGTGTATTGACAGTGACAAGTCACACAATATACCTGACCTGCAGTAACAATGATAGTTTGTAGAATTGAACATAGCAGAATTAACTTGAAAATAGTGGAAAAGTCTCATACTATAGGAATTTAGATATTGATATTGTTAAAAATGAACGCAAATGACTGACAAATTCAGATAAAGTCTCAACATCTCAATGAAAAATTAAAGTCAAGAAGGAAAATCTCTCTTCCACAATAACAGTAGTGCAGTAGCATGCAAGATAAAGCACAGCTGAATCTAATGGAATCTAATGTCAAAAAAGGTCTAAAACTATAGGAATTTAATGGCCATCAAGTAATTCAAGTCAGGTCTGTGGTATCTGACATAATTTTCTTGCTCTTAAGAGCCTGTTTTACTGTTTTTATTGATGGTGCAGTTGCTACTGTGCAAATGTGTGTTGCAGTCTTAAGGGCTCTAAAATTAGGTGGCCTAATCACTGTTTTTGTAGTCAGATCTTACCCCAGCCGCCAGACACTTCATCATGTTTTATACTGTATGCTATCACCTGTTCATTATTGCTATACAGAGCATGCCTACTCAGAGTGCTATGATTGCTTTGAGACATCAGGCGCCTTTCACATGCCCGCTGCAATGCTGATGGACCACAGATGCCTATAAATCACAGTGAACTCATGGCAGACTGTGCCGAAGAAAGCAATGAGGGTGCTGAGATTGTGACATTTATTGTATTGCCATTGCCATCTCCCCAAGATACAAATTGCCACGTAGATGTTGTATATTGCCATTTTTAGGTGTTTGCTGAGAAAGATAGTGGGTGAAATGTGTACAATAGACTCTGAGTCACTGAATTCTGGGCTTCAGCCCAGAAATCTATGTTCAATAGCGAAAAGCTATTTTTGATGAGATTACTAACAACCTGAAGTGATCTGGTGTCCACAACAGAAAAGACAAAACAGATGCAGCTTTGATTTTATTTTCTTACTCAGCCACACAGGACTCTGACTATGGTAGCAAAGGGTTCCAAGGGAAAAAAAATACTTTATGAAGAGGCTTGGCACAGTAATATATTTATCAAAGAGGAAACATGTTTCACAGTGACAGTGTACATCAGTTATGAGACTCAGGACTATTTTTAGCCCAGTTTGTAGTTCAGCCATGTTGGAATAGAGTGTTCCTTCCATGTGTCACCAATGAGTATTTATGAATTGCTTGTCTTGTATTGATTTTCAACATCTTTCCATCCAAGCAACATTTATGAGCATATCAGTAGACCAAGGCTCGTCCTAGCTTGAGCACACATAGCTCATAAACCTGCCCAGGGCTCATGACTGGAACAACTGGCTCTGCTTAGCTAATCGCAAAAGTGCAAGGTGTAATGCCAAATGGGAGATTAGGAGGACAGAACTGTTCAAGGAGTGTGAACACAGTTGCACCAAGGTTGACAAGCAGGATGACATATCGCAAACATGGAAGGGAAAACTTGGTGAGAAAGTGTGATGAACCTGGTGGAATTAGCAATAAACATCATGTGCTGCTTCCATGTAAGTCAGATGTCAAGCTGAGATGTTTGTGGGGAGCAGTCTCCGAGCTCTATGGGGATCTTGGTGATAACTCAATACCATATACAGTATTTCCAAACATGCATAGTGTAGATCTACCTTTTAAAGTATAAATATCACTTGTACTGTATGGCAATGCTGGTGTATTATGTTGTTCCTTGACTCAAATAGTCATAATGTCATAATATAACCCTCCAAGTAGATGGTGCTTCTGGTCAACATGACTATAGACTATAATCTTTTGCTTTTGGTCAAAATAGCAAGTATAGACAATAATCTGTTTGTATGACAGTTTGTTGGGGCACTTGAAAAGAGTTTTTGTAGTTGAACAGCTGTTGAATATTGATAATTTCATACTCTTTATCATATCATACATATTGAGATAAAATTCTTCCATAGTTGGTCTAGAGTTCATACTTTCATTCTAGACAGTTCAGACTTTACAAGCCTGTAGGCCTTTGGCTCAGTTGCTTGTGCACAATTTTAAAGAAATTCTTTAATCAGCCTCTTCAATCAATATTTGCAATGCTGCTTAAATGATTGCTCTGTTACTACTCTTTATGAATTACTAAACATTATCAGATGAACCTGAATAGGTTCTTGTACATACCTGTAGTCTTAGATGTGGTAAAATGGTATGTAGTAATGTGGTAAGTAGTGTGGTATGGCTGAATAGCAATTAAAATGATTCAATAGTACATACAGTGTAGCAGAATAAAACACAGCACTTCAAATGCAAAGCAGAATTTATTGCATCTTTCCCCGGGGTTCAGTCCTGTCATGAATTCAACACATTTGGAGAGACGCTTACAGAACTCCTGTCTGACTTGTGGCTTTGTGTTTTTTTTTCATGCAAGATCTTCTCCTGTAAGAGATAAATCAGACAGGGGAAAGGGGTCTGACAGAAAAGTCTTTGTCTACTGTCACAAAAATGATCCCACTCTCTTTGAGAGAGGGGATTTCTTTCACTGCAATGAATTGCATTCTAAATCCTCATCACATCTTGCTGATGGCTCCATTCCCATCCTCATTACTCACATCTCCAAAGGCTCCAGGCCTGATTAGCTCTCCCCACTGACACATAATCTGTGTGCTTTAGACACTCAGACCATGGAGCTCTGATCGTTGCCTGCATGCTCCTCTGGCCAGCAACACTTGAACTTTATACATAAGAGCAGCTGACCAACAACAGCAAAGCTTGTGCCGGTTGGCTGCACATACCTGAGGGCTTTACTTTGAACGTTGGCAACATTTAGGCTGAAAGGCAGTTAGTGTGATTCTCCTCTACACAAATATCAGGATTGCAAAAGGTGTGTATCAGAGCTGGCTTGGCTCTTCGTCAGGCCGGGATAAACACCATGCCACAGAGCTGTCAAAGAGCCGGAGATTGACATAAACATGGCACAGTCTTCAACATCGGATACAACCCATCTAGAGAGCTTGTAGTCTCATCAGACAGCCCAGTCTGGGTTGTCATCAACATAATGGCAGCAGACATTCAGTGCTTTTTTTTTTTTTTTACAACAAATTACTCGTGAATGTCTGCGGCTTCCTCTGCGCACTGAAACGTATACAAGTAGAACACATAACTAGTATAAATAAATAAGGAAATCTTGTTCAACTGGCTTCATACAGAACACATGCAGTGTGACCTGTAAATGTGATAAACCTTGAGCAGCAAGTGGATGTCTCTTCTGAAAATGAGATAAAAGGTTTAAATGTTCACAGAGATGAACCAAACTTAGCTGGAGAATATAATAACATATATCAACTATTAAATTCACTGGTATTTGTTTTTATTATTTAAAAGATGGGTTTTGTTCTCTAAGCTCCCGAGGTAAAATGAGGGGGTTGCAGTTTAGCTCTTAGCTCAAATGTTATGTCATATGCCTGAGCCCCCTTGCTAAGATAATTAAACTGCCTTCACCAGGTTCTGTTTGGTTCTTAAGATGGATTGCGCCCTGGTGTCAGTCATTCGACCCACAGATGATTAGACTCCTTTGCCATTGTAAACAAGGTTGACCTTTATGACCAGAACTTAGGTGATGGAGTTCTCTCTCTATACTTTCCACAAGATGGCAGTAGATTTCCTTGATTTGCAAACTGAAATTCCAAATTTAAACCAATTTCCCTTTGAGAATGTAGCCTTTTTTTTTTTATTCCTTTGTGCAGCATGTTGAATTTTAAAGAACCTTCCCTTTTCTGAATGTTTTTATGGTGTAGTCGTCAAGCAACGTACAGCATGACTGTATGCTTTAGAGTACAGTTTGTAACATTTACCAGCAGAGCTCGTGCATCCAGACCCCTTCCATTAACGTTAGAAGCCATGCTTTCTTTATCATGTTGTTATTGTGGCATAATGTTTTGTGATCTATGTGTTATGGTAAAGCCTATTTCCTTTGTTGTCTGGCTTCAATGCATTTTAATTCACCGGGTGAAACTGGAAATAAATTCAGCTGGACCACTGCAAAAAAGACCACAAAGAATAAGGTTGTAAAGAGGAAGACGACTTATTACTGTATAGATTTTCTTCATTGAATTTCAGGCTATTTTCCATCTATTGAGTGGCTCTTTCATTTTGCTGGATATGAGAAAGGCAATATACAATGATGTGGCAAGGCTATCTCAGTGAAATAAATGAAAAAGCCTCTTAGGAGAAATGTGAGCCTGTCATTCTTTGATTGTCACCAAGCAACTGCAGCTAGACCAAAAGCTTAAAACTACCTCTGACCCCATATAATTTCAGTGTTCCTTAACCATCCCACCTCACCCACTGCTTCTTTGTGTGAGTGCTCACTTCTGTTCCTTTTCAGCCCATCTTCAGTAGTCACCTGATGTAGATTGTAGAGTGACAGGAATTAATTTACAAGAAAGAGCACAATCACCTGGGTCAGTTTGGCTAAAGGAGAAATAAACCCAAACAGGACAGGCTTGTGGCTATCAAAAGCACAGTACTCAGATCAAAAGTTGCATTTTGGCTTCCCTTTTGAATTTCTCTTTTTAGATATAAGTAGTATATGTCCAAGTTGTGTCCTATCAGGTTATCTGCCTTTTATATAATTCCCTCCACTTCTTCTTCTCTCAAGACTCTTACTCCTATGTTAAATTCGTTTTTTGACTTCGGAAATGCAGGCTATACTTATGTGCGCAATAGTCATGTTTTTGATGTAGCAAACCGGAAAATTACCATAAACATAGGGCTTAAGATGACTGACTTTCAGAGTCAGAGGCAATTTTAATATTTTCATTAAAGCAATGTTTATTTTTGATATACTTTATATGTTTTTGGTTTATGTTGTCTACTCCCTTGTCATTGGTTTATTTTACCCCAACAGTAAACCCAACAGTAAACCAATGGGGTAAACAGCTGATCAAATAATCACAAGAGACAGCAGATGTTACATTGGGAAGACACTGCATGGCTACACTTGAAAGCGAATCGAATGAAATTTCTCACAAAATGTGGCTGGCTTGTGTCTCAGCGGGGCCACATTTGTAATTTGTAAAGTATTTGTGAGGATCACTTAAGGTCATACAAACATTGACAGTTCATTGCCATTTAGTTTCCTCTCATTTCAATATAGCAAGCAATTATTTTAAGTATTTTTTAGTACAATGAGGCTCCAAGAAAAATGTCCCTCATTGACTCATCCAAATCTCTAATGTTGCTCGGTGGAAATACAAAACAAGACACAACTTTGCTCCCTGGGAACAATCCCCCTCTATGTGTTACCTTCAATGTCTTTCTGAAGGAACATGCTTAAAACCTTGGCATCTAAGATCAACATCAAGATGACCCCCTATGCCCAGCAGTCTATGAATATAGCCATGGGGATTCCCATGTTTGCCTCTTTGTGTTTATTTGAACGCACACTGAGTCGAGGACGTCTGCACTGCATTATGACCCCCAGCATTGAACCCCAGCAATCAGAATTAGCATAATGTAAATCCAAACTCATGCTGATTTTCTTTTCCATGTATTAAAGCAGCTTGTGTAATATGAGACCTAACAAAGACCAAAGTGTTTTTTTTTTATTTTTGTTTTTTACTGTCACCTTTTCATATCAAGACTTTATAAGTCTATAATCCCACATGATAACCGAGGTTGACCAATATTGCACGATTATACAGTAGATGACACTAAGATGAAACCTTTTAAAAACAGATTTTACAGTATTACAGTCTGATAAATAAGATATAATCTGTCTACAAGTGTCAATTGCAAAGAAAACTGTGATTGTGACTATACTGTATCTATTAGTAGCTTAGTGTCATAGAGAAACTATTCCAAAACTAATTATGGATGCATGTACAAATGTAAATAATAATGAAGGAAGGCCTCTAAAGTAAAATGAAATAAACTGAAATAAAAAAAAAAAATAAGTTAAATAAAAAAACAAAAAAACAATTACATATCTCAGCTTTATACTCCATATGTAAAATTGTATTTCATGTAACAATATTAATAATAATAGGCTACTTTTCAAAATATGGTCATGTATAAATAAAATGGGCAAATTCAAAGAGATTAAAATATGTGAAAATTATACAGCTATTTTAAATGTGATTTGAAAGATGACACTCTCACTACTAATTAGTGGTTTACATGTGGACACAATTTTATTCTTTTAACTCCATGAAGTCTACAGTTCTCAAAGATGACTGACAGAGCCAGTTCCACCGCCAAGAGCAGTGTACACATGAACATGATCCGGCTGATACCAGCCAGAGGAGCAGTTTATTACTAGTAATCCACTCAGAGGAACACTGTCAGAGCTATCTGGGCTGTTCAAGGGCAATCTGTATGTGTGGCTTAACGACAGTCTGCACATCCCACCATTTTCTTGTTGTGTCCTTCCTGTCATTCTTCTGGGAAGGCAGTCCAATAAATGAAAACAGAGCCACCTCAGTGTTAAACGAAGAACACAAATATAATGGACCGTTCTTTGACAGTTCTTTAGCTGAGAGGTCAAGTCTGTACTCTAGAGGGTGTTTTTAATCTAATGAAAACTATAAGTCACATTATTTATTCATCACTAACTCATCAAAGAGAGAGGCCATGAACTTGAAATGATAGCTAAATGAAACCACTTAAATAGCAGATTAATTAGAGGAAAAACATTAGTCACAGAATAGTCAGTCAGATGCCTCCAGTGATTATCCCACACAGCTGATTCTAAACCTTAGTAAGGGTGCGCATGTACTTTACGAACATTGTTTATGAAGTGAAGGCAAAATATAGAATGATGGTCTCATCACTCTGCAGATGTCCTTCTCTCAAACACTGGGGATGGTTTCCACACAAGAAGAAGAAGAAACAATGGCAGAGATTTATGTTTTTTTAATGGCTCTAAGTAAAGAGTCGTGTGGCAGTTTGGGTTGCGATCACACGGCGCAGATTGTTACTGGTAATATGTGGTGTCTGTGGCTCCCTATCTCTCAGCAAATCCTGGTCCATCAACCAACAGAACAAGCCTCCATGAGACCATGATACTTAACCATCCACTTAACAAGATGGCCCAGCAGCAGCAATTTAGAAAAAAGGGGTGGAAAGTGCCTATCAGTCTTTGAACTACTGCTTAACTGCATTGCAGCAGAAGACCCACTTAATACAGAAGATGGCAGATAAGCCAGTGAAATTCTGAGGCCATAAGTTGAACATCTAAAAGCTCTGCTATTAGAGAAGCTACGTTTGCAGAACTTGCAGTGACAGCAGTACCCATAGCAATGATTTTCACAACAAAACTATTGACAGGGAAAAATTTAACTGCCCTTCAAGCAGAATCTTCATTAGATGTGCAATAAGATGGGAGAAAGCTTTGGGATATGAAGTCATCAACTGCACATTTTGCTCTTTTGAATCTGTTTTTTAATGCAGCTAGCATGAATTTGATTTTAAGAGGTCCTGATCTGAGGATGAAACAGTAGGAAAAGTGAGAATCATGCACTATAACCCCCACCCTCCCCCAAACCCCACACCAACCATATGCTTCAGACAGCACATTTGAAACGTCCTAGTAAAGGTCATAATGTAGTAATGAAGGTGATTGCAAATTGATTTTTTTTCAATCAATTCCTTCACCCATCATCCAAGAGAGCTACAACCACCCTCCCACTATATTTGCTGTTTTCGCTCTCATCTTCCATTATCTTTTTTCATCATAGAAATCATTTAACTTCATAATGACTTCAGAAATACCACGGCCTGTTCAATTCTCCTATCGATGTCAGTCTTTGAATGGCCAAATGTAGGTTAGATTGAAAAAACAGAAAAGGGCTTAAATAAAACTCACACAGGGACACCTCTCTAGACAACCTGGCATCCATATCCTCTCCACTCATCTTTTCTCTTCTGCCAGAAGCTCAAACCAGTTAACATGTCAAGCAAAAAGCAGACAATTTCACCTGTGCTATCACCACCTTTCCCCTGCTCATCTGTTCCTTTATAGTGGTTCGCACGGACTGGACCGATCTAACACTTTCTAATCAAGCGGTCACCCTTTATCATCTGCAACTGACAGCTTTAAGTAGCCATAAATAAGCGTGGGCCAAGCTCCTCATTTGTCATGTGAGCCCCTGGTTGCTGTATATCTCGCCCTTTAGAGACCATAGCTCTTCTTTACAGCTTCTGCCTTAAGTAGGCAACGCTGGGGAATGACGGCAACAAATAATCCTGTGATAATAATGGGCCTTTGCTCCTCAATAATGATGAAAGAGACCCCTCATAAAAATACCTTTTTAAGCTTTCATTTCATTAAACAACAGGACCATTAGTATCTCAGAATTTATTCAGTGGTGGACCCGCTGTAGGGGATTTTTCCAACAGGCCACTGCTGGAAATTGCATTTTAAGTGCATTTTAAGTGTCACCCAAACCTTTCTGGAGAAATTTCTGGAGAATAAGAATTCCATCATCATTATCTTCTGGTTTCAGGGTTTCAGACTCAGGAAGGTAAATGCCAAGATATTTGAATCCCCCTTCACAAACACCGCCCACACCCCTAACCTCCCACCGCTCCATCACCTATTGAATAAGAAACTTCAAGAAAAAAAAAAGTTGTATAAAAGTTACTTCTCAGTCTTCACAAATTGACTTCATAATCCACATCACTTCATACCACGCTAAGTAATTTCAACTTGATCTATGAACCTATTTAGTTCAGTGAATGCTTTATAAGTTGTTCTTAGCACTAAAAGTTGTATTATTATATTTGAAATGTTGTCAGTGTGTTTAGGGTGAGGACATGTTGACATACTGTATAGTTTAGGTGAATGCCAGGCATTACACATTATTAATAAGGCAATCTGAGATTAACTGTGGTTCCATCTACAGCCATTAATCTTAGAAGGATGTGTCATATGCCTACTAATTGGTTTTCAGGAACTTTGCCCAATCTTAACTGTTGTGTGGCGAAATCACAGATGAGAATTCTATTGACTATTGAGCTGTAGCCTCATTAGTCATCCCACATAAAGTTTGCAGAGACTGTATGATGAATCACTGGTTTTAACTGTGCGAACAGGTAAATATAAGCTTCGTACCCAACAGCTGGCTGAAACAGACCCTGAGACCGATAGTATGCTATTAGCTATGCACAATGCAGTAAATTTATGAATAAGGGGTAAAACAATCACCCAAATTATTAAATCAAAAAATATTTCATTTTACTGGCAATGGAATCTCACTCACACAAGTGGAAATACTCTATGTTACACCCTATTCAGGCACATGTTTCATATACACTTGATCAATCAGGACTGGACAGGTCAGTTGGCAGGTATAGGATAACATTTGTCAAAGGCTTTAAAGCCAGCAAATAACAACAAGTCCAAAGGAAAGGGATAAATGATGCTCCTGGACAGAGTCTTGGCATTTGTTTGTTCCATTCAGGAGCACTAGAAACTTAATGATTAAAACTAACTTTGTAGGGTAAGTCAAAATTTAAGTCAAATTAAAAAACATGTCAACAATATTTTCATTAAAATTTCATTACTATCAAATATGATTGCAAACTTTACAGAACAGAAAAATGCATGTGTGTATATATACACAATATGTGGGGAAATGGGAAATGGGCACACTGACTCATCAATATGTACAGTGACAAACTGTGGTGAATCCCCACATTGCCTAGTCAATGTGGCCAGAAAATGCTAATCACAGCGGTATGAGACTCTCTCAAGCGACTTGCAACACACTTTGTTCTCAAGCCAAAAACCTAAATGACAAAGCATTATTATTATTACAGTATCTTCCATTGTGATGTGTTACCTCTTCACTAGACGTTTATGTTGGATCTCCGCTCTAATTAACTAGCTTAACTGTCTCTACTGTGAGAATGTGACTTCATTATTTGTGTCAATTCTGTGCCACCACAAGCTGCTCCAGAGACCCGTCGATGTTGTTGCAGTTCCTTGGTCACCGATAGAGGTCAATAAATGTAATAGATTACTTAATCCCCTTTAAGATTAAGGTTCTACAACGGTAAGTTGTAGGTAGGTTTTGATCAATTATGTTTGGTGTTTAACAGGTGTTGGAAATATATATACATGTTACATCACATGATATCACATAATCAGGAAGATGACATTTTCTTTTGTAATGAAACAGAAAGACAAACACATAATGAGAAAAGGAAATAAAAGACAAAAAAGAAGAAGGATAAAAAGAAGAAAGCAAAACTCTAGCAGCACCCTCTCACCTCACCCTTACTCTATCTCAGAACCCCCCCCCCACCACCACCACCACCACCCCCAGCACCCCACAACCCCACACATCCCGTCCCCACCCCAGAACCCTGCACTCTCACCATGCAGGAGCCACACAGCACCAATGTCACTCCTGCATAATTCCAGAGTATATTGCCCGCATACAGCATGCATTTGTTATATGTCACATACAGTACACAGCATATAATTACTTTATCTGTTGGTTAACAGCTGTGCATAAGCAACAAAGTTGAATAACATGTTAGACGGGCATCAAAGCCAGCACTATTAAAACAATAATACTTCTTGTTCATGTCAAGAGCTTCCTTTGAATTGATCCAGTAAGGTATAACAAACACATAAGTGTAGTACATCTTGAAGCAACATTGCAAATCAGTGTTTTCCACTGATGAGTATTAGTAGTATTCATCATTGAGAGGTGGTGAAACAAGTTTAAAAAGAGAATAAAAAATAATGAAGTATGTAATAAAGTAAATATGAATAACAATTAAAGATGTGACTCATTAAGTACTTTACAGTTGTCTGCTGAAGCAAACGCCAGGCAGGATTACTAGCCCACATCTATCCCAGAAGACAACTGTTTGTATAGATAATAGTCATTTTAGATATGTCAGCACATACACACCCACACTGTGCACGTGCATGTGCTTGTGCATGCAAAACAATGTGTACATGATTACTTGTACAATAGTAAAGTAAGAGATGCATAGAATCTATGCAGTAGAATGAATTAATGAGTTCTAAAGCACTCATGTATCACATTTCATTGTCAGACCTCTCAGAGAAAATGAGCAAAAAGAGCAAAAGGAATCGGATCATGATTTCATTTGATGTAATCTGCGAGATGTGAGGTAATGGATAAACTTGAAATGGATCACTTGATGGTTGGGTTTCTGGATGATAGTGATACATTAGACCAAACTGTATGCCAGTTCAGACATAGAGAGGGTTGTTTGATATCCATTTTCCAGAGACCATCGAGTGGAAGTGGCTTGCATGAGGTTTTCATGAGGAAGTGATAATCATCCAAGACAAACACCATTGGTTTTCCTCCTGTTAAAAAGCAATTTATGAAGTGGATGGGTGCCCAAGTCTTTGCCCCATGGAACACCTTGGGCAAGCATTGTTGATCACAGTTGCAATTAAATGAGAAAAATGTGACAGTGAGATTATATGTGCTCTGGAGGTCTATGAACTCACTGCCACTAACGCTAACCTTATCCCTATCTCCACTGAGGAAAGTTGATACTGTAGGCTGGCCATCTATCAAGAAAATTGGAGACTGATTAAAAATATGTGAGGTGTTTTGTTGTGTTTTTGCCATATAGTGAGCAAATAGGAGATAATAGGAGCAAACTTCTCATGGCCTATTTTCAGAGGTGTATTGGAGTAAATCAGACTTAATAACTTGTGTGGGAGTACTACTGTGTGTAATATTCAATATCAAGAGGTTTGTGTAACATAACTCAAAGTAATTCAGAAATCAGTGAGAAATAATTACTGAAAAACTCAACTGAACAGTGCTAAGAAAGCGCAGTGTACTGTAACTGACACTGCTACTGTTATGCGGACCTAATCAGTGCCTCAGAAACTAAATTAAATATAAATCAATATTATGACTATAGTGCTATCAGAAATGAATGCTAGTAATTTCAAAGAAGATCCAGCGCATTTCTGTCTTATTTTCTGAGGCAAGTTGGTCCTAACTTCAGGGATCCTAAACAAATGTCTGCTTTCTTGTCCTTGTACTCCAAAAGGCTACAATACTGATCATAAGAATACAATATGGCTTGGGGCCAAGCCATATTGTAGAAGAATTTATCACAAAAATCAGAAAATTAACTGAATTATCTGAATTCAACTTGAAGCCAATTTTAACAGGCTAAAATAGTAGATCTGATCGCTCTTTTCAGTTCTGCAGTAGTGAAAGGCTCCAGGTATTCTTCTTACAGTGAGACAAAGTATAGAATAGAACAAAGGTAATAACAAAGAGAACAGAATTGATCCCACGCACCCATTGTAAAATAAAGCAGAGTCTTTTTAAAGTCTTTAAAAAGGTGCACCACAACCAGTCACTAGGAAATAGCTGATGTTTAACATCATTCAAAGTGAGTGGCATAAACAGGATTAGAGACCGAGAGGCTGCACTGAATAAGATGGTACCTGTGTGGCAGTTGCCTGTGACACGGTGATTGTGATTCATAACAAGGTCAAAGGTACATCAAGTTCTCTCCACACTTAATGGATGGCATTTCGTCACTGCCGCTTTGGATCTTTGGAGTGGAGGTTAAATGAATTCTGATTGCACTCCGTTGACCGGCAGACAAATGCCCGGTCTGTGGGTCAGGTGAATGCATTCTTCAGAATAAATCGACAGAAATGATATGCTACTGCCAGTCAGTGAGTGCACTTCAGACGCATCAGGGGAATGTGTTTTCTGGCCTCCCTGTCACTTAGAGTGCACACCTCTTCCACAGACCATTTACCTCTCTTTTTGAGGTATGGCGGGTTTGAACGCAGACCTAGTTTCAGCAGAATCAGCCTCTTATGTTACTTGTGCCAGAGCCTGGTATAGACACCACAGACAGTACAGATAAAACATTTACAAGAGAGTGTTTTTCATGTCGTCATCAAGTAAGCAAAAAAATGGTGTCTCGTGGTATGACCTCAGTATAGTGAGACTAAAACACAAAACATCATGAGATGAAATTGATTAAACGGGCATCAGCAATTATCTGCTTAGATTACTAATGATGGCATCTGCCACTGAATTGTTGTTGGTTTTTAGCTATTGTCTGAAGGCTGGCTCTAATTTAGTTCCTGATGTGTCCCCTGAGGTTTCCTCAACAATTAGTGGAACCCCCTTAGGTTATCATTCAATAAACCGCTGTTGACAAATACTGAGTGGGAGATCAATAACGATGATGGCTTGTGATTATTTTAGCAATCGCAATCCTCCTCTCCAGAAGATAATTTCCTCCAGCAAACTTTCTGAATCAGAGTCTCTCCCACACAGAAAAGTGCTTCACTGCCACTTGTAATTAATTGCAACAATTGATCATGATCACTTTGATGATGACTTTCATTTTCACTGTTTGCGTGTTTATGTGGAATGAGCACAAACTCTGAAATGCAGATTATGTGTTGTGGACACAAATTATGTAAACATTACATTTCTCCACCACAAATTGGATTATTTGACAATACCATGAATTGGATTGTGTGACAATAGCACAAATTGGACTCTTTTCACCAGGTTAGGGTTAGGGTTAGGTTTGGATTAGGTTTAGGCAACAAAAGTTTGGTTAAGGTTTTGGTTAAGGTTTTGGACACCAGGTGAATGCAATTACTTACTTACTTACTTACTTACTTACTCCTCTTCATCCCCTATGGGACATAAGGCTGCAATGAGCTCTCTCCATCGCATTTTGTCCTTGGCAACATGTTGTGCCTCTCCCCATGACAGGTTCATCTTGTTCAGCTCCTCTGTCACAGTTCTGCGCCAGGTGGTTTTGGGCCTCCCAGGTTTTCTTTTGCCTGGTGGTGTCCATCTTAAGGCAACTCTCGGGATCTGGTTCTGCTCCATTCTTAGCACATGGCCCAGCCATCTCAAACGTAAAGAATGATGGCTACGCCATGTGTGTGGGTGTTCTCATGGCCTGAATGGAGGATGACAGATCCATCATTCAGAACTTGACGTCCAGAGCCACTCCAACGACATTCACTTATCCCCAGGATGTCCAGATGGTACCTCTTCATCTCACTGAGGACTTGTGCTGTCTTGGAGGTCTCATACATGGTTTGGATGTTCCATGCTCCAAGGCGGATCTTGGTTTTTGGCCCCAGTAGACTCTCTTTCGCACTCCTGACTTCCTTTCGGCTTTCATCAGAAGCGGTCATATTGCCGCTCAAGTGGTTTGGGTGGCTAGGGTCGACTATGGGCCTGATGCTAATAGTTTTGCTCATTGTAGTTTCTGTAACAGTACGTTTTTGCGGGGTAGCGTTGTTAGCGCCACGCCCAACCCCCAAACCTGGAGGGCCGGTGTGCTGGCTTTCGTCTGGCTCCTCACCCGAGACCAATCTGGTATGGTTAGACCTACCAGGAGCCATAGACTCCCCCCAGTATAGCTCTCAGGGTCTTAGAAGCACGCAAGCCTCTCCACCACGACAAGGTCACAGCACAGGGAGAAGATGAATGCAATTAAGTGCAGTTAACTAGCTGGTAGGATAGAAAACCAGCAGCACTCTGGGCCCAGAGGACCAAGATTGAGAATCACTGGCTAAGCTGATGACATCAGACAAACCAATCCAAGGCAACCTGCTTATAGGCCTAAAGAGGGGGTGAATCTTGAAGTGCATGACATCCACATTACACACCCTCCCCCCAAAAAGCCTCAACAAACTGTTTCTGTCTCTTTCTATCACATACACATACACACACACACACACACACACACACACACACACACACACAGCTCCCCTTGAATGTCTCTCCATAGTTATTTCAAGTCTATCCACCACTGTAAGCAGCTTGCTTAAAAATAGGAAGATGCACACAATACTAGGGAGCTCTAAGGCAAACACAAGTTGTGGGTGCAAGATACGCAATTCTAGACTGACACTGTGCTGATTACGCTTTAATAGAAAATTTGAGTAAGGGTACAAACTAACTATTGTTTCTGGCTGCAACACACTTACAATGATATGAAAACAGCTGCTCACTTGTAGCTGAAAAAGCTCTAGTCAATACCGTCAATACTAGCCAAGTAGTCAGAGCTACCACAGGGAGTCGTTTTTCTCTCACCTCTCTCCCCACAGAGAGCCTGCAGCAGCTCTGGCTGAGGCGAAGTAACAATTAGCCAACCTCTCCACATAGCCTCAGCTGCTAAAGTTACATTAACTGGATGGACATTAAGACAAGGAAATAAACTGCGTTCAAACTGGGACCGCCAAAGATCGGGAACGTCTTGAAAGAAGGCTCAGTCATTTCTCTGTTTTGGTTTTTCTGACACTCGAAGCGGAGAGAGATGTGCAGTGGGAATATGACTTCTGATTGATCCATTGACAGCCAATCACAATGCTGGACAACTTTGGCCCCAAAAAAGGACGACCCACACCAAACCCTACACACTCAAAACCAGCTGAAGTCTGCTTGAGTTTCCTAAGAGAACAAATCTGAAACAAGAAATAGTCAGTAGCCTGTACTTAGTTATTTTTTATCAACAATTAAGAATGATTGTCGTGGAGGATGACTTCAATGAACGTGTTTTTCTACCGCATCCACATTTGCTATAATAGCCTGTCATCTGCATCTTCAACTGATTGAATGACACTGCTTTTGTATTTTTTGAGAAACAACAACAAAACATATATTTATAGTGAAATTCAAAGTAATAAATAGATTTTGAACAATGATTTCATGTTTTGCATGCTTAAAAATACAAGATTTAAAGATTCTTCACATTATTCACCATGTCACACAATACATTTACCTCTGTGAAACATTCGGACCATCATTCTATTGCAACAGCATCCAAATGGAATACTGTGGTAATTTAGCTAGTAATTTACCTAATAATTCAAATTGAGATGGAGCTCTTCCCAGAAACCTGTTAGAAGTCAGTAATTACTTTCAAAAGTCAGCAAATACATCTATTAGACTTGCATGCCACATCTTTCCCTGTGGTATTGTACGAGAGAGCCGAACACTGAGAGAAGGACTGATGAAAAATAACTTATTTGCAACTTTCAGATCCAATCAGAACTCAAATCACAGGTCAATGTGCGTTCATATCCACAAACTATACAAGCATGAATGAATCAATCAGAGGTTCAAAATACATTTAAAACTTATCTTTGCCTTTTGCATCCTGTAAATCCTTGAAAAGGTCTGATTCAATTAATTTGAGAGTGAAAAAAGCTTTTCCTATCCAGCAAAATAAACCTAAAAATCAACAGTAGTGAGACAAAAGTGGACTTCTTCTGAATTGGATGTTCAAGTGCTGTATACTATACAGTATGTACATAAGGGCTTCAGTAACTACGACAATAATATAAATATTATGAATTACATACATCATTTTTTTGCTCTCACCATGAGTTATGCATATTAAAACCTAATCATAAACTTAAGTCAGTCCTGTAATGTATCAGACTGTTTTCCGAAACTACTGCTTGACTATCACAAGTTGTTAATTTTTGGTATACAGTGCATTTATTTTAAGGCAGCCAATAGTTAAAGCCAGCATCTCTTTGGAATTTGTTGGAGGTCCTCCCATGAAGGGAGAGGAAGGCTTCTCTGCATCAGTCCTCCTGAACAGTGGTCCATGGTAAGGGAGAGTGGTACAGCAAGCCAGAGACACGGGTTTAGCTCCCAGTTTTGCCCAGGGCTCCTCAACCTCAGCAAGTAGAGCGGACCGCAGGCCAGGGGGAGAAGCTCTCCAGCACTGACAGTGAGACTCGTCTACGAAATTACATTGTATGATATATATATAACTACACTGTTACACCTCATGCTTTACCGTGTATGAGTCTGAGGTCAGAACAGATGAGAGAAGCGTGAAAAAATCTGGAAGGTAACAAAGGTATTCAAAACAGAGAAATAAATGCATGAGAAACAAATTGAAATGAAGAAAAAAAATACATTACCGACCAAGAAGGCTCAACTAATCTCTCTTGGCACTGATTCTCTTCTCACAGGTTTATCTCATGAAAAGCTCTAGTAGCCTTTTCCTGGCCTAGTCACTGATTTGTTGTGTCTTATAAGCAAGTCAGACAAATTTGATAGGTTTTATGTGGCTAATGAACAGTGAAATAATTTGTTTTTGAAGATGTTCTCCAACAGAATGCCAAATCCTTGGAATCAAAAATGTATTAGGATTCCAGAATTACAAAAGGGAAGTTGTTGGCTTCAAATGTATTGTCATGTTCTTGTTATGTACGCTTGTAATGTTCAGAAAACTCAAAGACTATCACTATGTTTTCAAGTTTCTATTAAGATCAGATCAATGCACAAAAAAAAATTATTTCAGGATGTGTAGTTGCATTTGTTATTAATAATTCAGCGATATCAATTCAATTCAATTTAACTTTATTTCAGACACATAGGTCCATATCAGCAAAGAAAGAGAAAAATAACAAGTACAATACGAGGACAGAACAGCACAGAAATATATACGAGATCATGGCAGTTCACAAGTCCACAGTGATTTAAAACACATACAGACATTTGTTCCAATGTTTCCAAAAACAAGAGGAATACCTTGTGTCACTTTGTGTAGGCTCAGTTAAAGCCATTATGATTAAATTGTTTGAATCAATTAGCCGACATAAATTTATACATGAAATTCTTCAACACAGCATGAACAGTGGGAACATTGCTAGTCACAGACATATAACTTGCACTAGTCCATCTTGGGAGCTTAAGTAAGATTCTGAATGCATCATTAAATGCCACCTGAAGCTTTCTCATTTTTGCTTTATATAACTGCACCACAGGTGGGCTGTATAGAGTGGAGTACAGTAGGCTTTAAAAAGAGCTGTTTTAACATGATCTGTACACATATGAAATTTGCGTGCCAGCATATTGGCTTGTGCATACAGTTTGCAACACTGGCGCTGCACATCGTCGTCATCACATAAATCATTCCTGATGATATGACCCAGATATCTTACTTTGGCTACGTTCACACTGCAAGTCTTAGTGCTCAATTCGGATTTATTGCTCAGATCCAATTTTTTTGTTTGGCTGTTCATATTATTTTTTAAATGTGGCCAATATCAGATTCCAGTGTGAACTGGTCACGGTCCTGAACTGACCCGCATGCGCAAAAGAACAATAACAAAGACGTCACACGCAGCACACTGTCGTACGGAAGTAAACATGGAGGCCACTGAAGTCAGCGTTTACGGTTTCATTTATAAGTTGATGTGCAGTGGAAGCCAGCGAATTCGTGAGCAGATGACAACGAGGACGAGGATGAGGAGAAAGAGAGCCAAATTTTTAATTATGGCTTTTTGTGGAGCAATGGCTGCTACTTCTGTACGGAGGTGTGTGTGGATGCAGAGTCGGAGCCAGGAGTGGTGGGATCGTGACGTGAATGGCTTCACTGAAACAGATTTCATCCAAAATTTCACCCCAAATACTTATGAGGTCTAACACCTCACTGTCCCTCCACTGACAACCTCCATCGCAGCTGTCTTCCATGTTTGTATTCACAGAGTGACTCCCGCCAGCGCAGAATTGTGACGAATGTCGATCTAGAGTGACGTAAAAGTCGCATGAATTCCGATATGACTGTTCAGACTGAGGTCGCATTGCAAAAAATCAGACCTGTATCTGATTTAGGACCACATATGAAAGTGGCCCAAATCAGAATTGAAAAGATCAGATTCCATGTGATTTGGGCCACTTCTGCCTGCAGTCTGAACGTAGCCTTTGTTCACCACATTTAGCGCTTGCTAAAAAGAATGCTCTGCCATAAAGAATGTAGGAAAATTTTGCTTCTGATCCTCCTTGGTTTTAGCAATCATGACAACACTCTTTTTAGAGTTAAATTTAATGTCATACTGCACACCATAACTTGAGCAGACTCTATGCAGTTGCTGTAAGCCAGCACTATAAGGAGACAGGACGACTAAGTCATCAGCGTACACCAGATGGTTAATAAGACTATTCCCCACTATACATCCAGTCTTACACTCTTTTAGCTTTTTAGAAAGATCATCCATATAAAGGTTGAAGAGAACAGGTGACAGTATTCCACCTTGTCGGACCCCATTGGTCACTAGGAAGGGTGCAGATATACTCTTACCCCATCTAGCTTGCATGGTTTGATGCAAATACCAAAAATGCAAGATCCTTATCAAATATGATGGGACCCCTCGCTCTTGTAGTTTAACAAACAATTTACCATGATTAATTCGGTCAAATGCTTTGGACCAAATTGATTGTCAGTGGTTATTATGTATTCTTGAAGCCTATCCAAGAGAATTCTTTCTAATACTTTGGAAAGTATGCTAGCCAGGGCAATTGGTCTGTAATTTTCTATGCTGGATATTTTACCAGTTTTTTCTTTGACAACTGGCACTAATAAGACATACAAAATAGAGTCAGGTAGTATGCCATGCATTAACAATCCAGAAAAACACATGGCAAGTAACACTGAGATCCTATGGCTATATTTCAGATGTTCTGCTGTTATTTGATCAAGTGCAGCAACACATCTTAAGATAAAAAAGCTTTAAGATAAAAAAAAAAAAGTGCTCTCAAAATTAGCACTCTCAGAAAACACTTTTCCCCAATGCAAAATAAACATTGGACTCCAAATTAAACATTCCCACATGGTGTGCATATAAAACCTCTCCACAGGTCCCTGATGGGCTTCAAACAACGCCCTCGCCAGTCGTGAGAAATTCTGGATAAATGACTGATAGAAACTTAGAAATCCAAACAGTGTCTGGACCTCTCAGACGGTGCAAGGTTTCTTGTCCTTCAGCGCAATAACTGCTTCCAAGTCCCTTGGATCAATCTTGAGAACACATGGCAGAGCCACTGTTGCCAAGTTGGTGACTGTCGTTCGATTTAGCGACAAGGCCCCCATGAAAACTTCATTTCTCAAAAGCGACTAGTGACAAAGTCTGCCACTTTTTTGGACCATGGGGAGCAATGTTAACGTGTTGACTCCCAAAGCTTTTGGCAACAAATTGGTACGGCTGTTTCCAAAGCACATAAATTTACACTTCTTGCTTTTCTAATCCAAAGAGGTCTGATGATCACAATGCTTCCCATACACAACATAGTGCCTTCCATTGCTAAAAGTGGGGGACTGTAGCAAATATATTATGTGCATTTGTTGAATTTGCGGTGAAATATTCACAACAGTGAGTGAGTGAAATCTGTTGCTTTTGGATAACATATCAATTAAGATCCTCTCAAGTACAACATCAGTAAGCCATTCTCAAGTCAATCTTAAAGAGATTTAGAGGTGATATGTTAGTATTGGCTAATTTCCTTTTTTAGCACTAGCATGATATCTGATATCTTGTCTAATAAATGTTGCAAGCACAATTTCTGAAGTGGTTTGAAAATTTTGATTCTGTGGAGAGATGAAACTCGAGCAGATATATTGTTGAAAAGTTTCCGAGAGCATTTCCTTTTTTCTTGTTTTCGGAACATGCGAACAACTCAAGCGGATGTGTATGTGCTCTCCCAGGCTTTAAACTACTGGGACAGAAAGGATATGAGCTAGAATGTGGGTGAGTTGACAACAATCCACACTTGATGAAGTCATAACATATTAACAAAAACCAGTGACAGTCATATAATTGGATTGTAAACTGAAATGACCATGGCCACAATACACTGATGTAGGTTGGGGCTTGCTTGTAGGCTGGGCAGTACATAGTCATGCATGCTCATACGCAGTGCCAGCGCGTGCCAATCAGGCGCCCTGGGCAAAACTATAAATGCTGCCCATCCACACGTTCTGGGGGGGGGGGGGGGGGTTATACAATTTCTATAAATATATGATTGTTATTGCCACACAATGACCCATAGCATCAATCAGTTCTCTCTCTCTCTCGCTCTCTCTCTCTCTCTCAAACACACACACACACACACACACACACACACACACACACACCTATGTCGCCTATAGGAAGCCCTGCCGCTGCTCATATGGACCACCAAGCTGCCTCATCAACAAAAAACAGACATAGCTGGGAGAGCAAAAAGGTCAGTTCACTTTAAATTCAACTAATTGGAAATGTAAATAGATATTTCAGTTTATAATATTTGCTAGTGATAGAGCACCAATTCTCAATAAATTGTTATGCCAACTTTGTCAACCCCACTGTGTAAACTTTGATTTTTGATGTTTTTGGGCACTAAATCACTCCAATCAAGGAGGCCATGGAATAGCAAATTCCTTGCATTCTGCGATTACTTGTCAGACTTGTTTGCTGTCAACAGCAAATACAATGTATTGCAGCAGTGAAATGATGTGATCCTTTTGAGCCTTTGAATGTCCAAGCATAAGCACTTATTAGACATTTCAATCATGTTCCTTGTAAAGTCTCCTTGGGATAACATTAATAAGCAGTCAGCAGCTTGGAGAATTTGATCCTCACGATTGAAATAATGGCTGAGTCCATACCTGGTCTCACTGTATGTAGCCGTGAAAAGGCAGAGAGATGCTAGAGAATACGTGCAGGGTGAAAGAAACCAGCATGCAGTTTTCCTTCCCATTTCATACAAAAGCATTCATTTGAAGTCAGGCAATTTGAATGTTAATTAATTGTATGTATCTTAACGTACCTTTTCATTTTCAATTGTAAAGGGAGTTGGTGAAAGGAGAAGCAGGAAAAACTGCTGAGCATTGAGTCATTAGTTAGACAGCTAGACTGCAGAAACACATAGAGCACTGTGTCAGCCACAATTAAATGTCTCTATGCCTGCTTCAGGAGTCTACTTGGTAGGTTTTACACATAGGTTGTCAAACTGATGGAGAAAATAACTGCATAATTTTAAGCAGACATATCACCACTAAAAAAAAAACTGATGACTATCATTGTAACACTGTTTTTAAATTAGCTAGGCATCATGGAATGGAAACACTGGCAGTCAGAGCAGTCAAAAAGCAGTCAAAGCGGCCAAAACCACGGGTGAATTTTGAAGCCAATAAAGAATTGGCGACAGGCGGCGATTCCTCTAACGTCCGCTAGGGGCCAGCTCCAAAAAGACTCCAAACCCGGCCCAACTCCATGCAAGTCAATGGGTCCACAACCCAACTTCTCATTCAAAATATAAAGTCAATACATTTTTTCGACAAGAGATTATGGTCTCAGTAGCTCATTTCACTTTTTCTATTGTGTATCCTTGTGGCGATTTTCAAAATAATTGTGGGATGCACCTATATAAACTGGGGTTGTTTTCCTAGTGATTGACAGGTCGTCTGTCCAGTGATCGACAGGTCGCCGATTATGGACCAATAACTCAATACGTCCTTTTTTTACAGTCATTCACAGTCAACCATGACACCTGGCCAGAAACCATAGAGCTGCTGATGGACCATAGGACTGAGGAGACTGAGTTCCAGTTGAACCAGACTGTACTGGAAAAGTAGTATCCATTAATAATCAACACAGACACAGAGAAAAATGGGATGTTCGAGCTGCAATATAAAAATAAACAGGAATGGCTGTGGTTGTGAACTTGGAAAAAAAAAAGAGCTCCAGCCTTTGAAAAAAATCCTTGTCTTTCAGAGTTTCAAGTTAAGAGCTACCAGGGTCTTTGGGAAATAGTCGTACTGAATGAGCCCTATTGCTCAGACTTAACGCTACAATACACACCAGCAGGACACCAGTAGGATTGAGATGAATGTCAGTGTCGCAGCTCTTGGACTTTTCCTGTATGGAAAGCTCACTAGCTAACAAAGAGAAAAAATGTCTTGAGGCATTTTTAGCAGCTGCAAAAATGTGGACTTTTGTTTTCGATTTGGGGCTGCAGCTGAATATACTTGTGCCAACTGTGGAGGAATATTTGGGACAAAATGAATGAAATGAACAGGTAAATAAATAAAAAATTAAAAAGTTAAATGTTATAAAAAATGTATTGTTTAATACAGTAAATAATTCAATATATACATAAATACACATTGTGTCAGTGTCACAATATGTGATGTGTGCAATAAAATAAATGTATCTGTAAACTGCATCCATCAAAGCTAATGGACAGGTTCTAACTGGTTCTAACTTTTAATTGGTGGTTGAACTTGAATCGATTGAGTTATGCCTACTTCAAAATGGCAGCACCCGGCAGCCTACTTTGAAATTTTGCATTTTATAGTGCGATATGTTGGCATGAGCAATGGAAGAAATGGAAGCAACTGATAATTTTTCTGCAATATCAGACCTTATAACTAGTCCTGAAACTAATGTGTGCTAGGGCTGGATTTAACTGAGACTTAATGATATAAACCAATATCCGCACCAGCTGTGTTGCTGTTTTCACCTCTTTTCTAAAGCTTGTTGTCAAATTCCGCTCCGAAACTTAGCTCCTCCCGGGCCATTCAGTAGCGAATCATTTAGCTGTTTAAAAGCGGCGCTCACCCCCTCCCATTCCTGAAAAGTTTGGCGGAATACATGAAGCGAGCGAGTAAACTTAGTAAACTTGCTACCTACCTCTTCACTTGTCATTGTGGGACATGTAACCTTCAGCAGGAGAAAGGCCTGGCAAAGAGAGACGTAAATACGTTTAGCTATGCACGGTGCTTTGCAATGTTTGTCCTTGTTAGGCCTCTGTAGTGCAGTGGCTTTGCTGTGTGTTATTTACAAATGTGTTGCAGTTTCTGACACTCTCTAGTGGTCAGAAAATTTCGCTTATTGCAGCTTTAAAGCAAGTTCAAGGCTTCTCCAAAGCAAAGAGGGAGTGGTAGCGGCTCTCAGAAACAGTCCAGAAACGTTCAGCCTATATCATCGTTTGTCGCTTCCCAAAACAACTCGGGTAACTTTTGGAAATCACCGCTTTAAAGTTCGCTGTTCCTCTACAGCATGTGTGTTTATTCTCTCCATTGCCACATGGCAGTCTAGTGCAAAACATTGAATTGCTTGAGACTGCAGCCACTGAAAGCGTTTCTGTGAAATTTAATAAATTATTCAGCCCTCTGATTTTGATGAAGTTGACATATATTTATTTCATTGTACATGCCACATCTTGTAACATTAAAATACATGAATGCATATTTCAGATCTAATTACTTGCATATATATATAATTTTTTTATCTGATGATGCATTTATTTATTTATGCTGACATTTCACTAATTAATGTATTTACTTATGGTGACATTCCACTAGTTATTTATCTATTTTTTTTGTTTATTTGTTTGTTGTAGTCCAAAAACTCCACTCCATTTTCCATTGCCAGGTGCAATACAGTGTTATGACCCAGGGTGTTGTGTTCGCAGTGTTTTTTTCCCCCCAGCACTAAATGAATGATGCTGACAGTGAGTTAGCCATGTGCAGATTTTATTCCCAGTTGCAGTGATAATCCAGTAATTTCCAGAAGGTGGTTATAAAATTAAAACAACAATACCTTTTCTGGTGCCTATTGTGTTTTGTGACATTTTAAACTCCACATTTAGTAATGAGATCTGTACAGGCTTTGGTTCTGTTGGTGTCTTGGTTGTTTGTAATGTTAATTCCTTTCACAGCTCAGTTTCCATTTACCTAACACGTACCATTTACAGTCCAGTTTAGGCTTTCTTTCGTAAATTTAAATGCTTTATTAAGTCCCTTTGGGGAACATGTACAGCACAAAAGAAAATAACCAATTATAAGGGATATGATAATAACACTGGAACAAACAATGCCTCCTTTTACAGTGCAATTTACTTTCTGAGTGTTTTTGTCCCTTTTCAGAAAATACATGGTTGGACTTAATTGAAATGAAAAGGAAATAACCAATTATAAAGGATATGTTAAGAACCTGGTTATTCCATAGAACCAAACAACACTTTCTTTTACAGTCCAGTTTCGTCTTAGTTTCTGAGAAAAGTTTTTTCTTAGTAATACATTGATGCGCACGTTCAGCAGAGATGAATCTCTTGCCTGTAAACCAGCCCTGTAAGAAGGTACCCAGTATTTAAGAAAACGTACCATGAAACTAGAGGAAAAGCATGTGGTCTGTCAGAGATTGTGCAAGCTGATCTAACTCCCAAATCCTACATAAAAACAATTTCATAGTTTCTATGGTAAGTGTAATAAAACCTTCCCAAGCAGTTAGAGCCATGATCAATTACTATGTAATAAAAGCTAATTTATAGGCATTGGCTATATTCTATTGATAGGTAGCAGAGAATTACTTTTTATTTTTTAAGAAAGTGTATATTAATTCCCTGGGTTTTATACTTTGCCACCCTAAACCTGTGACAGATACAATGTAGTTACTTGAACTGAAGAGTAATACCAGAGGTGATTTTAAGTAATTCAGCTGTGATTTCTAAAAATGTACCTACTTAGTTACAGCTGTAATTACATGGTAATCTACTACTCTTACTGTGTATTTACCTGGTAAATACCTAGTACTTAAGGTGACTGTAAAAGGTTAACAATAAATGTTGCTGTTATGGGAAAAAAGTGCTGCCAAGGCAAATATTTTCCTCATTTATTCTCTGATATTAAAGCAGAAATTCCCTCCTTATCCTCTGGAGCGTACAGGAGAGCGCTGCCTGTCAAAGTATAGTACAGTAAAGAATAAACGCTGAGGAGCACAGAGAGTTTACCACTCACTCATGCATTCTGTGATTAACTGCCACTGGACTGTGAAACCTTGGAGGGCCCTAAGAAGCAGACCGACTTCAGAGTGACTTTGTTGAAAAGCCCCAATCTGTGTATGCAGGGAACTCTCCCTAATCTGAGTAGGGTATCAAGTCCAAAAGGAAGGAAAGCCCTGTAGAAGCTCACGTCAGCAGGAACCAAGAGATGCAAATGCAAGTACCAACAGTTCTTTTCAATGTTACTAAATTCACCTTACAGCACCCACAGCACCCACAAGCCCATTTCCGTTCAGCGGATGTGGCACTGACGGTGTCTTGGGCCAAAAGGTTATTTTTTGTGTTTCCCTCCACTTTGTCACACCGAAACCAACATTATGCAGCAGTAACATTTATATTTATGTGACACCTAGAGAGCAATGTTGATGTCCTGAAATATTAATTGCGAGAATATTTCGTGCTCAGCATTTAGTTTAGAGATGCACAAAAAAATAATGCAATCACTTGCTTCATTGCTTAGATGGGATGTTTGTGAGCAGATGTGGGAGCCAAATTATTTATGTTCACTAACTCATCTTGTGAATACTGGGCTTCAAATATTCAAATAAGGCAAAATGACTCACCACTGAGACCATCGTAACTTTTTGGTGTGATGAGAGGCAAACTTCAAGGCAGTCCACATTATGTTGTATTTCCACTGTTCCTGTTCAGGTTAGGGTAGTAAGGTATATACAGGCAAACATCATTGAAGTTCACTACTCAAATGTATACATGCTTTTCCTTTTCCTTACAGTCAAAAAGTGTTATATACCCAAACAGTGGTGGCAAGTAAGCTGTTTAAAATTTAAGAGAATAGACAACTAGACTACATTATTTGAGATATACTGTAAAGCTAGGCTTATGATTGTCTAAATAATTGAAGCATACTTAAGCACACAGGACAAACTCCACATTACAGACACTAGATAGCCAGGCAGTTAACTAAGCCTATGAGCAAATAAGCAGACAAAAGTGATATTAACAAAGCATACAGCTAATGTAGTATCACATAAGCCTGCATAATAATCTTATTAAATGGATTGGCACATCACTCACTGTGTTGCAAACACCCAGCGGACTCACGATCTTGCAAATTACCCTCGGTCCAGACTCCATTCTGAGTTTTTTATACATATTTCAAGTACGTAGTTTCCTCCCTTTCAATAAAAATGTATCAGTAAACACCCATTCTGTCGCCTACATTATGGGATAATGTTAACACATATATTAGCATAGTTAGTTCAAGGCTATTGGTCTATTTTCTATTACTCATGGACTTTTACATTATTGGAATAGAGATCACATATAGGCCAACATGGCATTGAACTGGTGAGGACATGAGACAGATCTGCTGTTTGTGTCAATCCTGGATGATGCATTGTTGAACCTTTTTTAGACACTTATTTTACATGGTTACAGATAATGTTAAAAGTAGAAACACAGACTACTGGGCAAGAACTAGCTATATGTTCCAGATTGCTTTCCGGGCAAAAAGTAAAAAGTAATCTCAGAGGCCCGAAATGAATTGCTTGACCCAAACCAAAAATAAGCCGCTGCGATGAACACTTATGATGAACAATTATGAAACTCAATACAAAAACCCCTTTTTGTGCTTGGTAATGGTCATGTGGGACTCGGGGTAATGAGGTTCAGCCCAGAAATGTAATGCAGCATCTCTGTCAGTGTATAGGCCAGACTGGAATATGGTAATGTTATTTTTAAAATAAATGCGGTTGCAGTTTTAGTTGTGAATCAAATGATCTCTGTGGAATTAATGACTGTAGAGTTTTTGTTCTCTTTCTGACCCATCCTTTTTTTCCTTTTCTCTTTGCCCTCCTTAGCATATAATATACTATTGTTCAGCCTAAAGCAGTCTTGTCTCTATATCTGTGTTTCATGTATGTGAGCAGATATTCTCTGTATCTATAAACATCTTGTTTTTTCTGCAATGTTAAGTGTCATGAATGCACATAACATTAATTCAAAAATGAGACATCAACCATTAAAAAAACCCATTCCGGCCTTAAAGTTAAGCACACTTATTAAAGTTATGAGTCAATTTAAGAACTTGGCTGAAATTCATCAATCAATATTTCAAAATCACAGATGTGTCTATCTGCAAAAACATAACTATTTTTCAGTTTTTTGCAAACTAGATCTGCAGCGGTTTGGAATGAATTCATATGGATGTTGAACCTGACTCCACACCAAAAGGACAATTTATACTCGACTAATTAGAGGATGTAATTTCCCTCTCACTTTTTATGTGTCTATTGCCTTACTGCCAGCCGTGCTCCACTGAGTGCTACGGGAACACTAGACATTCATTTCTGACAAACTCTCAGAGATCTAATGCACAAAATACATGGGGAATTGGCAGAATGTGCAATCTACCGCAACAACATCAGGTTGGCAAAATTAAATCGAATGATATTTGGCATTCACAAATTCAGGCACAGCGATACGTAACACCCTCTGTCATTGGTCATAAATATAACATGATGAACAATATGTAAAAGGGTGTCTCCGTTTGTATTAGTTTGCAGAATGAAGTGCCTCCATTGAAACATGATATTGAATATCAAATCCTTGCTCCATTGCAAAAAGTCCTCCCATGTGTTTTGGTAAGTAGGTAAATCTATGGAGGCCGGGAGCAGATGGTTTATAGCTAAACAAAAATGTCACAGCATGAATATACAAGCATTTTATTGGAGCTGCTGAAATGATATCAGGGGAGGAGGACAGGAAAGCTGCATTGTTCACTTGGGCCAGAGGAGCAAAAGTCCAGAGAGCCAGTTTTTCATCCTGTCTCATGGCACTGTGCACCAGCAGGGTCATAATAGCTCTGCTTAATGAGGGCTATGATATACCTCCACCAGTTTATTGGCAGGACTTGGATTCTTTCCCTGTGTAGAAAACCATTATTCACTATAAAAGAAGCCCCGGCTCTAAACATAAGCCAAAATGCACTGCGTCTGTGAGGGGAGGAAGGAACATGACCACCTATGTGAAAATAGAAACAGGAATTCAATTTGCTCTGCCCTCCTTATGTACTGCATAATGAAAAAAGGAGTGCAAGACGTAAGAGGGCAAAAAAATAGAAATGCTGAATGGTGCAAAATAGTATCACTTTGGAAGTCATATGCTGTATTTTATTTATTTATTTATTTTTACAGTCAGTATAGTTTATTTTTCCATATAAAATTATAAAACTATTCTATTCTATTAAGAAGAAAAGCATATAGTTTGTGCAGGTGAGATTTAAAAAAAAAAATAGCTTATTAAAACATGTTACTTTAAAATAACACACCTAATAAATAAAGAATACAGACACAAAATAGTATCACTTTGGAAGTCATATTTTAATTATTTTTTTTAATTCTTTTATTTGTTTTTACAGTCAGTATAGTTTATGTTTCCATATAAAATTATAAAACTATTCTATTCTATTAAGAAGAAAAAAGTATAGTTTGTGCAGGTGAGATATAAAAAAAAATTCGCTTATAAAGCATGTCACTTTAAAATAACCCTAACCCTAAACCCAAACCTAAACTAAACCTAACCCTAAACCTAACCCTAGACCTAACTCTAATAAATCAAGAATACAGACACAAATCAAGACCAGATGATCATGACAGATATAGATGGTGGAACAGATTACTATGATCACCCAGATTAGTTGCATTTAGCCAGGAATCAGTCTCTTTCCTGTGATTGAAGGTTTCCTCGCTCCTGTATGTTTAGCCCTGGGTTGCACGTGTCGCCTCGGTTCTTGCTGAGTTGTCTTTAGCCCTAGTGGGAGTCCTCTTGTGTGCCGTTGTGGTCTGTGTTTGATTTTGCTGCACGTGGCGAGACATTTCATCTCCTCATCTTGCCTGGAGTTCGGGGCCAAGACAGACTCTGCAAACACACTCTAATCCACCACTGTTTACACAATAGAGTCCACAGCTTCCTGATCCCTGAAATATCCCTTTTTAACAGCATTTGAATATGAGTTTTCTTCTGAGAGCAGCGGGAAGACATGCCCATTGAAATCCACATTCTGTTTTTTGGAGCGCATGAGGTCGCAGGAGGAAACAACTCGTACAGAAACAGCTAGTACAGGAATTCAATTTACTGTGGGAGTTAAACCCATAATCCTGCCACTGTTAGCACTGTGCCATAACCACTGAGATACTGTACAGATGCTCCATAACAGTGCCAGTAGCACATGTGGACTCAAAGATGAACTTTTAATAGATTTCAAACATCAGCATGAAAATCAAAGAGAGATAATCAAATAATTAGATGCCCAAACATAGTCCTAATCACATTAGGTTATGATCTAATCAGCACATCTGTTTTATATTTCATTTTCCACCAATCCAATGGGTGTTTGTCTTTCTGAAGAATCTCACTGACTATTTGCTGAACCTCAGATCCGGAGACCACCTGTGAACTTTGGATTTAGCCCCAAGTCCAAAAATGTCATAGATCCTTCACACATCCCTCATAAACTTCTGGCCCTTCAAGGCTGACAACTTTGCAACTTCTTTTACATTCATTTCATTTTATTCAGCTTCTACTATACAGGGGGCGTTCTCATTTCTTCCTGTTCCTGACAGCAACTTGTGATTCATTTGTTGCCTCTTCACTGTTATATTGTTATATTGCCGTTCTGCCTTGAAAGATCTTATGTTAGATTAGATTTACCATTGACAGTGTTAAATTACAGGCCTAAAAAATGGGTGAACACAATTTTTGAAAAAAAAAAAATGGATTTCACCAATACCATACTTGAGACTGTTCTGAAACAGTGGTTATTACCATAGTTGCACTGTGGTTTTAGGAGGCTAGAGGAATCCCATAGATCAACTGATATTCTAATAATGAATGATTACTATGTTGCCCTTCATATATGGGATTGTTATTTTCATCAGAATGTGTTGTATTCAGGTTTCACCAGGAACAACATTGAGTTCAACCAAATCAATTCTGACTGGTGCAGAGGAATAAACACAGAAATATGTGTTCAGTTATCAGTGACCCATGCATTTTTTCCCAAAGTGCTGTTTTCACAAAATAACATGTTAACATTGACTTTGGCCATTAGACTGTACATCATAATGCCATCCTAAAAATCTAACAAACATGCAAATGGCAAACTGGACCCTCTCACATCAGCGGGGTTCATAGCCTCCTTGGCTACAGTTGTCAACAGAAGCCATGGGGAGTCTGCAAGCCTCAGAATGAATGGGAAAAAAATACTGGAAACAACTTAGTAACAACGCATTACAGCCTAATAAAGCATTTTGTGGTCAGGAGTAAAGTATACATGTAACACTGTTGTTAGCTCCCATTTATACAACCCGGTGCCAGAGGCATTGGGTTGTATAAATTATAATTAGAAAGTAAAAGTGGTGAAAGTGGTGATCAAGCAGCAAAATGTAAAAGGTTTAAACTGGACTTCTGTCCTGTAAAGTTAGTCAAAAGCTACGAACACGATTCTGTCTGAAAGTCTTTGAAATGTATCTTCACATTTACTGTATGTGTGCATGTTTATTTTGCTATGAACATTAAATTCTCCTGCTTTTGATAACTGTTAAAAGGGATTAGGTTGTGGCTTATCTGCATGAAATCGGAAAATAAAATCACATCTATTTCCCAGTGTTTGATGTTACCACTGTGCGTAATTTCAACATCCTGAGTTACCATGCATCCTTTATTGGCAGCTTGTGTCATTCTGTCTGAGAAGCATCAGCACGTTGGTAAAGGGGAGAGGGGATTTCAAATGCATCTAATAAATACACTAAAAATAGATCTCTCTTTATAGGTTCTTTGTCAGCAAAACAATATCTTATAGAACTTGTATGTGAAGGGCCAACTGTTACGCGAAGAAGCGATTTGAACCCAGTGGTTGTCAGTGGTTTAGTGGTCCAACACAGAATAACTCAACACTGGTTCACCATGGTGTTTGCTGGGATTCGGGACTGGGGATAATGGACTCCTGCTGTGGTCCTGCACTGGCTCTCTGATAATTCTTAAATCCGCAAATCAAACTAAACTACATGGCATGATGATGAAGTTTTAACCCAATTTAAACTTACACTGCTGAATTGGATGGTTTCATACATCACAGTCATTCTATGTAGCACCAAATGTGGCTTCCCTAAGAATTAAGATACTCTGTAGGTTTAAGCCAAGTTGCTATTCCACAGTAGCAATAACTGTCTCATTTACTGATGTTTTCATTAGTCTTTGTGGTTTTATAATTGTGTCTAGCATTGCATCCTGGAGGATAGAGAATTGTTCGTGATGTTACAGGAGGTCCACAGAGTGCAGAGATTATTCCCATTCATTGCAAATGAAGGTTGCCTTCCACTGCATTTCGTTTCAGAGGTATAAATCCTTATATAATAAAGCACCAGATTAGCATACAAAAAAGAGGTCATGACAGACTGGTATGCATGAGCGATATCAAAACCTATTAAAGAAAAACAGAAAATATTCTCTCCACAGAAAGTAGCCCCCTTATAGCAGAATTTCACCACCACCAGATTATGTGCATACTGACATGAGCATGTTAGACTCGTTTCACTCCTCTAAGTAAATCTATAGAGGGAGCAAGTTGAAAAATGTCAGCATTCATAGTGCATTCCTAGTTCTGACCACTAAACATTTAATTCTGTGACCACAGAGTTTCCAGTATACAGGTGTTGACAGAATGGTCTTTGGAGGAGCAAGGTCCATAATGGCAATGCTCACAGGAGGCAGTTTGTAACTTTGGTCAAATAGTTACCTGAGACCTGAACAGAGACCTGATGCACCTCTCTTCACCCCTGTAACTTACATCTGCGTCACTGCACAAGCTCTTTTTGGCAACATTTTGAGCAAGCCACAAGATCAGCTATTAGTAACACTGCTTGATGACATTTTGACAAAATGCGAGAGCAGGTGAGAGAACAGAGCCATCCCATCCATGCGGAGGAGATTGTTGTCATGGTAGTTTTTGTCAGCAGAAGAAAGGCTGGTGTCTGTGTTGTCTGTGTTGACACAGGCTGCTGATTGCGGCAGTTTCACTCTGACTGCAGATGCCAAAAAGCATTGAGGAATAATCTCCAGGGCGAGCTCATATTCTTCTAATAGATATGTCAGCATAGCGCAGACAGGACAGGTGGTAGACAGGGATGCAAACTGTTTCACTGGATGGCGGCCACTCAACTTACATGCAAGCTGTTGCATGCTGACAGTGAATAACTGCTCCATACACAAAACCATTATTGTAGCATACAGCAGCACTCCAGGAGGAATTTTTGTGGTTGGCGATAAGGAGTTTTTCATTTTTCTTTTTGCTACATCTTTTTTTTCTTCCTTGTTTATTTTTTTTCCTGTGTTCATTTCATTTGCTTTCAAATGAAAAACCACACTTCTACTGATGAAATTTTGGGCCATACATAGCTCCTTTTGGTAAGTGAATTACTAACCATAAAGACAAATGGCCAGCCGTGGCAGCAGATGCTCAGCTGAGGAATGGCGTAGTTTTATTGGATGTTTATTGGAACAAGAGAAAGAGAGAGAGAGATTGAAAGGCTAGAGCAGTTTAGAGTAATTCAGCCCAAGACTGCTCTTTAATCTTCATTTCAAGGTAATTCACCAACTGGTGGTGATCAATAGCTGATTTCCCCCCACAATGGCTTCATACCAACGCATTGTTTGAGACTGACACATCATAAAGGCATCAATGGGGGAAATCTATTGATCCTCAGGCAGTACTTAATAAATTGGATTTAATGCTGTTTAGACAAACGACTGATAGCCCAGAAAGAGGATGCCATGACAATCAAGCTCAGAGGCAGAAAAATATGGTTAAGAGAATAGATGGATTCAAAGGAATGTGAACTGAACGCTCACATTCACAGTATATTGTCATTATTTTGGTGCAGTAATGCCTTCAAGAGCTGTGAACTACATCTTTGCAATATTGCTTTCATTCTTTATTCATACAAACTCTAAAGTGAGGAGAAAATTCAGAAACAAAGTTGTTAGGGCAAATGGTAGATAATTAGAAATTAAATACATACAGAAATGCTTTAATCCACTTCTATTTCAGTATGCGCAATGGTAAAGCCTTGTATTGTTTTTTCCAGTCCAAACATTAGAAGCGGGAACAGTGACAAATTAAAGCACCGAGGTTATTTCATGAGACAGATGAGGGAGGAAGTTAATTCCACACCAGAGTGTGTCAGTTCATGAAAAAAATATCATCCACTTTACTGAAGTAATTACCTGTATCTGAATCAACTTGAACAAAGCAGTCCCTCGCATTTATAGATTTCAGCGTCTGCATTACTCCTCTGCTGTGATGGGATGGATGGTGTTGGACATGCATATTAGTTGCACAAATGAAATCCAGCTCATCTCTGCTCCATGGACAAAACAGAGCAGATCAACTCTCAGAAACCATTCAAATTGAACAATGACGAAAAGGGCTGTGTAAGTAAATTGATCCCTGAATACTGCTGACTTTCTGACATTGGACCATGACCAAACAGAGTCCAGCAGACCGACGGGCTGCTTTGCCTAAAGATGTTTTGACAAGTTACGGATGCAGTACTGCAGGCTCACTCGACACACACACACACACTCACTTAAATAAATGAACAAATTCAGCCACATTTGGTGAACAAGCAAAAACAAGTACAGATTGTGTACAGCCCCATGGGACATTTGTGGTTTTGCAAGCTACATCTAGTTAGCTAAAACAATTTAAAAACATTAAAATTGTAAATATCACCCATAATTCATGTCATGGGTAATGGGTGATGAAGTGGAATTGGCTGTCAATTGGAACGAAAATGGCCATTTGCGATAAGATATGTATTTCCAATAGTATGCAGTACATCCACAGAAAAGGAGATTTTTCCTCAGATGTTGACATGAGTAGTCAGACAGATAGAGAGAAGAGGATTATGGGTATGAGTTGTTTGAAAATGTGCAGCTAAGGGGCTGCTAATGACTGTAATTACCTTTTGTTGAGCAGATGCTGTTCAATAAACAAGCAAGATTTGTAGAAAATGATTTTCTCAAGTGTTGTAAACAGTGTTGAATTTCAACAGTGGACAGGTACAGAGTGAAGTGTCTGACAGCCAGCTGACGGATGTGAGTTTGCCTCTTAATAGCCCTGGAGCTGTGATGACAGCGCTGTGGGACAAAAAAAAGAAACATTTTGCTCTTTATGTTTCTTCATATTTGCCAATATGTTTCATCAGGGACCCTAAACTCTCATCCAGTTGACAGACATCTTGGTAGCAGTACAAGGTTGTGTGAGATTTTGCAATTACTCCAAACCTCAGTTCAACATCAGAATACTGGTTCCTCTTGACATGGATGCAGTAAGTTGAGGTAACATGAGATTCATCATCAAAATAGAAAAGGAGGCCAGACATGATGTATATATCGTATGTCATTGCAGATTTTGTGTGATTATTATGATTATTATGAACTATAAGTTACGGAAATGCAGTTACATTATTGAGTAACTAAGTAATTGAACACATTACTTACATAGAAAAAAGGCTATTACTATTACAATTATGTTTCGATTAATGCAGGTACTCTCAGAATCATATTTCCAGCAGATTGTTATATAAACACATTTGTCACCAAAGTGAGTCCAAACATGGACAAATTACTTACAGTATTAGGGGTCAATAAATGAGTTTGTTTGAATTATTAATTGTTGAATCAAAAAGCATTTTGATCACACCTTTTCGGATGTAAAATGAGTTTCCTGTAGAGTTGAATGAGCCTGAGTTCATGGTGTTCAGTTACACTTTCAAAGCTGAGTTGATAACAAAGCTTATGCTCTAACTTAAATTCTATCACTTTAAAGCTGAACCTCATGCTTGTGGGAATGAACACATTATTTTGAGTGATTTCAAGGTTCAAGAGGAAAACATTTTAGCCAAATGTGTTATCTATTTTGAATGAAAATCAACTCCCACTCTGAGCACACTGGGGAAGACAGCAGGTTGTGGAACTGAGCCAATGGGTTTCTATGCTGATTCTTGAACCAATAGAGGCATCGTGCCGCTAAATGCAAAATACCTTGAACAATTTAAGAGATGGTGACTTTAAGCAACTTTTGGAACTAACTTTTGTGTTACTTTTTGGAAATAAAACGTATCCAGCACCGACCATTCCCCTTTTTTTAGGCAACACGTTATATCACATTGTTATATTTCTTGTGAGTCACCACACAAATTGCTATTCAAAGACTTTTCCAGACTTGGCAATAAACCTCATTTCCACACGGGTTGCTTTCACTTGCGTCATTCAGCAACTGAATCAAACCAAATGCTTCTCGATGAAGGATACAAAATGGCTGCCGCACAATGGCTGGGTTGGTGGTGGTGGAGTGAGGGCGTCAATTGTAAACGAAGCCTAGCTGATGAATGAGAGAAGGCCTGATTTTACATTTCAACAAAGCCGTTTTTCACACTGTATCTACCCTGTGCATACACTGCCTCAAATTGTCTGGTGCGGGTGTTTCTTCTCTGACACCTCAAGCATGATGGAGAGACCAGAACCTTCATGCAGTGATCCAAATGCTCGGAGGCTGCTCATTAATATAGATGGGGTTTTTATAGGAATGGCTGTTGGGCTAAATTATTCAGAGGGTTCAGAGAGACATATGGGCCGGCCCCTTCGGTAGCACAGCTAACTGAACACGTAAATACCTACTGTGGGGCAGCTGGAGCACGGGAATGAGCCGGGAATCTGCTGTATGTGGAGAGCGATGGCATGCAGTCTTGACAGTCCTAAATCATGAGCTGTAACAGCATCACCTAGGTAGACACACACACACACACACGCACACACACACACACTAGGGTGTGTAATTTGACAAATACAGGCAACATGTGTGTGGAAATGTATGTCTGCATATGCGTGTACATATGTATTGTTCCCATATGAGTCTCAATGCATAGTGGCTCGTCAAAGCTAATATATTGATCTAGTCTGTGTGTGTGATCCAGTTGCAAGATGATGTGCAAGGCAGCGGGGCAGGACAGGAAGCAGCAGAAAGACGGCACAAACAGCTGTGAAGATTGGCTAAAAATAGCAACTCGAATTTGACCAAATTCCTGACTCGGCATGTACATCTGAGTGACATCTCCCTAGACGACAGACTTCTACAAATCTACAAAGGAAAACTCCACAGTGTGGTTAAAAACTGGGTTTCTGATCCTCTTTGCATACTCACAACCACACGCACACACACACACACTCACACACACACACACACACACACACACAGAGACTCACACACACATATATATGCAGCCACACGTACACACAGGAGATGAATGAGTGGTCTCTTCCTGTTTCAGCTCCATTAAGTCATCCTGTCAGCGTTGGCACGCTCTCATTATTGTGCAAGGAGTGATTGTAATGTATACATTATTCTGTCCCTTGTCCTGTAACGTGAAGTCATATACTGTATCAGCATGTGATTTCTGTCAGAGTAAGTGTACCCTTTATGAATAATAATGAATGACAACGGCTATTCAACATTAACCACAGTATGGTATTGCTTCTGATATTGCCAGTGTCAAAAGCAATCCCTGTACAGTAAATATTGCAAAACTCTGTTTAACAGTTATTGTTAAAATCACTGTTGTCTAGCAGCAATGTTCAAATGGTGGAGGCTTTTGTTGCAATTGCTCAGCCATAATTATGTCAAGAACTTGTGTATAGAACATTTTGATTCTATCAATACAATACATAAGATTTGTTATCGCCTCAGAACAATTCCATTATTAATGCCATTTCAACCTTGGAAGACAGGGGCTTTTGATTGTTGGTTGTTCAGACTTGCCTCTGCTTTTATAAAGAGGGAACCAAGAGCCTCGCTGATGGAATATCCATCTTTCCTGTATAAGGTTCCATTATGCTGCCTTGTAGTTTGTTAAGTTTATTTGAGGTCCAGAAAAAGGCTGCTATTATCCATAATGAATTTCTGCCTGAGTGATTTAAATTGCTTGTAGTGGAGATGTGCCCATTTGAATTTCAATTATCAGATTCCGGTATAGTGGAATTTTTCCATCTGATTGGTTGATGGAGCGTGTCCATAAACTCCTCCACATGTTGGGAATAATCATGACAGAGTAAAAGTTGTTATACACATATAATGCATGCTGAAATGCTGCATGTCATCTGAACATGCACAAGCCCTTTAAACATTTATAAAGAAGCACGCTCATGCTCTTGTTCAAACAAATTGAACAAGCACTTCTTCCTTGAAGGGGTGGGGGGGCATTTGGGACACACATAAACTGTTAATGGTTTTCATTCAGAATTAACTGCTTGAGTAGCCCACTTTTTTACTTATTATTATCTGGCTGTTATTTGTTTGTGTTTCCCTCTGTTGTTGCTATTGGACAGCGAACATAACTCTCACTGTAGCCTTGACTCCATTTTGAAGTTAGATTCCCGTCAGGCTCTGTGCTGACGCCGCCTCACTGAGGTGAACATGCTGCACCTGTGCTGGGCTGCTGATTTGATATGAGTCTAGAGTAATAAGATTATGTAAAACTCCCCTTTGTTTCTTCTTTAATTATCCAGTGAATCTTTGGTTAGTGAGCTTGTAATTGTAGGGAATATAACACTGTCAAGCTCTTAAGGCTCCAGTACACTGGAAGAGATAATTGACACGTAGCTGATATCTCAGACGCCACTGGTCTGATTCTGGCCCTAATTGGCCTGGGCGCTATAATTAAAGGTACAAAGTACAAATTCTGAAAAGGCTGTAAATGCTACACCACTGGTCTGATTTCGATGAAACCTGGAGGGATGACGCATCTTGTGGGAAGTTTCTGTGTTTCACTCACTGCATGTGTGAAATGTGATGTATCAGCGGCACAGACACCATCTCACCACTGCAATGGGTAATGTAAATATTTCATATTTCCTTTAGAGTAACACATTCAGGAAAAAACCCCACCTGTGTTGATCCTCTGTTGACACTCTAACCAAGTTTGGAATAGCACAGCACTTTTAGTGCATGTTGGGCCTGGGTTGAAAACTTTTAAAACTGTTTGCTTCTAGTTTATTTCTGCCTTCAGGGATGATTGGATTGATTCCATGCCAGGAAATGTGCCACATACCAGCAGTGAACCACCAGAACCCTTCACTGCGGTGGTACTGTGGTGGAGTTTTTACTGTACGCTCTACAGTCAATGTAGTCAGCCTCAGACTTTGGAAATTTTGTTGTGCTTTCTTGCAATGCATCACTACTTTCTCATCAGCAGCTTGTAATTCTGACCGGAAAAAAAAGACGTGGTCAAGACAGCAAACCGTTCGTTGAGAGGAAACTACTGTAAGATTATTTCATAATGGTTACTACATTTTTTGGGAGTAGTAAGGGAGGAGGTTCATACAAAATTCCTCCTACAGCCTTGCAGTAATGGGCCACAAAACAGCCTATAGGGTGTCATTATGATTTATTGTGTTACCCAGAAGTTTTTTCTGCTTCCAGTCTTTTCTGTTTTATTTCTGCCTTCTGTAAGAAGTTTGTAAATGGGTTACAGTAGGCCATATACAATGCGACAGTGGGATTTCAGAATGATTTAATCAATAGCTTAGATTAGAAAAAAATCAAATCATACTGTATCTGAAAATATTGCATATTGTATAGAGAGAGAACGTGGATCTATTACTTTTACACTAAAAAATGCATATATATTTTATTCATGTCATGAGCAGATGCCATGTGTGTGTGCTCTCAGCCTTTCTACACACCAAAGAGGAGGTTCAAACAGTTAAGGCCTACGGTAGTTTCATTCCCTCTATCATTAGAGCCTTGCTCCCCTCAGAGCTCCATCACTCACATTAAACCCCTCTCTGCTGTCAGCGTTAGTTGCTGTATGACAGAAGCCACATCAGTCACACAGAGGGAGACACACACGTGCGCAGAAGGATTAAATGAACATTGCACACAGCTGTAGGGACAGCCGAAGAGTGTTTGACCACATTGGTTCAGCACTCTGTCCCTTACGATGCACTGCAATCCAGCAGGAGTAAATTCAGTGTAAACTTGACACAACCCCACTGTTTGTCTGGGTATCGTCTCTTCCACCACACTGAGAGAAACAAACTGTTAGGGGTGTGTTCACGAGGAGACAGGACCCAGATGCAGAATCGAACAAAAAACGGTTTTATTTCCAAAGATAACAGAGAAACTCCTTGCGGGAAAAAATGAGACCACGAGCAGGCAAAAATTAACTGAGAGTGCCCCGGAGGGAAAAAACTCTAGAAAACTGGAACTACAGTTTCAACAAGAGATACGCAGTGAATACACTATGACGGGAGGTCTCCACGAGAGCGAGGCGGCAGGAGACTTGAGCATGAGCGGGAATCAACTGGCACTGGGGGAAACTAGGAGTAGGCTTAAGTAGCCGGGCTGATGACAGGATGAGAAACAGGTGTGCCTGTGAGCCTCGCTCCCGTGGAGATCGGGCCCGCCCCTCTGCATGGACCTGCTGAGGCAGAGGGAGAAAAGGAAGAGGATTAGGTGGGCGGGCAGAACACAAGAGCCAGATCATGACACAAACACCTCAACCATGTTTAGTGCTTTTCTCCTGGCAACAAATTCAAAAATCCCTTCTCACTGGTTTGTGCAACAGAGTGGAAATATTAAAGTGATATTTCACCTGAAGAAAACCTTTTTTTATTTTCAGCACGTATTCCCCCAAATGAGCTCATGAATACTATTTATTAATTTGCAAAATGGGAAAGCAGACGTGGTAATATTACAGTTAACAGTGAAACATTCAAAAGATGTGAAGGTGTTCTCATGGTAATTTGTAGGAAATGATATGGAGAGCAATGGATCCTGGGCTAATAAGCCATGTATGAAAAATTGAACGGGAAAATCTAATTCAGAATCTCATACCTTACTGTATAAGTGTCTTGGAAGGTGGTTGGCTGGGTTGGTCAGGGGTTAGAGACAATCCTCCAGTGACTATCAATGAATCTTAACCACAGTGTGATACTGTGGAAACACCAAAGGCATTTATGTCAGGAGTATTTCATTTTAGCACCCAAATGTGCAGCATCTCACCATTATCTAAATCTGTTCCCCAACTTGTACCAAACTTTTTTCTTGCCTAACCCAAAGTCAGTAGTTTTTGTTGTGTTACTGTATAACAGCCTCATGAAGATAGAGAGATAATATTTAATGACTGAAACACCTTATAGCCAGATAGGCATTCTATGTGGCTGCCACTTCAGTTTAAGTGTAACTTAGGCTGTTTTTTTTTTACTTTATTTCTTGTCTGACAAGACTTTATTTCTATAAATCAGTATGTCACCAGACATCAGGCCTCTGTCTCAACAGCCAAGAGTTTTCTCACCTCCTGAGTGCCAGACAGGTCAGAGAGGGAGTGAAGACACATTACTTAACAGGCTATGAGAGGTAAATATCTATTAAATATAGTATAGCTCATACTATCACCACTCTAACCGCTTAAGGTACATTTTCTTAAAAGGACCATACTGGTGTTTTTGCATGTTTTCACATATTACTACCGACCATTTTCCAAAGCATACCGTACTTTTATAGATGTTTGAATGTGTCTGTAGTGTTTACCTCACAGGCAGAGATTTGTTTCCATTCATTTCATTATACGGTACAAAAATCAACTTGCAGAGAGAAACTTGCTTGAGATAGGTAATCCATCACAGTGAACATCCTGCCTGGGTTTGTTTTTGTCAAAGTTACTTTATCGTTGTGTGGTAATTTAGCTGAATGCCTGCATTGATTTGAAAAGTCTGCACATCTTCTGTGTGCGTTCACATGCTGGTTTATAGAACCTCCTTGGTTTACTCCAGGGAAGCTCTGACATCCGGGAATTCAAAGTCAGCTGCCAAACAGCGTTGCATTCACGTGCTGTATGGTCGGAAAATCAAAGCCAGAAGACAAACGATAAGCAAACATGGGCATCCTGAAGAGGATGATGTGGATTTGGCTTCTTCTTGCTTCAAAAAACTTTGGCTAACTATGGCTAACATGAATGCATCATTCCTCTCTGTCGAACTCAGAAACACTTTCCACGCAGAGACACCCAGCAGAATGTACGTGTCTGCCAGAAAATAGTCCCTGAAGAAAAGATTGTTTTATAAAGTAAACTCATACATTCATGACTTATAAACTCAGGGCACGAATGTTAGCCAGAGCAGCAGAGAATTTTAAGCTATAGTCTTATCACTTATTATTGAATTTTAAAAAAGTAGGGAAATCGCATAATTATTCAAAAATCTTAAAAAGTGTAATATGCTTTGGAAAATGGTTGGTATTAATGTAAAGTATGTGTGCAGTGTAAATGGGCGAAAACATGCAAACACACCGGTATGGTCCTTTAACAATTTAGTGATTGTAGTAGGCTACATTTGTTAACCTAGTCCAATGGAGGCAGGGTACAAGAAAGCTTTGTAGCCATTAGATTTCATTTTGGGTTCACTGTGTGTAAAGAATGCTTGCTCGAATGCTAGAGTAGGATTGCTAACTTTACATGATAAACCTGCCTTGCTGTAGTGGGAACCAATATCATTAGTGTGTAATTTACATCTAAATTAAAGTAAGCTGTGCTAAATACAACAGTGCATTTCTAATTTTCTACAGGACACAGTTTGATTTACTAGTCTGCAATATGAGCAGGCTGTAACAAATTTAAAATCACAAGGCTCACAAGGCATATTATTTAAGTCATTTTTTAAACTATTATTAAAAACTGTTAGCATGGTAGTTTACAACTGGAATCTTAAATATAATATTCCAATATGACGTTAATGACTACTCTTAATATTTGTCAAGGGATATACCTCCAAAGCTGTTTTTACAACAAAGGAAATGTGTGCTCAGTAAGGTAGTGGGAATCCAGAGACACAAACTGACTGTAAATGAAGGACCCCCATGCTTACCATAATGTGTGGGTTTTCTCATTAATCCTGTTGACAAATTAGCTGTGGTGATGCACTCTGTTGCAGAGGAAAAAAAGAAAGAAAAACAATACAAGGCTGTTTTTCTGTTACAAGACGTAACAACAATGATCCTCAGTGTGGGAGACTCAATTTACTATGAAAACTCAAAAATGCTTTTCAGAGGAACGAGAAGCAATACAGCAAAAGCAGCAGGGAGGGGGAGGGTTTTATATAGAACTTGAAAAATGTACAGTACCTCTTTGGAGAGTGTCCTAGATATCAGAGAGAGACACAGAGACTACACAATTTACAGTAAGTAATGCCACTGTTTTCCTAATTGCACAGGGCATGTGGTTGTTAATTTCTTTTAGCATTTTATTTTCAGTGATAGAGACAAACCACACGGACGTCACAAGGCTAAGGTTACTGCCTGATCATTGATCACCTGGCCGGCTGGTCATTTGAACCCTGCAATAAATCCACCAGAGAGAGAGAGAGAGAGAGTTTCACTATAGCTCTACTTTTCATTTGGAGTATCTCATAATTCTGTCAGATTTTATAGATGGAATGATATCTCCTCAATTTGTGCAAGGCTTATAGGTGTAGTTTAGCCGACCGTATTGATCCACCTTAACAGAGGTTAAGGTTCTGTCTCCCCTCATTACTGGTGAAACACATGCTACACATATTGTCACTCTATGCTATGATATTTGACTTGTGTTCATGTTTCATTACAGCTACTGGACAGTCGTCAAAATAATAACACAGGTGCACGCTGTTCAACAAGAAGTCAAGGCCCAACCGCGGCCTTGAGATCTTCCCCATATTGCTTTTCAATTTTGTAGCTCTGGCAGATGGCGAGATCCATTCGTCTTTTCAGCCCCCAGACAGCATCTCCTCTGGCGAATCACATGACTTTTATGATTCAACAGTGAAAATGATGAGATGGAATATCCAGATCCTTTCCTGTGATGTAAAAGTACAAGTCTTAGCCCCAGGCCGCCGCTATGTGAAATGTTGTGCGTGATCTGAATGTGGCATTCCAATCTTCCTAAATCATGTTGATAGATGAAATCTTTCCCACCACCAAGGACTTTATCTCTAGATGGGCTCACATAGCATAAGCTGAATTTTGCCTTTCCATATAAGCCACGACGACGACAACAAGGACAAGGAGTGCTTTTATAACACTTCAAATAATCCATGCTGTATTGAAAAAAAAAAGTTTTATGTGTTTCTTAACTTCCTGCCATCTCAAGGTATAAATATTGGTTGAATTTGTGCTTTTTTTAATCCCTCTTGCTCTCTCTCTCTCCATTTCCACAAAAGCTTGCATTCATCTTTTCAGTTTCTGTAGCACTCATGCGTGGATGGCTTGTACAAAATGCCTTTCCCAGGGCCAAGATCATCATCTGCGCCTTGCATCTGCATGACATCTACACCCTATAACCCTATATGCCTTTTGCTTGGCCTTGAACATGCAGTAATAATAATTACTGATGATTATTACTGTGTAGTATGAAAAAGCTCTTCTTTGTTACTTTTCAAGGTGAAATACATGTTTTTTGCGACTGAATAATAAAAGTGTGATGAAGCATAATCTGCAATAAGAGGCAGCAACACTTTATTAGCAAAACAGTCTTTTATTAGAAATATCTTGTATAAAAATGAACATGCTCTACACATTTTTATGTTTTCTATAGATAATTCATAAATATCCAGGCACTGTAATTCTCTTTTTTATCTTTCTTTTTTTAAAATAAGTCAGTACATAAAGCAGACATGATCAATCCATTTTTAATAACGTACATTAACTTGCCATTTAATTTCGGTCAGCACTTACATACTCTTATTTTGCAACACAGACAAAGTGTTGGGAAAAATAAAAGGGGAGTTGTGGCAAAAAAAAAAATAGCAGTTAAATCATCATATTCACAAACACAAACAATCCCACAAAATACTTTATCAAATGATGAGAAAAACAACATTTGCGGCAACACCTTGGACTTTTGTTGAAGCTGAGAGTCATTAAGTAAACCAAAAGGTTAGTCAATTATTTATAATCCTCCTCTGCAGTAGTTTTCCTTCTGGACATTACATCTGTCTCTCAGATTCTTCACATGACTTGTTATGAGTCTTTGACATGCAACATACAGATTTTTGCATTGCTGAGGATAACAAAGATGATTTATGACACAAATCTTGGAGTTACTGTTTTTGACAATTACTGTAGAGACCGGAGACAGAAATGGAGTTTACGTACCTTCTTAGAAATTGTGCAATGAGTCCTTCCTTCCTTGTGCTTGAACAGAATACTTCTTAAAGCTTGTGTAGATGCAAAGCACACGACACAATGAGGATGAAAGGAGTAGGATCATGTAATGTAACAGGCACAGAATGAAGGCACTGGCCCTTATTTATCAAGCAGACAACCCAATCTGATCTTACAATTAAAGGGTGCCAATATTATTGTAAAAATCAATTATACTGCATGTATAAATGTAAAGCTTATTTGCATTGAGATCAACCTCACTTAGAGGCTTATAGGGTATATTTCACTTCGACACGTTGTGATTCTCTTCATGTTGGTAGAAATTCACGATAACAAAATAAGCCTAGGCTATATGTACTAGTTGTTTCACACATTAAGTATGTAAATTCAAACTTTGACATTGTCATTATAGAATCACCAAGTGTTACAAATAAGAGAATAGAGAAATTTTGAGTGATAAGAGGCTGATATGTTTTATTCCTTAAAAAAACAATCCTTTCAATAAACTCACTCTGAGTTTATTGAAGTATATTTCTTGTTGCACTGCTATAAAAAATGAGATGTAGCACTCAAATATTAGGCAGTGTATCTCTAAACAAGTATGCAAATAAGTCTGTACGATTCAATTTATTTGTTTCAATACTGTATTGGAGGGAATGCCAAATGTGAGTGTGCCATTATGGTCTCAAAATGACTGTTGGATTTCGAGCTTATAATGGTCGGTATGGAAACTTAAGTTTGTTTCAATCATTGGAATGCTTGAATCTGCAGTGGCTTCAACAAGCGCATGATAAATGAGGGCCAATAAATCCGGGATGTCTAAAGTATGCATGGTCAAGTCTCCAAGTCCTGGCTGACATTTACTGTTTAATTGTGCAGTGGGGTGCATGAGATCAAGGTATTCCACGGCGGTCTAACGGTTTAACTTTGGATCCTTTAGTGTTTCAGATTACTCTTTAGTCAGCAGAGGGTAACCCAGTGGGTAATGGTCCAAAATGACATCTCCACTGTGAATGACAACCATGACAAATGTTGCATTCCATAGACGTTGACAACACAGCACAGTACACGTGATGCTCCCACAAGCATGCTCTGGGACTGTACACTAGGTTCGCCGAGATGATGTCATGTGGCATCATCATCATCATGATTATGAAACATTAATAAGGAACTGGGATGACCCGCTGCTTTATTTGAGGTGTCTCAGATATGGTTAGTCCATTTAGCAATACTGAACGTAGTAAGGCATGTACAGTGTTGAAAGTACTGCAGCTTTCAACTCCGATAGTACTAGTAACCAAAAATAACGACCAGTAGTTTTATGCTGTTTTGAGTTGTCGACTGCATTTGACTGGAGCAAGAACAGAACACTTTTTTTTTTCCACATGTTGAAATGAGACAAATGATTCAGCCTCAGAGAGGACTGAAAACGTGTGCTATACACTTCAGAAGGAAAACATACTGTAGGCTGTAGGTGCTTTACTCAGCCTGCATCTGGAAATGTGGCTGCTCAACACCTCACATGTCATGTCACAGAAAGGGTGGGAAGAGGAAAATTAGCTATCCAATCTTCCTGACACCTCCCACCTCCCTCCTGCAATCCAGTAATTTTGTTTGGCTTTCAAGCCTTTACCTGATCCTCTAGAAAAATATGACATCCTTTCTATGTATGGAGCGACAATTCCCATCTTTCCACCCCAGTCCCCTCTGCTGCTGCAGCTTGGATGTCCTCCAGTATCCCCAGTATCAGGTGCTCACTCCACAGGCAGGCCCTTGCTCAGCTTCCACGGTTCGTCTCTGTCTTAGATGGCATGGTTACTGTAGCTTATGTATGTCTGCTTGGAGGCCAACACTATAGAGGTATAGGAGAAGGAAAGGGATAAAAATACAGTGGGTGAGATTCAAGAAGGTGTAAATTAATCACCTCTCAGAGCCAATATTTGAGTCCAGATAGATGGGACAGGTTCTATTTATGCACGACTTTATCCAACTTGCAGGTGGAACCAACCATAATAGCAGGGTAATTTATATGAATAGTAAGCAACTAGTAACGTTTGTGATTGTTTTATTATTTTTATAAAGTATTACAGGAATGACATCGCCTGCGTTGTATTTCCAAATGAATATCCTATCCAAATTTAAATGTCAGTTGCAAAGTTGAAGAGAGAAGAATTTAGATTGTGCTGCATAATGAACTATTACAGTGCTGTAAAACAGAAACAGAGAAAATAGATTACACAAAACTGCATATCATCAAAACAAGTTTTGATCTTGATGGTTGCATTTTATTCCTTGATTGTTACATGGGGTGCAGTGCACAAATGGATTTCTATCAACACTATAAAAGCGATACATATGAGGATTTGCAAAATTGAGATTATTGCCAAGACAGTGATGCAGTTGCAGTCAGCATCATGAGCAATATCAATGTGGGTTCCTGCAATTACAGTACCAGAGTCAGGACAAACTCTGTCCTAATGTTTCCCTCACAGCTGATTGCACCATTAAATGCACGGTATAGGGCCACCAAGCAGATCATACTAGTGGTAGAGAATGCACTAGTAATCATTCAACTGCAAGTCTTTTACCACATGCAAATACCCTGAATCTCTGTGTGCACCAAGCAAAGCATGCAGCAGTCAGTGTGCTACAACATTTTTAACTGTAATCACCCCTTTAGAAGATAGAAAACGCTATTAAGACAAAATGTGATCCATCTTGGCGCCATAAGTGTTGTCATCAATGCTTGATAATGCCGCTTATTATTCTTTAACATGCCTGTCAGAATTTCATGTTAGGAATTTTATATCAGCTGTGAACAAAACACATAAGGCAGACGGCCTGAGGGCAGAACAGAGCTGGGAGTGACCATAACAATAAGTCCAACCTTTCACTGCTTGTCAAACTCGCACTACTTGTGAGAAGGCTGCGCGTGTGTGCAGTCATGCTTGTGTGCACACATATGTCTCTGTGCGTGTGTGTGTGTGGGGGTGGGTGGGTGTGTGAATGTGTACGTGTGTAACATTTTTAAATAAAATTGTCCTCAGCTTGCATGCATGGAGGTGGTAATCACACTACCAATCTGCCAATCTGCCCACAGCAGCCTTGGCTGATTGAGAAAGTCAGAGGGGATGAATCCAATCAGAAGACAGCTGAAAGCCAGAGTGGGGGCAAAAGTGCTGTAGAGGAGAGATGTGTAATGGTAAACGTGTGTTTCTGTATTTTTGTCAGTGCCAGGTTGGGTATGTGAATGGGGGCGGTATTCTCGCCATTTCATCCAAAGCATCTCTTCCTAGAGCAGCATTGATAAATGAACCTTATTTGAATATTTATGTGCTGCGAGGCCAAGATAAAGAATAGATGGTCCAGAAAGAATTGGAGCTGGCAGACCCATCTGTCTTTTCCTGTTCACTCTTATTGTTGTTGTATGTCCCATTACCACAAATTCCTTCTTTTGTCAACAGGGAAACAAATTACAGGGGACACACGGCTATCACTTGTCTCCTGCACTCAGGCAGAGTGGTGTCATCTCCCCACATTAACAGGCTTTACCATGCTGATTGGCCATTTACAGCACCACGCAGCAATATTGTCTATCCAAGTTAATGTCTGTTGGTCAAGGGTGCATTTGTGAGGGTGTGATTGCTGTCTTCTATTATTCAGGGTGCTGTATTCTAGCCAGAGGCAGCAAGGATGCTCTGTGCATAGTACAGGCAGGCATGGGATTCCAAGTGAACATTTAACAGAAATTAACAAGAGAAACGTGGTCAAACATAATAAAAGGGCAAGCTCATAGTCTACTAGGTTACCTGAGTGTCTAAAGTCCCTCACAAGGCTCCCCTCCCTCAACACAGTCTGACACACAAGCACAAAGAGCAGTTGTTAGTTGCACAGTTCAAACCAGAGGGGTCAGAATCAAGGCTCAATACGCGTAAATTGGCTCTAATAGGATGTGATAACCTTCTTCATTCCCTGAAGTGGAGATACGCCATACATGCAAGCGTGGGCGCAGGCTGTCTCAGCCCTAACGCTCATCATTCTATACTGTTCAACTCGTCAAAGTAAAAAATCAGAACTTTCAGTAATCAGAGCATGTGGTACTGCTTGATTGGATTTAAGCCTGCCCCCACACCAAACTGCCTACTCATACACTTTACCATGGTGATTGAAATATCCTCTTTTCCAACACTATACTGCCCGTCTCCCTCTTCCCTTTCAAAATCAGTAAAATGTGGGCTCCCCGTCGCACCTCATGATTCACAAATCCAGTGAAGCTGGAGTTAGTGAGGATGGAACTATGTTTTGTTCCTTGCATTGAAAATATTACATACTGTACATCCTGGTGTAACAAATTTAGTCCCTGCATTTATCAAACATGTATTATTATTTATCTTTCCTGCATACTGTGTAGTACCTGCATGTGTTGGGTGAACAAGAGTGTTAATCAATGTGTGAAACATACAGAAAATAATTGAAATAAACAATATAATTGGGCCTTGCTTGATCTATGAAGAGTAATGTACTCTAGCTGTGTAAGGTAGGCCATCATCGGAATTTAGCAGTAGTTTGGCCTGCTGTTGATCAATGAAATCCTCGGAGGCTGGGAAATTAATAACCCCAACTCTATGGTAGCTGATTTGAAGCCTCTCCTATCGATCCATCCTAATTATTCGTACGGTTCTGTTTGTCCTGCCTGCAATGACTCATGTTCAAGAAGAAGCCATAGCATAACACCACTTCAGCTGGCACTAAAAGCTTACTCCAATCTCCTGAACGCTCACATAACACTTGCTAATTTCCCAAACTGGTGAAGTGTAAAATAACGCTGGCATCAATTATGTTTACCTAAAAGGAATTCATCATTTTCAAGTAGACACGTGTATTCTATAACTGCTGTAATTTCACACCGAAACAGCTCATTGCATTAACATAAAAGCAACTCATGGTGGACGTCCACTGGAACATATTCCCTTCTTTTTACTGTCTCTCTGCGCTCTTATACTGCTACCTCAAGGAGTCTTGATACCAACCTTGTGTTTCGAGACTTTCGCACAGTTCAGACTTGGCCTCTCCGTTGGGCCTCAGGCCGCCTTTGGGGTTGAACTTGTTGGACATGGTGGCTGCGGTGACCACTGCCTTCAGGCTACGTTTGCGCTTGGGTACGTTCTGCTCTGGATGGAAGAGAACCACGTAGACCTTGGGCATGTAGAGCATTCCCAGAGAGACAGACGCACTAAGGCTTACAGAGATGGTCAGGGTTGTGGTCTGGATATACATCTGTATTATGGAAGAGACAGTGGAGAAAAAACAAAGAAAGAATTGTTAGGCCTCCGGTTTTAGAATCTCAGGTTAAGAAGATAGGCAAACAAAATACACACAACACCGATTTACCAAAGTTTAGTGTTTAGCCCATGGAGGAACATCAAAATCATATTACTCTCAGAGCCAATTATCTTATGAAGCAAAATAAAAAAAAAATTGGTTTCTGGGAGACTTGGTAATTAACTGTGAAATTCCTTTGATATGTTAAGACTTTCAAAGTCTTGCATATGGGACTGTTAAACTCACTGCATTCCAGTTATATTATGTGGATAGTATAGAAGATGATTTTTGTGTAAATGACAACTTTTTATGTAGAGGAACTAATCAACTTTGTGCAGCACACAATATCAAATCATAAGACATGGCATACAGTACACCATCCATGTCAGCATTCATATTCTATTACTTCCATGCTCTCGGTTCATCACTCTTAAGCTCTGCTTGTGGTTTTATTGGTGTGTTTGTGTGTTTATGACATATAACTATAGGAGCACCCTCCTGATGGGTGTCTATGTACAGATGTCTCAGCCCTGAGGTTTTAGGCTGCAGCATGAGGATTGTATGCTCTCTGAAGCCAATGACAGCTGTGATTCACAGCTGTGTAGCAGATATATAGCTACAGGCAACAAATAGAGCAGGAAGGAACATCCTAGAGCATATTAAAAGTGCCTGCAAGTGATTTTTCATGTTTCATGATAATCACTCCAGAGCTCATACACAGTCCATCTTTGATTTGTTGATATACTGAATGCACTGAGTCAGCGTTGTGAGAGTAGTGAAGGGGCTATAAAAAATAAAACAGGAAGATCATATTTGATATTGTCTCATGAATATGAAACGCTTTACATTTCAATTGAAGGAGCATAAACAAAACAAAGAAAGAAAATATGGTTTACGTGATCCCATCATCCTAAAATTCTCATTCTGTAAACAATCCTAATCACACTCCATCAAGTTAATGACACTTAACTACACTGAATTTGAAGACTTGTTTAGCAGTTAACCGAGTGATGCTACTGCAACACGTTATAGTCCTCCAGAGTGAACAACATGTGAATTGAAAACAAGAAAAAAGAACAGCCGACTTTCCCTTTTGGATTAGAATCACTGAGCTCCTCTAAAGTTGATGGACACAAGGCGAAGAGTGTAAATTGGAAACACAGCTGGCAGCCATCTCTCAAACAGATTTGCCTGAGGTTTAGAGTGACATTACATTTGCAGACATCACAAATGACTGAGTTGTGTGGCATGGGAATAGGCCACAGGGCCCTAAACCACAAGCACGTCAACACTTATAAATGATGTGTTTCTAATCTTATGGTTATGACATATGTTTGTATGTGCGCTTGCACAACATTAATCTTCTCATTTCAAGATGCCGACAGACTTTTACAAATTTTCGCAGCACCATGACCATCGTGGCTGTAGGTGCACAGAAGAATGTCAGTGATTACTTTCATTCAGTATTGTTCCCAAGAAGATAAGAGGTGTGATATGATTTTTAGCAAGGCATTCATGAAGCATCAGTCCATCTAGCCATTCATGTGTCTTTGCCCACATACTAAAGATAGTAAACTCCTTTGTAGGACATTCAATTTACTGTAGGTTCTAGCAGGAAAGCAAGAATGTACAAAAAGAAATATCATGACCTGTCATACAGTGACTATGATATATGTTGATGTAATAAGAAACTATAAAGCAGAATGGTACAAATGAAGCCCCTAAAGCCATGTCAGTTGAGAAAAAAAGGATGTCTGTGCAAAATGAGAGTGATAGGGCATTGTATTCCATCACTGCAAGCAGCACACAAGCATTCCTTGGTGATGGAGGGGGAGTGTTGTAATCTCCTGAGAAGATTACACATGGCCTGGGGTGAGTTCGGAACAATATTGCTACCCCTCTGGAGTACAGAGTGGAGTCACTCTGTGAGAGGAGCCAAGACCTTTGTCCACTTCCATCGGCCCTGGTGACATAAAACTTTCCCTGACACACCAATATGATTGCCAATCTGCTTCATCGGCACAGCAGGAGAACAAGACTGGGGACAGAAACCTCAGCAGGCGGAACCATTCGGAAGTTTCTTTGAAGCAGGAATGCTCCTTTTTGTCATTAGGTGTCAAATCCTCTGTCCAGCCAGCTGCCACAGCTGTCCCTGCCTATACGCAAAGCAGGCGCTGTGCATCGGGGCTCAACTCAGTGGGACCACCGACTCCATCTTTCTTCCTCATCTGAAATGTTTTGGCTTAGAGTTATCAGAATGTAGACAAAATTAAATTTAATTATGTGCAAAGTTTTTCAAAGGCTACTGTGATTCTGTACTGCTCTGCAACACCATTAAGTCTCATTTGGTTTGGTTCCAGAGTTACATACAGTTTTTGGTGGGGAATGTGTAACTATTTCGCTGGAGTAGCACAACAAACTTGAGAGGCAGTTAACTGTAGGCCAAAAAATGCCTTGCTTTCAATTATAAACTGGTTACTAAATAACAACTACTGCAATTAAATACACATGTTTTATGCAAGGATGGTCTCATTCATAAGAAAAGGTTCATATTTGATAATGTTTATATGATAATATTACATGAATAACAATGAACAGGGTAAAATCCATTTAAGAAAATGTAAGTAGCCTATCCGAAAAATGGAATATAGAACAAATTCAGGGCCTTATTTAACAGGCCTAAAGTTATCACATTACTATTAACCCCAACTTGCCATTTCTTGTTTATATCCTTTTGATGCTAAAATAATGTGATGTTGTGCTGTTACAGGGTGAAATAAAGATTTACCCACATGAAAAGATGGGGTGCTGAATGGAACATACAACTTTTATTTTACAATCTGGTCAAGTTCCATTTTATGGTGTAAATTAATATGACCTACATCCTCCTGATAACAAGATGACAAGTCTTATTAGAAGTGTTAATTGGATTGGATTAAAACATGTTGGCTTGAGTATCATTTCCTCTCTCAGTTGGTCCACCTGCTCTTCAGTGGCAGAGATGCAATAACGCTGTGCAAGTCTGAGTTAGATGGCAAAAATAGAAAAGTGAAAAGGGAAAGGAGTAAAATGTTTGCATGCTACAGTATACTGTGGTAACCTGTTTAAAGTCACAGTGAAACCGCATTTTAAGAGCATCTTGCTTCCTTAATGTGATGTATTTCCTGTTGAAACGGTGCGAGACATAATGCAGTGAGGTATCAATCAAATGTGTAAACCAATGGGATATCAGTTAGGGAGAGAAACAATTGTATTTGATGGGAGGGGCAGAGAGGCGGGATTGTTTAAAAATCTGTGATGGTTTTATTGGTTGGAATTTCCATGTACGCCTACTAGTACACCATGAAGTAATCAGATTTCCAGGAAGTAAAAGTAATGAGATTTTGATATAAAAATACAATAAAATAAATTAAAAAAATTTGGGGCATAAATTGTCAAATAGATGTATGGTATGATAGTTAGAATGAGCTGAAAAGGCGAAAAAGTCATTTTTTATTTCAGTGTGACTTTAATATTGGAGTACGCCAGGCATCTTGGCCAGGTTTGTCAGAATCAGAGTGCGTGCTTCATCTGGTTATTCTAACTGAGTTATGATGTTTACATGCATCAGCCAGTTCCAGGTTGCTTGAGTAACTGGTTTAAGAACTGAATTGTCTGAGCATGCAAGCGTAGCATACTGATACATACTGAGCCTTTCTACCACAGTAAACAATAATCAGCCTGGACAACTGGTGTTCAGGGAAACAGATACAAGTCCATGTTATTGTGTTTTAATGTTACATTATTGCTACATCGTAAAATGGTCCTATGATTAGTGAGTTAATAGAACAGGTTGACAAACTAACTCAGCATTAATTATGTAGGGGGGCAGGAATCTAGCTTCAGGAAAAAAGGTGGGACAGCCCTGCTGCCTGCTGATACTTGGGATTTAACCAAATCTGTAAAAACACAGTATTTGGCAATGAAGAGCTGATGGAGTTCAAACAAATATGGATACTATGCCAAGCAAAATCAAAATTTCTACTTTTGTTTTTTGTGTTTTGTTTTGTTTTGAACAAACAAATTATGAATAATTTGGGGTTATTGTTTTGTTTGTTTTACAGTAATTCAATTGATTGAACATGGCAGACTTAGAACAAAGAAAACTTAAGACATGACTCAAGGTGCAGTGTTTCTCTCTTCCAATTCCCTCTTCCTGATCTCCCTGACTAATTTATCTTCCTGCGCAACTTGGCTGGCTGACACCAACAGCAAGAAAAAGGCAGACAACTCAGAGTTTTGCCAGACAATTTCCCCACCAACATAGTAATGTGGGTTATATTTCTCAAAAGATCTTAATGGGCTGCCATAATGAAATTACAGATTTGAAGGATGGACTTGCAATGCTTGCCCTCCTCTTTTTCACTGGAAAGTCAAGTGCAAACACAGAGAGGATTTGAGGAGGCCATGCAGTGATGCAAGCACACTTAGCAGATATAGTGAAGTGTCTTGAGCAGCTAGAAATCTATCTTAATATTACTAATTTACTAGAACCACATTTTTGAACTGGTAGTAGAATAATTATAGTGGCTCAGAAACTACAGTATACAAATTCAGTGAAGCTTGATGTGTTTGGAAAGCATTGACTGTATTTTCCCTGCACAATGCATCTACAGCCCTAAAACCTTCTTGCATGAATAGTGGTCTTATGGGAGGCTACTTATTAACCAAGCAAACTGTAACACTAAAAAAGATTTGAGCCATAAAAGACAATAGGCCTGTAGCTTATGCCTACTGTCATAACAAAACGTTAGGCTCCCTATAGGCCTAAATGCTATACAAAAGTTTGAGCAAGAGTTTTGAACTTATACATTTTTTTTATACATTTTATGCCAATGCATTTGAGATAAATAAACACAACACCTCTATTTTAGCAAGTTCTACAACAGATCATTGCCATATCTGGTTTCCAAATGCATATACACATTTTTAATTGGATTGATACAGATCTGGATGGCCCCATGTTACATCATACTTGACACGTACAATGTATTTTGACCGATGATCTCCAGCAACTACTCTCTAATAAAAAGAAATTCAAACTCAAACTATAAATGAATTAGTTTCCTGGCCCACACAGCTTTGTTAAAATTTGTTCAACAGGACGATTTACATATCACCAATATTTTCCTACAACATTCCTACGACATTCCTGTAAGGGTTATTGCAGTCGATGGGTTTACAGTGAGCTTCGCAACAGGGAAATACAGCCAGTTACCACTGAGGTAAACAAAGAGCTTTTCACTGCATGAAAAGGGCCCGTCCAAGCCACCGGTACTGTAAGATCTGGCTATCTGCATCCTCGTACCTTTGGTGATGAAATCCTGCCTCTGAATTATTGCACATGCTACTAGTATATGCTAGCACAGATAACAACATGTAAATATGAACACATTAATAGGATTATCCTCATCTAAGACTGCCTGTTCCTGCATCCACATATATTTTTCATTCCAGCTGTCCCTATGCATATCATTTGATGTACTTACTAACATCAAAGGGTTGGAGTCATGACCGTATTTTTGATCATGCTTTATAATTTGCTTGGTTTTGTAAAAAAAAAAAAGAAAATGTGGAAAAAAGCTCAAGATGGTCATAATAATATATTGTTGTTCTGACTGGTGGGGAAGTAAAGCTGCTTTAATAGGTGTTTAGGCATTTGCTTCTACATACAGAATGTCCATGCACACTTCTTCACTACATCGCCTTTCAACACACTTCCCTTTTTTGTTGCTGGCAATCTAAAGGCTCCTATTAAGGTTGTTATTGTGCACCTCCCTAGCATTCCTGGTCCCATAGTGATACTTCCATGGCAATCATGACTTCTACACGGCATCTGCCTTTATCACAGCCCATTCATGCTGCATCTTTTGCCCTTACACAAGCCTGGTGCCCAAACAAAAAGCTTCGGAAAACATACTTTACGAACTAGATGTAATTTTCCCCAGTAACACAATAATGCACTTCCAGTTAGCCGCCAGACAAAGTACCTATAAGGGTTATATGAATTCTTTAAGTCGCTGAGATGCACATTTTTGATTTAGAATGTGAATCAGTGTTGAGCACCCCCAACATTACATGAGCACTTGTAAGAGGTAATCTGTGATTCAATTCCAACTGATAAGAAACATCAAAAGCCACAGTAATTTTCACTGGGTTATGCTACTTCACAAGCAAGTCTTATCTATTTTTATGTGCATGAATGTGCAGTGATTGACTACTTGGTATTCCCACTCAGTGAAGCTGAATCAAACACACTGAGAAACACAATTAAAGAAAACACATCCAAGCAAACTTGAGGTGAAATGAATTATCCTCACAAGTCAGCTCTAAAAGCCTTGTAATCCCCACAGTAGAGCACAAAGCCCATCATCTTGTGATGAATAGTGGCAGCATCCACAAATACAAGAGGCTGATGCTATACAACAAGCACAATTTGAGTGGCCATTTTCTTCACAATGAACAGCACACAAAATATACAGTACATCCAGTTGGAAAACTGACAGCCAATTATTTGTGTGCACAAGTGAATTTAATTGACTCACTGTCATTGTGCACTTGCTATATACAATTCTTAGCGAGTGAATTGGCATCTGTGCACAGACCTCAAAACAAGGGAGCCTGGGTAATAATGACAAAAGCTTTCTTGGTCATTTTTTACTTGCACTGCATTTAAAATGGAACATTTACCTTTTCTGCTGACTGCGAGGTCCCAAAGAAGATAGGGATGAAGGCGAGCCACACGATGCAGGTGGTGTACATGGTGAAGCCGATGGGCTTGGCCTCGTTGAATGTCTCTGGCACCCCTCTGGTCTTGATGGCGTACACTGTGCAGGTGACCATGAGCAACATGCTATACCCCAGCAGGCAGATTAGGGACAGGTCTGATATATCACATTTCAGAACACCACGGGCCATTACAGGATTGGCTGTACGCTGGTCCTCATAGTCGATGATGGCTTGGGATGGATCCACACCAAACCAGATGCACACCCCAAGTAGCTGCACTGATATCAGGCTGAACGTGATGACTAACTGGGAGGCGGGGGAGATGAACCGAGGGGCGCTGACCGACATCTTACCCTGCTCAAAGATTCGGTAGATCCGATTGGTCTTGGTAAGCAGCGCCGCGTAGCTGATGCTCATACCCAGGCCCAGGAAAATCCTCCGCAGAGAGCATATGCCTACGTCAGGAGTGGAGATCATGAGGAATGTTGTGGCATAGCACAGAAAGATACCCGTCAGCAGCACGTAGCTGAGCTCTCGACCCGATGCCTTAACGATGGGCGTGTCATTGTAGCGTATGAAGGTGATCACCACAAACAGAGTCGCCATGATGCCCAGGACCGCGATGAGGACGGGGATGACCGCCCAGGGGGAGCTCCACTCCAGCTTGACAATGGGGATGGGAACGCAGCCAGTGTGGTTCTCATTAGGCCTCAAATCAAAGCGGCACATCTTGCAGGTATAAGTGTCTGCCTGATACTGGTAACCATCACAATTCTCACAGTGCCAACAGCATGGAATTCCCTTCACCGTCTTCTTGCGCTGCCCGGCACGGCAGGGTTGGCTGCAGATAGAAGACGGGACTTCTCGTGTTGCGCCGGGCCACTGCATCTCATTGGTCTGGAAATGTATTAGAAAGGAGAGGAATATGGAGAAATAGTCTGTTTATTCAGCCTCATAATACTAATGCTGCATTACTCATATCCGTCTTTCCCTTCCACCAAACTCACACATTTACTTACTTCAATAAAAACGTCAGTGAAACCCAAACAAGTTAAATAAGTACTGCATGGTCTCCCAGTATTATTACATTTGGATAAGCTCATAATGAGAAATAAAGAGGTTTATGCTAACTCTTCAATATATGTATAAAGCAAAAACATTAACAAAATTTACAATATGTGGCTACATATTGTTAGTTACATAGTAAACAATGCACTGAATTATGCACAATTCAATTAACTCTTGGTAAATTCGTATTAAATACACAGAAGCATATAGGATAGAAGGATGAAAAAAACAGTAAATATTCACCACTTGACAAGACCATAGTCTTTTTTGATCAAGAAATCATTAGGTAAAAACTAGTCTTACGGCATGGAATTATTAAGAGTTAATTAACTCATCAGGAAGCTACACTGGTGTTTAATTAGATACTTACAAGGCATGTTCCACTAAATTGAGGAATGATATTAAATATGGTTGTGTGGTACTGTAATTCCAACATAGTGTAATGTAATACCATATGTCTGTGCTGTCGCACTGACATTATTTTATTACCATGCGGTTCGCTTAAGAGGCCTTATTAACTGCAATAGTGTAAGATAGGGTGGATCCAATCATTCAAATAAACATCTGGATGGTTTGGCTGATTATTTTAGTCTCCAGAAAATTACATCTCCATATGGCATCCATTTTTGCTTTTCCTTAGGGGTCTCTGTCAGGGGAAGCTGTTGGTAAGTGGATCTGCAGCGGTAACTCACAGCAGGACCTCGATGTCTACAATAATCTAATACCTTACCTATGTGCTTCAACAAGAGGAACTGCTGGGGCCTCATGTATAAATGATGCATAAGCACAAAAAGGATGCATACACATCCTTGCACCCAAGTTTGGCATTTGTATAAAGCAAATTTGATCTGCACATTCTCTACACCATGCATATGCATATGTTGAAGGGGGTATGGGTGTATGATGTGGAGGTGCTGAATGTCAAAATTAGGCTAATGCAAAAAGATGCTCTTGTCTTTTCACTCCATTACAGACCTCATTAGCATAATTTAAAGTGGAAATATTGTGGAAATACACACCATGGGTTGACCTACATCGCTTTTTAGCCTCTATGTTTATAAATTCTAAACTCAACCAAGAAGAGGATGATTTATTATATCCCTTGACTGTTGCCCTATAAAACCTGACTGTCACCTAAGCTACATGCATCTAAGATAACTTCTGATAACAGTAAGAGTTACAAGAAGGCACTGCACCATAATGAGTTGAGCCCTTATATGCGTGGCAATATTGAAATTGCTGTAATTTTCGTGTGTTATGCTCACAGTTACAGACGTGCAGTGGCTGCTTTGGCACCGCTGGAGACAATAAAAGACTTAAATGAGAAAGTGTATTTCGAGGTCATGATGATTTTCTTGCTCTTGGTGGTGATGTGTGCACTTTATTATGGTTGCCATCACTTCAATTTTCACAAATTTTCTTTTATGCCTAATGCTAATGAAATGGGCAAAAATAATATGTTTTACTGGACTCATGGCTGTCGTCGTTCACAGTTGGTGAAGCCGCAGTTGTTTAAGTTTATTGCCATGTGCTTTTTTTATTTTCTTGTCAAGAAGATTTGAATGAGTAATTCAGTGCTTAACAGCCAAACATGAGGTGTCTCAACAACACCTCAACTGACGAAGTTGACGTGGATATCTATCACTCATTTTTTCATAAAACGCAACAATATTACAGACATATTTGTATTATAATTGAAGATATTCATACGTCTAAGTGGAGCTGGTCTGTCCAGTGGCCGATGATCTTGTATTCCGTGGTGTTATTTGTCATCTGGTACTGGTAGATTTCATAGCGACCGGGGGCGTCTCCATTCACGTTGAAGATCACTGGAGTGCCAGCAATTCCTGAGGAGGAAAAGGAATAAGTTTTTTGTTAGAATCATAGAGACGCTGATATTGCAGAAACTCAAACTCCTTTACAGATTTCACTGTTTTGAAGTACAGAATTCAACTTTCTGCTGAGTTCCAGTGTTGGACATTACGAACTCAAGCCTTTGTTGTCGTAATGCTCTGAAATTAAATGAGGCCGCAAAGGGACTTCACGGCAATAATGTTATACTGTTAATGATGGGAGCAAAATGGATGCTGACAGCCATGTTGTCCTGGTCCTTTGAGGAGGGCCAGGGCTGCTGTCTGTTCATGTTCCCATATCATTTCACACTCCTTCATTCTGCCTATTGCCCCATCGCTTGTTATCCTCAAGGTCCCCTCTCCGAGTGCTAACGAATGACAGCACTGATTCTGATTACCACTTTGAGGTCTCTCTCATCCCTCTGCTTCGTCTGTCTGCCTGTTCCGAAGCGAGCCTGCAACCCCCTCTCCAACTTCACAACTTGTTATAAAATTGGGGTGTGAGGGAATGAGGATTCGCAGATTTAGTGGCGAGAGCCCACAACAGAGCTCACCAGCAGCATCTCTGAGGAAAGGAGCATTAATAGCATCCGCATCTCTCTTTATCTATTTGCCCCCACGCCATTCTCTTTCTCTCTTCCACAGCACAGTGCTTTCCCTCAATATTCAACATTTCTGTATATCTAAAATGTTGAAATATGTTGAAGTGGTGGGCAAAAGCTTATTTAGTAAATAAACCATGGACACAATGCCATAAGTTCTAATTTGTCTAAATTGCAGGTGAAATGTGTTTTAATTGCATAGTAAATAGTTGGATGCACTGCACAATATATTCTACAGATATTTTAGAATGGATTGGGGAATATGGTAAAGGTGACAGTAGTGATAGCACCCAGGAAGATTTTCCGGAGACAAGAATACATTTTTCTGGTTCAAAACAGATAAAGAATATACAAATTCCCCAGACTTGACAGCTTGATGGCATCAGAAATCTGAGTCTCAGCTCTCATGTTCGTGGCGTTGGGAGAGAGTCGTTGATGTTCACGAGTATTGATTCGACTTTCTTATATGCCATAGGAATAAAAGGAATTATTTAACTGAGTGTTTTTCCCTTTGATAGGTCACAGCATCGATTGCGGATTGTTGTTGAATCCTGTGAGTCAGAGAAGTTTGGAGTATAGACTTCTTTTCTCTCCTCTGCAAATGTGTGTGTGTGTGTGTGTGCATCAGGGGTCTCATCAACTCCCATGGGTTTTAATTGCATTACCAGTATCATGTTGCATTATCTACAGGGCATGTCTAAGACAACAACGATCTGTCACGCGCATTAATGAAGATTTTCTTGCACACTTCAGCAAGGGAGGGAACCAAGCAGGATGTATTTTTCCATTAATTTGAATGGCTTGACCGATTATTGGTAAACAGAATACATGAATATATATGTTATACAATGAATATTTCACCTTCACCCATTTTAAAACTTCACATATGTTATTCCTGTGCCCCAGTACAGTCAGTCAATGTCAGTGAACACGCACCACTCTTTCCTAAAGTTAGAAACTGCAGAACTAAGCCTTGACTTTGTGATTGTCACTGGGATGTCAAATCTCCACTGCTCCATAGACAATGAATGGGGTGCTGACTTTGTGAAGCCATAAGGTTTTTGTGTGAGTTCTTGCACCCAAGTGAGGTTTAAATTCTGCTTCATATCTGTTAGCAATGCTCGAATATGAACTTAATTTTGGTATGACAACTCAAATTAGCATTTTAAGGCTCCACAAAGTCAGAGCCCCATTCATTGTCAATGGGGCCCCTGATTTTACACCCCAGTGACATCACAAACTCAATGGTATGGTTATATCTCTGATTTCCAGCTTCAGGAAAGAGTGGTGCAAGTTCACAAAGGTTGACTAAACTGTCCTGGGGCAGAGAAAAAACATATGTGAATTCTTAAAATGGGTGGCATTCCCCTTTAAATAGTAAACAGACATTGCTATTTTCATGCATATCAGCTAATGTTAACTAACATAGCTTGTTTAATAACTGGGTTTTCATTTTAGCCCTAGATATTTGAGGAAATGCTACTCAAAAAAAGATAAACTCATCAGCTGCAGCTCTGCTCAACTGCATTAAATGGAGGCGGAAGATGAAATGTGCACAAGAAGTGTTTACACAGTGTATTGATAATAATTACCCTACTTTCTTAATACATTATTAATAGGCAATTTTCAGTCAGACAGAAAATGAGCATGTCGACGTGGTTCAGATTTACTTGAGTTTTGTTTTTCCAACCCTGCTGATACTATTCTCAATTTTAAGATTGGTTGTTTTATTGAAAGTATAATACTGGCAGCCTCTTCAGTGATTTTCTCACCATTATTCAAACAACTCATTCTCAGGATCTCATGGTTGGTACTGTAACGGTTTGAAGAATGACCCTCCACTCCTACCTACGCCATTACTCAAAGCAATGGGAAATCTAATATGTTTAGAAATGTTTAATCAAAAATCATCAAAACACATATATTGCTTTTCTGCTGTTGTTTTGTAGGACTTGAGAGGCTAAAGGTGGCTCCAGTACACTGTAGCTTTGATGAAGGCATTTGTTACAAACTTAACAATAAAACAGCAAAAATACAATTGCCACCATTCCCTCATAAATGCAAAACAGAAACTTTGAAATACTAAGATTCAGCTGTCAGAGGCTGTAATTTATGGCTACTCTAAATGGAGGCCGAGCCTTGCATGGTTATTAGTCATCCAATTGAGCAGAGTTAAGGGCCAGTGCTGGGGTTGATTATCTTTTCAGCTTCCACTCTTCTTTTTGTGACACTGACCTCAGAAATAGTTTCGTGTTTCCAGCTTATCCTCCCCTCTCCGTTTGCCGTGCTGCTTAATTTCCCTAGTTTCTCGGTCAGGAGACAGGCATTTGGAGTATATACTTCTCATCACTGTAATTTAAGATCCTTTTAAAGGCAGTTACAACAGTTAACCATCTTTATGTCGTGGTCTGAGGGAAATACTTTATCCTGATATGCAGCAGTATATGGCCCATTATTTTTTGTACAACCACACATCTACAGCGAACTTTTTTAAAGCAATATTCCACTTAGTGTTAACATGGGGGAGGGGTTATTTGGCACTTGACCGCCATGAAAACCATAATATAAACATTGCCTGTCGATATTATAAACTACTCACTAAGATCGGGGACGAGTTTGTAGCATTGGGATTGTTACTTCCCATTCATTTGAATGAGGCCAAGAAAATAGCCTGAAAACTGACATTTAGCACGTTTGTGACCAGATTCAACAACAGATCCCGCTTTTAAGACAACAAAACAGTCTTGGGTCTGTCGTCAGTTTGCATTTCTATTCTTGCTTTAAACTAAAATTAGTATTTAAAAATAAAAGTAGATCCGGTCTCCCAAACAGGAACTGTCTCTCCTAAATGGTATCCCTCCGCTATGTTCTCTTCTATTAATAAAAATGCTATTCGACAAAATTATGTTCTAAAACACTGGACCCACAGTCAATTGAAAGTCACAGCAGCGGGATCTGTTGTTGAATCTGTTCACGAACTTTATGAAATGTACGTTTTCAGGCTATTTTCGTGGCCTCATTCAAATGAATGGGAAGTAAAAATCCGAACGCTACAAACTCGTCCAGCTGCATCGGATCTTAGTGATTAGTTTATATTCTGGTTTTCATGGCGGTAAAGTGCCGAATAACCCCCATGTTAAAACTAAGTAAAATGTTGCTTTAACACTGTGCTAAATTACAGTTGGCAAAGACTGGGCATTTCACATCAGTGCTATATGATGTTTGAATGAGTGGGTCGTCAAGTTACATTCAAAATGGCTCAATCAGTTATCAAACCTCATGAAAACTGGCAGTCTTGAAAAACATTGTTGAGTCCTGATACTGCATGGTCACCAGCCAACCTTTAATCACAACCCTTTGAAATGTTCTCACCACCTTACAATCTGGTTTATATAAAGGTCCCTGTGTGACTCAATGTCCTTTGAAAAAAGAAATGAAATAGCATAGAGTGTCACTGAGTACATGCTATTCATGAATATAGCCAGGGACATTTTCCTTATAGGGATTACAGTGTAAATGGCATGTATCAGACAGTATCACCTTCATCAACAATATCTGTAGAGGCCAGGTTTCTTCTTTCCTTTAGTCAGCATGGGTGTCTATAGACAATTCCCAGAATACTGCGGGATCGTGTGGACACTTCCCGTCGTTTTCCTTAAAACCTTTTAAATTCTCCATTCCACTGTGCTGAAAGACTCTTAAAAGCAATGTATTCCGGTAATGTGTTGTAGCATTGATTTTCTAGCCATTCTAGTTGTAACCCCAATGGCTTCAGTGCTGAGAAGGCTTCCAGTAACATAACTCCATGAATCAAATAATGCAGAAAGTATTTAAGTTTTAATTTCTATAACAAGCAGCCCCAGCGCTATAGGATAATTGATCTATCTTGTGAAACTTTAACCGAATATGACTTCAGGATACACCTCCAAACAGGGTTTTTTTTTTCTCAGGAGGAGGTTTTACACAAATGAGGAGTGACCTGATTACATAGTAATAAGCACGCTCAGGAACAGGTAAACAATGTTTTGACTTTGAAGTTGGGGGCTACAGTAATACATTGCTGAGTGCTGCACCGTCTCCTTTCCATCTCCATTAGGGAAATAAAGATACATCGCTTCTCAAAAATCATCTATGCTCATGTTTACTTTAACAGTTCCTCTTATATGAATCCATAACCTAAAAGACCTCTGATGAAGTTAATTCAATCTCATCTCCTGTACTTTAGCGTTTACATCACGGTACTTGCCATTTGGTGACTGCCCCACTCGCAGAGATCCTGCTCTGTAATTGTCATCCAAATAAATGTATCCATTACTGTATAATTACCCGTGAGGGTGGAGCAGTGTTGTGACTATGTCAGTATGCTCTTGTTGCATTCTGCTTGATTGCATGAACACTCTGTCATCCTGACCCTCTACTCATCTGATGTATAATTAGTTCAAGTTATTATAACCACTAGCGTTGACCTCCGTTAGACCCCGTTCTGCAGAAAGAAGGGTTACATCTTTATGTATTTACATGCACATTAATATTCTGAACATGGCTCTCATCCTAGCGATGGTAAACTCTGCAAATGCTGTTTACATGACCTGCTTATATGTCCCTATATGTATCTTTTTTTTATGTAGGCCTTTCATTTTCAGAGCTTGTGCAACTTGCTTAGTGCTGCTATATGTTCTTTGCATCTTGCATATTTTCAGACCATAAATTAAAACATAACTTTTCAGATTCTAAATAGCATTTTTAGCGCTGTGTATCTAAATATTTCATTATGTTTATCCCCCTCATCACTGTACTTGCCGTGATTGTTGTTCTGATTTTCCACAATAATTATCAATGATCAACAGCAGGAGACAAAACACTGTCAAAGGCTAAAAAAAACAAATAGTGAACTAACAAAGCCAAGCCTGTGCACATTGCACAAGAAGGTGTATGAATCTGTATTCTACATTATATCACCATACTCTAGGTATATTAAGCGGGATATTAATTTCAGAATATGGGATCATTAAGGATGTAGGGAAATGAATATAGCATTTGGCTATAATAGGCATTTAATGAATACAGATACAGAAATGTGTTGCGAATAGTGTTAAAAAGGTGAAAGGTGTACGTTTTGTGTTTGCATGTAGTGTTTGTGGTTAGCTAAGAAGTAATGCATTCTGCAACATGCAAACAGTATATGGCCAAAATAAGGTGGAGATTTGGCTATGAAATGTGACATTTTCAATATCTTGTCATTATTTCATTCTCCATTAACGTTGGCACAATAGTCAAATTATATTTATTAGGATGACCATGGTGAAAATACCTTTGCATCATTATGACACCATGTACAGATGAGATGTTAATTCACAATCATTCAGCTATGGCTCAGTGGAGTGCATATATTTTTGTTACATTTACATTTTAGGTGTTTAGCTGATGCTCTTGTTGAGACCAACTTACACCGAGTGCAACAGTAGAATCAGCTTCATAGATCACCAACATTGCAAGCAAATGCAATGGTCAGAGCCTCTGTTCCCTTGTATTCACCTCAAACCAGCTCTGTCTCTTTTGCATATAACCGCCAGCGATGCATGTCACCACTATAACATTATGTTGAGGTTTATGACAACCACTGTTTGCCACTGGAAACAAAGAGTGCTGGCGGTGACTATCTCTTGATGCTGACTGGTAACTCTCTTCCTCCTCTCATGTCATTTCTTTAAAATTTCACGGCAGTAGTCAGTCTACTTCAAGCAGGAGCTCTCTTGCGTGGGCAATTCACTGCTGACAAGATAAGGCGGGAAACGCGCGTCTCACAAAGCACGGCTCCTGCGCATCACCAGCTGTGATGAAAACACACTGTTCCTGCTGCTGATTGTCAGCCCTCCTACGGATCTCGGCCCCTCCTGCTCGCTGTGAGTAATTTACATTCAGTAGGCTAATAATTGGAAGCTATACTCACAAAGCCTATGTGTGAGCATGTTGTGTGAACACAAAAATAGGACATGCAAGTTGCATCACAGCATACCCAACTCCCCAGACACCACTTCACCAATGCCCCATGATACAGTAACCCAAAAACTGAGCACAATTTCTTAGCTTTTGTACAAATAAACTTGTTTCTTATGATATCTTAGAATTTCAATATGCTTATACTTTAATTCTTAATTGTGCAATGCAGCTAATGGAAACCCACGGTCCCCATTCAAATGTAAATGTGCCTTGTGTAATCAAGTTTTTTGCTTTCATGTGCTCTTTTGTAATTTAGATTTATTTTATATTCAGATAGGTCTATTGGTGGAAAAAGCGTTGGTTTCCTGAATTAAAATGTATTTTGGAACTACAGTAATTACCTTGTTTCAATTGATAATGATTTTCAAATGGTCTTCAAAGCAATTAAGAGATTAAACAACAAAGTTAATTAGTGATAGTTTGTACTGCATGTACATGTGCATGACCTTTTTGTCCCTGGTGGCAAATTAATTAAGAATACACACCTGTGAAGTTGACATTGCGGATGTACTTGAGCAGCAGTGTCCCATTAATGGTATCCATCTTGGAGCAGAGGCCGACTTTGCCAGGACAGAGGTCTTTATGCATGTTGTGTAGGGCATGAGCCATGGCATAGACCGCATCAATCACAAACTGGACCTTCCCCTCCTGTTCGTAGGACGAGTCTTTCCCGATCCGCTCATGGTCTAAAAGAAAACACAAAGTATTACTATTCATAACATGAAATTATGCCCCACTGAAGATTGAACTGATACATTTATATGAATAGTGGGAGAAATATCATGGCCATTTTGGATTTAAAATGTATAAGTTCCCAGGCAGAGTTGTACTGAGTCTTGCAGTTTCTGCAGTCATGAAGACTGAAAATAAAGACCAGTGTATTCTATCTGAATGACAAAATACTCAGAACACAAAAGCTGGACTCGCACGACAATCAATCAAAAATGCAAGGGCCAAACAATGATTGCAAGAAGTGTAAAATCAAGCAAATGATAGCCTTTCAAGAGCCCTGATTACTCAATTGCGTATCCATCTTTTTCCACCATATTTCATTTATTTAGAGATTGGCATACATGTTAACTGCTAATTATACGCCATTTATTCTAGACATCAATCAAAGTATCTGTTTTCACAGAATCCAAAATGGACTTGTATGCAGCCTTTCTCATTATGGTCTGTGTATCACTGATTAGGAATTAGAGCCACTCAAGATTATTCAACAAGGCTCTTTTGGTAATCACACATCCCGGTCTTTGCCTTTGTCACTGCGCAAACAACCTTGGCAACACTGTTTGCCACTGTGCAAAGATTTCACAGAATCCATACGGTTTAAACTTTTAAACTAAACAAAGGCTCGTCAATGCAAAGACCAACTCAAAATTGGATTACTTTGGCAACATTCTTGCACCACCTTCAGGTCTTGTTTATGTGCTCTCTTACTGTTTATCCCCACAAAGCCACGTGCCACCTCAGATCCATTAATCAAGAGCAGAGAGTGTGATTGAGTGGTGGAGGAGGAGTGGAAGACACAGCGAGACAGGCCTAATCATTCTCCAGTATTAATGTAATTAGTTATGACAGGTGTATATTAATCATAGCTGGGGTTGTTCTAATGCTTTGAAAATGTTTTAATCGCCAAGCAAGGTTTCAATTAACATCCTAATCCTTTTATTAGCCAATGCCCCGCCAGATAGCCCGAGCAGGAAGAGTGACAGCAGGATACTGTTATAGCCTTTAACCAACCGAACAGCAACAACTGACAGGGGTGAAATTGTGTGCACCGCAAGATCGGTGTGTGTCTCCACAAACACTTTACCGACTCTGAAGTTCCAACCTAGGGACCTCTATTCAAACCAAGGGAGTTTGAATAGAAATATACACAGATTACAGCCACTTTACTGTATGAATTATGAATGCTTTTAATATCTGCTGTGTCAACTTTGTGCTTGTGCGCTAATTGTGTGTCGTTAACACTTAATAGCACAACTCAAATAATATAAACACAAGTTCCTACCTGTTCATGATGAACGGATGACAATTACCTCTTGCTTACTTTAGTAAATAAAGCTATCTGTATTTCCAAGACCTCCAGAAACACCCAGATTAAACTGAGATTGTTTTATTTTTTATTTTATTCATTCCATTACTTGATTCTTATAAAGGTCAAAACAACAAACTGGTGAGAGAATCGGTAAGACACCAAGAGGACAAACACTCACAGACAGGGAAGGAGAACTATCTGACACTTCATTCTATTACTAATCTGAGCGTCGGTGGAGCGGCGGTGAGAAAGGCTGGGTAAACATGCCCACTGCACATGTGCACTGCTCTCAAGATCGTGGATTTACACACCACTTATACACTGCCATCGCTCTCTTTCTAATTCCTTGTACATTTTCATCATTCTCAACAAGTGCAGGAGGCAGCAGCCCATTCCCTCTTGCAAAGGTAATCCGACTTTTACAATCTAAAATACGTTATCTGCAGTATTAGCGTGCTGAATGTGACATAGAGGTCTTACGACTGAGATAGTCAAATTTAAAATGATTTATCGTAATTGTATTGAAGTTGCCACTGCGGCCCTTTTAAAAACAGTTGCTGAAGTTTACTTAACGTTGCACACTCGCACTATGAAATCAGCAAGTGACTTAAAGAGCGTTGCAAAAAGAGAGTCCTCTGGGGAAATAGGATATAGTTTGTATGCAGAGACAGGGAAGACAGCTGATCTTTGAAGTTACAGATAGCATTTGACGCTTTTTCATCCTGTGTGACAGTTTCTTAAGAGCTTATTAAAGTCAGACCAACAACGCTGACATGCTGTTACAGTACTTCATATGCCTCAACTCGGTGGAAGGATATCGCCGGGCTGCTTGCTTGTGTTTCGAAGCTCGATGCTTGTGTTAGAATAATTTAATTGCTATGTAGATTGAGCGATTTCCCGGTTTTGCCAACTCTGCTCAATTCTGTCTGAGAGCAAGTATCATGTTTAAATGGAGCGCACAGAGTACTTTGTATATTGCATTCATCTGTGCCATCACAGAAAGAGATGAAGGAATAATGTTATCCGTCATCAAATAGGTCATGTCAATAACACATAATGTGGAAAAGTGGGGAAAAGTGGCCATAATCAATTTGGCGTGCTAATGGGTGTGATTGGCCCCATTGTGCGTTTGCAGGCTGTTTCCTAATTACTGAAGGCTTTTTATTATTGCTCTGACATTTCATAATAATAATACTACATAAATATATAATATAAATGGACTGTTTACTGTCATCAAGGGAACAATATCCGAACAATATGCCTCTTTGCTTTCAATTAACGTTAACCTCCATGTTACTCAACAAACTCCTGATCTAAACAAGACAAGGATGAATGTATAGTCTAAGTTGTGGAAAGATGAGAAAAAAAAAAGTAATACAATAAAAAAAAAGCATGAAGAAATAGATAAAGTAGGAACTTGTTTGGTTTGCAAGCCTTGTAAGGTGTCTATTGCAGCCATTTCTTATATAAACGGAGACACTTCATGTTAACAAATGCTGATTCTACACAGATGAATAGTTTTTGTTTGTCCTGCTGCCATTATCTATATCCTGCATCACTATTTGCCTGCTTAGAGAAGGCAATTTAACATCCCTGACAAGGCTCTGAATGTTTAAGGAGCTTGAATATTGCCAGTTATGGTTCTGCAAATGTGCACTACAGGCAAAGTAAAGCAGGAATGGGCAGTCTGTCTCTTTTCTGTGGCTGTCACAGTCTCTCTATTTCTCTCTCTCTCTCTCTATTTCTCTCTCACACTCTCTCTCTCCCACACACACACATATACAAACATTTTGCCTATTGCCTGCTATAAACCATTCTCTAAATACCATTCTTCTAAATCTTTAAGATACTTTTGATAGGTGTATGTCTGATTTGTGTGCAACATCTGAGTAAGATTATTTGAAACAATTTTGATCTCCCAACCTCCCTGGATTAATAAATCTTTAATAACACACCTTCTTTGATGTATAATTTTAGTAGATATCGTCCTCCTACTGAGTTTGAAGACATGCCACAACACATTCAAGTTTAGACAGATATGCTTAAACAATCTATTCTCAAACTGGGCTGAATTTCATTGGCTGATAAATGGAGAAAAGGACAGCGACTGGGTGTTGAGATGTGCTGCCAGGAAGGTTAGATGGAGCCTGAAGTGGAAAAACAAGCAAGGCTGCGAATGAAGATGAAACCTTGCTCTCTATTTATCAGTGGTTTAGGGGTTTCATCAAGGCAAACCTTGGGACTTTGAAAGAACACCATGATCCAGGAGACACCAGGTCAGAGTGTATGCTCCAGCTCACATTATTCTTTTGAATGGAGAGAAATTGCTTCTTTTTTGTCTTTGTTTTGTTTTGAGTTAGAGGGTTACAAAAAGTTCATTTTATTCTGTGCGCACACTGTGCTCTATGTCTTTTTTCTGATCTTGAAAAATTAGGGGTATCGAGCATTAGAGTGGAAACGGACTGAATCCGGTCATTTCTTTAGGTACAGTAGGGCATAGATCTGTTTGGCATCAATAGGTCATACGCTGAGCTGCGCACTTGTTTAGTATAAGCTACTATTTTTCCAATAAGAATCTGCAAATAACTAACACATAGGCAGACAATATAGGTTCTATCAACTTCTTTGTTTTGTGCTATTTCTTATTCCAGGGAGGAGACGGAGGTCATCATCAGCCATTTTGCCCCGAGCGATTATCTTGTTATGGAGCTGACCACCTGACAAATTCTGTCAATGTGTGTTGTTCCGTCAACTGTTTAGCGAGCCTTGAGAGTCACAGACTGTATGAATGTGCCAAGATAAAGTTGCCTGTAGTTGAGTCGCCAAAAGCTAATAGGATTTTAGGAGCCATTTCACAGACGCAAAACTTAATAGTGTCTAATGTGAAATCACTTTGCTCTTCCTATGGCTTAAAGCTTTGTGTCTATGTGTAAAAGTGTACTGTGAAATCTGTACCTATCCACTGTAGGTGACATTCAATGTAATTGATTATTGATTCATGTATATCAAGTAAATTATTCCATGTGGAGCCTGCCTACCTAACGTATAGTGTAAAGAGCTTGTTACATTTCAAGTCAAATTCTTCATACATGTTATGCACTTTATGAGTAAAGGTGATTCTGATTCAATGCTAAGGCATAAAACCAATGGTATGCAGCATTTTACTGTGTTGTTTCTATAATGGCAATTTGTTAATTACCAAGTGATTTGGATTGTTTCATTTCTCTGTCAAAACTCTCTTTGTATCCTGTTGTTCCCTTTTGTTGTGCTATATTATTATTATTTTTTATCTCAATGGACTGAAATAATGCAGTTGGCAAACTGTGTCTGAAGAGATACAGTAAATTAGAGTATAATACTGACTGTCAACTTCAAGTTTGGGGCAAAATGTGGATACTGTGTGCCTTATTAGGCAAGCAAGTTGAAATAATGTACTGTGTGGCCATGGTAATGGGTTTGACACACTTTAGATGACAACCATACAGGCCACTCCCATCTTCTATTCTAATTAAGAAGATTGGGCATCATCCTTGAGACAAAAATAGACTGCAGTGCTTGTCATCATTGCTTGCAAAGACATGGCCCGGTCAGATGTAGTGAACCCATTGTTGCAAGAAAACAGCTGCAAGCTACGGATAGCAAATGGGTTTTTCTGCTTTAACTGTCTTTTAACAAGAATTAATTACAGGAAATGTCTACGAATAAGAAATTAAGGATAACAAATTACTTTTAAATGGAAAATCTCCTCTGGAGTTGCCCTATACTAATACACAGTGCAATTATTCTAAACCACTGCAGCTCAGAAAGTGCAGAAAACAAGGCTCTTTGTTGTCATCCTGGCTTGAACCATGACATTTGAATTGCATCTCAAGAGAATTAAAGATGTGTCAAACATTGCTCAGTCGCATGTGGTGGCCTTGAATGGTTTCAGTGAGCAATGGACTTCACACAATCAAGCAGGCATGCAGGCCCTCCGATCTCTCTCCTGCTAGCCTTGATGACTCATGCCCACAGGGATGTAAAGCAGCAGAGTGACTCAAGCCCGCGCGCCTGACTCCACACCCAGACTGAACCTCACCTTGTGCTGAAATAACGTCAACAGCACACACTGCACCTGCAGAGGCTCTTAATTACAGGAAACACTGCATGAAATGGCCGGACTGCTGAGACTCACCTGGTAGAATGCAATATTTTTAGAAGCTAGCTCTCTCTACTGAAATTGTAATGATACTCAATGCAATGTTTTTGGTTTTAGTTTTAGGTGGAAAATTTAATATGACAGATGAAAAGCTCTGAATAATGTCCCCAGAAAGTAGGAATTGTGCCTTTATGCAACAGTACACTCGACAGTTCAGATTTGGAGACCACAGTTTGATATGTCTATTCACCCCGAAGTAATTGTCATTGATGTTTCAGCCTTGCTCATTACTAGCCATGCAGCTATAATAGGAAGGAAAATCTCATGCCATGGTATTGTGCAAACTCTTTCTATTATTGCCAATTTGTCTTCCTTTTTCACAAGTTTGGGTTTATATCAGCCCGTTCTCGTTCATTCTGCTCTGCAAACCAAGATCATGTTTTATGGTTCAGTTCACTGGTAGCGTGAGATAGCGTGATGTACAGTAAACGGTCAGAGAAGATCAGATAGCAAACTTGAGTATTACGCTGTTGAATGCTGGACTGCAAAGATTTCAAATTTAAACCAACAAGAAGGTAAACTTCTTCTTGAATTTCTTATAAAACTATATGAATCTACCATGCCCAATTAGTACCTATGACCTGGAGTTGCTGGAGTTCCTGTTCATTCTGCTCTGGAAACCAAGATGCTATTTTTAAGGTTTAGTTAATTGGTAGCATGAGATAACATGATGTACAATCAATGGTCTGAAAAGATCAGAGGGCAAACTGGTAGAACACTTTTAGAAGACAGACAGACAGACAGACAGCAAAGATTTCAAATTATATTAATGTTTCAGTACCTGTAACCTAATTCATATGCTGGGAAGTTTTAACATTTTCTCATTCATTAACCTTTTGATAGAACCATGAACAGCATTATACTGTATATTGCAATATTTACCATTTGCCCAATTAGAGAAATACACTTGACTTGAGTTAGATGTGGTAGTAGTGTAGGCAAAGTAATTGCAGCTTTAATGGTTTAAGTCCAGCTAGTAGTGCCCCTATTCAAATGGTGCTCCTAGTAGATATTTATTTCAATATCCATATGGGGAATTAAAGTAGTCAGCAGCTTATGACCTGTTTGCAGTACTATTGATTGTGCTTTGCTGCCATCTGGGAATATCCACATACAGCAGGGGAATGACCTGCGAGCTGGAGGTGACAATGTAAATCTGCAGGAACAAAGCAAACCTTGCCCCTGGGTCAGCAGATACAAGCACATTTGGACAGAGAGCAGCAATAGGACAGGACCTGAATTATACATCTGCACTCAAAGTTGTTTACCCTGCACTCAAAGTCGTATACACTGTAATGTCTGGGTGCTGACAGATGACCTGGATTGACTGAGTTACAACCCTGTTGTTATGGTACATAAGCCCGTTGCCAGTGGTTTGTATTGTGCGATTAATAGCCTTTATGTCTCACAAATGGAATAAGATCATGGCAATATAATCATGTTAGTTGTTTAAAAACACCAGTTTCCTTCACCTGGTGGCTGGGTGGGGAAATCTTCCAGATTTCTTAAGAGCGGAATTTACTCTTTCCTGCTCTCTGAGCATATAACGGTTCAAACATAGAACCAGCCAACACACTCTTCCAGTGCTTGTTTTTGCAGAAATGCAACGTAAACTGACATGATATAATATACACAATGTATATTATATATATTATATTATGTATATTATACTGACCGTGTATATATATTATACTGACCGATGACCAACTGACAAAGCCGAAAAAGGTGGGGACATAGAGAGTCATTGGTTACAAGAACAATGGGGCTAGTGATAGTGATAGCAAAGAGCTCTGAGTAGAATGACTGTAACTCTTCCCCGTAAAAATTTACAGTGCCCCCAGGGCTACTCAAAGAGAGAAAAGGGGCAGCAGCAATTTAGCTGAAGACCAGCCACCATGACAACTGATAAAACATTATACACAGAAAGCATTTAAGATCACATATTTCCTGAAACTGGAAGTACAGCTTGTTGGAAGCATCTCTCTCTTTTGCCAAGGGACACCGCATTGTTAAGAGCGCTGACAATTAAGTCAAGGCTTAATTGGTTAGCTTTGCCTGTTCATCTATTGTACTTATTTACTGTGTCTCCTTGGTCCTTGGTGACATTTGAAGCTATGCTGGCCTATTATATTCCACAATAGAATATATTTTCAGTATATACAGTATATCTTCCATAAATATGTATTAAAAAAAAGATATTCTATCATATTCAATATTTAGCTGACTGAGCAACACTAAACAGATTACAAAGATATAATATTTTTCCATGTGCTTTCCTTAAATGAAAATTAATGACCATCTATTTCAATTGTAAATCATGTATCAAAAAAACAACCTACATATGGATGTGTGGTAATTTTAATAGTGTGCTACAGCAGGCATTGGAAGTATATATAGAAGCTATAGAAGTCTATAGAGCTACAAGCTGTTCAGCACAGCAAGCTGATATTCAATTTATCAAATTGATGTCAGCAGATCTGTACTGACACCTAACTATGAAACAAAGAACAAAGGCAAACTAATACATTGGCATCTGATATACAGTAGCCATTCCTTGTGCTATTAAAGTGTAGAATGTTTATCTAATATATTATTTCTCAATTTAATTTTGATAGCATAGTATAATGGCTGTAGAAAAATGAGATCATCGCTGTGAAAATTGGTTTATTCTGTTTTGCTCTCTATGTGTTTATTTTTGTCCCAGGGTACAATTTCCCATGAAAGGTGCAGGATTGACTTACGGCACAAAGGAGGAGCTTCACTCAAAACAAGAAGAGGACTACTCTACCAAATACACAGACAAGCACAGATACTGTCCAGTCCCACAGCACCTAGCTAGCTGTGCAGCATCAACTGTTGCTGTAATTTAAGTTACTACAGTCCTGGAAGAATCAGCATAACCAGGGGGTCAAGATAAGTTATTGTCAAAAAGAACAGATCCACTCTACTGTATTGCTACGCTCAGGTAGGTCAGCTGTATTCAGTTGCCTGTCTGACGAAATGTTTTGTTTGCACTGGACAAATAAATTCCACACCTGTTACATAAAACTGCTTTGCTAGCTCAATATAGTTGTAAGTAAAATATTTTCTGGCAATAGATATTTTTTTGTCAAGCACAGATTAGCTGCTGCAGTTCCAAACACACACACACACACACAAATGGGAATCACTCAGTATGAGTTGAGAGAGTGCCATTTCCTTAGCATTGGGCAAACGTAATAATAAGGTTACGCAAAACTGCTTTGCTAGATCAGGGGAAGGGGGTGAGAGGGGGGTGGTCTTTGTGACAGTGATGTAAAACACTACCATCAAGGGATTCAAGGGGTCGCCAAAGTCATCAAGTTTAAACTAGGGTGCTTTCCTCCGCAGAAACCTGGCTGTAAATCTGCAGTTTGGGGGCTGGAGGGTTGTGGGTGTGTCAGTGGGGTTTATCATTTGGTTACGTCCCATCACAGATGATTTGTGGAATCAGGACCACCGCTTAACAGCAAATTCTGGCTTCTGGCTAAGCTATTTCATCTTGCTTATGAGGATAATGAGGAGAATTCAGCACCATTCATGTGCGGCACCTACTCTCGAAATCTCTAAAAGGTTGAGATTGAAGATCGCCTTTTAAAGGAGGCTGCCTGTTCATCTCCCTCCAGAGAACAATGGGTCACTTATGAATCCTACTAAGTCATTCGGGTCAGTCATCATTACCAGCTCTCTCAAATTGGATGAGAACATTTCCTGTTTAATCAAAAAGGTGAAAGAAAGTGATTCTGACTCAAAGTTTGTAGATCTCTATGTTACATCCAATATAAACTATGAGTCAGCATCACTTCCATAGAGTTTACAACATCAACATCTAAAATAATACATCCATCCATTATAAAAACTCACCATTGGTTTACCAGTAGGCTATGAAACGAAATTATCACTCTTATTTTCAAAACAAATGTTGAATGTGTCAAATATCTAAATGATTGCAGGAGGTCAACCAAACTATTGCTAAAGCCAAAGCATTAGTGTTTCCAATGGTATCTGGTGCAAAGTGATACATCAAACCACCTTGATGCACCTGTTCTAAACTTTGTTTAATTTTGGCGACACTGCAGAAGACTTTTTGTCTGCACAAGTGATTGTTAGGAGTAGGACAACACCATGTCTTTATTTTTAAGGCTACATGTACCTGTATAATAAATAGGCCTGTTTGTGTGTGGTTGTTTATTCCTGGTTCCGCTGTTAGTTTCTGGAGAGTACAATCAAAAGAGCTTGCAGGTCTATCTTGTGTACAATAGCTTCGGTAACCCTTCATTTTACAGGTCCCTAACAACGTATGAACTATTTCTAATTAGACGTTAACAAAAAAAACTATTACACAGTAACGTGGCTAATAATTATACAACAACATATTTGCGTTCATATATAATTACATAGTACCGGACCTGTAAAGTGAAGCGTGTCTTTTTTCTGCAATTCAATAGTAATTCCTATGTATTTACATGTTACCGGACCTGTAAAGTGAAGCGGGTGTAATTGGACAATAAATCATACAATGTGACCATGTTTATTTTCTATATTGGCATTCAAATGGTACATTTAAACAGACAGCAGCTTACATTCCATACAGACCAGACCGTAAAGTGTCGGGGGGTCAGTTTTACAGATATTGAGCCGTTCTCTAGCTTTAGCCTATCCCGGGGTGAGTGAAAGATTATGCATGCTACGAACTTTATAACATTTATTGTCCAATTACACCTGCTTCACTTTACAGGTCCGGTACTATGTAAATACATAGGAATTACTATTGAATTGTAGAAAATAGACCCGCTTCACTTTACAGGTCCGGTACCATGTAAATACATAGGAATTACTATTGAATTGTAGAAAAAAGACACGCTTCACTTTACAGGTCCGGTAACATGTAAATACATATGAACGCAAATATGTTGTTGTATAATTATTAGCCACGTTACTGTGTAATAGTTTTTTTTGTTAACGTCTAATTAGAAATAGTTAATTTTAGCTTTAGCCTGGGTCTATAGCACATGGAAACTGAATAGGCTACAAAACACACATTTGCAGTCGCAAGTTAGGAGAATTTAAGAAGTTAGTGGTTATGTTGTCCATGTTTCTTCATGTTGCAAACATGTTTTTTAAGTTATTATTTACAGTGCAAAGAAAACTGGCCATTTAAATGATTACAATGTGCCTGGCATATAAAGACATACTGCCCTATCCATACATGCTAGATGTGTATTTGGTTTTAAATTTAAAATACCTGAGTAACCAAACAGTTAAGAGTAGTCAACAGTGATTTACATCCATAAAATCACATTGGATCTGTGATTTGGATTTTTTCCATAAGGCACATGGTCTTTATGCCACTTAAATAGAATCTATGATGTAATGTGTTACTGCTCCATATATATCACATGTAATGCCCCATAGAAGCATCAAATGAGCACCGATAACATGTGATGTAAATGAGTAGAGCCATTAGTCCTTAGATGTTTTTTTTTTTTTGCACATGCCAGGATCATGTTTACAGATATATTTTGTACTGCTGTACATTAAGATATCAATTTCACATCTGTCATCTCGTTTCCTGTTGTCAAGTGAAATTTGAGCTTTACTTTCAGCTTATCTTCTAAGTGTACAACACATGTGGTCCTGGCCTGTTCTCAGCCAACTTTGATCTTGTAAAATGAAAAGAACCCACCATTTCAGAATGATGAATAACAGGTCTCCTTTAAAAGAGAAAGACCCCCCCTACACACACACACACACACACACACACAAATTAAATGAGGTTTATATGTTCCACAATTCAATGACACAGGTGAAAAGTGACATTCTATTGTTATTATGATTTTTAAGGTGCTGTGTAGGCGATAGCTCATTCCAGACCATTAAAATCCCAAGACTCGCTTCTCCCTCCTCCCTTGCAGAGATGTGGCTGTAGGTTGGGAGAGAGCGTGTGTATTGATTATGTATGGGATGAGGGTGTGAACGAGGTGTTTTGCAAATGAGTTTTCTGACAAGCGAATGATGATAAAATAAAGAAGAATTTTGAGACCAAGGGTGGCTAGTTCAGGCACTGACCCAAAGGTTTTAAAGGTGTACCTAGGCAGCCTGAAGTAGATTTGCATTAATTCCAAATTCTGTTCATTCATTTGCTTTACCCACTTATTGCTCTACAGGGTCACAGGGAGCTGGAGACTATCCCAGCATTCATTAGGTGGAAGGCAGGGAAACACCCTGGACAGGTTGCCAGTCCGTCACAGTGCTAACACAGATAGACAGACAATCACTCACACTCACATTCACACCTATGTGCAATTTAGAGTCTCCAATCCACTGGACTTGTATGTCTTTGGACAGTGGAAGGAAACCCAGAACATGCAAACTGCACACAGAAAGAGCTGGGGATCCAACGCAGGTCCTTCTTGCTGTAAGGCGACAATATCTGTTTATATAAGTATTTTCTTGATGAACTGTGTTTATTTTATTGTACATCTACAGGTGTGTACATAAAGGTACTTATTTACTTCAAAACCTGAAACCATGGCAACTGGATTGAAGGGTATGTGAGACTGGGGTTAAAACCTGCTCACACCAGTGGTTCAATTATAAGTAATGTCAGGTAATGTTAGCAGACAGCTACTTTATGTTGTTAATACTGTATTTATCACCAATCCAAGTAGGTCTAATTGTGAAAATTGCAGCTGATAATTAGCTTTAACTGGTTAAAGTTGCTTACTGTTAACTACCAAGTTAGATTTACTAATAAACCATTGTACTGGTAAGTGGAAAATGTGTTTTGATGATAACATTTGGTAACTGCACATGCAATACACACCAACACCAATGTTTATAAACAATGTAACTGGCTTTTACAACATTACGTTATGTAACTACAATCAGTGTGCATGTCAATTTTGACAAAATAATTTGAGTAAGGAAACTTAAAAATACTTAAGAGTGTTGACCACTAGCAGTATTGAGCATAATTTCCATACCTTCCAGGAGAAAACCTTACTGACATTGTTGAGAGTTTCAGCCTTTTCTCAGAGAACAGTCTTAGGACAAATTAGGAAAAATTCTGGATATCCAAGTTCTCAATTCAACAAATTGTGACCCTTGTCCTTCTAAAGCTCCGCCCGCCCTGACAAGGGGCACAATCACATAAAACACAACTTGCTCTTTACGACAACCTGGGCTGTAGCTAGCTAGCATAATAATGATGAGACATCTGCTTTGAGGGTCACATCTTAGATTTGCTGTGCCCCTGAACACTGAACACTGAACACATTCTGTGAATTCCAAATGAGTCACTTTTGATGAAATGTTTTATATTTTTGAAGCCTCAGTACAGTGTTCTTTCAAAAGAGTAAAAAGATTGATCACTGAACTTGAGTGATGTTGTAATATCCACTTTGTCATTGAGCATTAAGTACTAATCTGCAACATTTTCATACAAATAAATGCTACTCTCTGTCACTGATTGATACCATACAATAGTGATTAAATCTAGCGAGTTCATGCAAGTTTTTACATGTGCTGTTCTAAACACCTCTGCGTGGGTAACTCTTTCCCTGGAAAAAATCCTCTGCTGTGCAGGAAGTGATGCGTTTTATGTTCCTGCAAGCAACAACAGTGGTTTGTTTGGAATAAACAGAAGACGGATGGTGAGCCACCATGATTGAGCACACAGAGAAATGACAACAGAGCGGTGTCAACAGAGGATCAAACTTCATCAACTGAAAAATCCAAGGACAAAGACAGATATCGCTCAGAGGAAGGTAAGCATGCTATAAAGGAGAGCGGTCGTCTCTGAGCCGAGACTAGAGTGAGCGTCGGCTTTGCCTCTCTAAGAAAATTTCTCCAAGATGAGAAGCGACTGAGGAGCGATGAAGATGTGGCTCTTTTTCTTTTAGACTGGTAGGTTTCGCTATCAGTTATCAGCCGTAGTCTACAGAGTGTCTTTATTACTGAGCCAGTGCCGACACTGATTGCAAAACGCCAAAGCAGTGACCGCTTATCACCAAAGGTGTCGCCAAAATCAAGAAAAATAAGAATGTTAAGGATTATCACTTTAACATCTAATGTATCTACAGACTTAAATCAGCAAGCAATACGTCTAGACTACTCTGAATGCAGCGTGCTACTGCACAGAGAAATGAGAGACAGGCCTGGAGTGCCTAATGATTTTAATGACCTGAAAGCTTGTTTCTAATGGGCTGATTGGATTTACTATTGATTATGTTTTCAGAATATGTGATGGCACAGTTTTGTGATTGCTGTTGTAGCATATTGCAAGTGGAACTTGCCAACACAGAGTAATGGGGACATGTATTTCTCTACAATGAAACTGCAGATTCCCACCCACTTATCTACACCCATTACATTTAGTCTAAATTCAAGTGGGTGTTTGTTATTCGCCGGACTACAAATAAATCTACATGCATTCCAAGTACACATACACATATAATGTATTCACAGCATACCCAATCAATATACTTGCCCATTGATTGAGTGCGTTCTCTGTTATTAAGTGTGCACTCACTTGTGCATTTTTTGATGCCGGACCCTTTCTTCAGAGCGTGCCGACTGAGCTTGCACTGGAAGTTATTCTCCCAGAACTCTGCAAACCAGATATTCCTTCTGTTGTTCTCCAGGGTTCGGCTGATGAAATATCGATCAAAACCTGAAAGAAATCAGTGACAGGTACTGTTGGACTTTAACCTCCCAGTAGACCTCCCACAAAGAAGTACATTGGATTTTTGATGTCCTTAATTATTCTATTGTTTTAAATGCTTCCACATTGCATTGATCAAAGCATTCTGCCATCTTTAGTGGTTTCTATTGGATGCGTCAGTGAAAACATTAATTTGTATCGGCATTTTTGCTTCGCCATTTTTCACCCTTTACTGTACAACATACTGTATAAAAGATCCATGGAAATGAAATGGGATGGGGGGAATACATTTTCCTTTATTTTTTGTTCTATAAAGATGTTCTTCATAATCAAAGCATTACTGCAATAAAATCAGGACCCAAGCCCTTTTGACATTTCAATAGGCCCACTGTATCAACTTATGCTGTAGTCTATGACAGTATGTTAACTTCTGTCACCCATAGGCAACTTTATCATTTATTTCGACAGTACTCCCACCAACACTTTACCAACAACCTTAAATATTGGTAGCAATGGCATATACAACTACAACATAAAGACAACACAATAACACACATTTAGGTGTGAAAAACATACTAATGATCATCATGCCTGTATGCCAAAAAATAAAAAAAAAACGTTTTATTATAGTCAGTATTATAGTCAGTCATTTAGAGCAACATAAATACATTTTATATGATTTCATTAACTAACTTAGTGCATTTATTAGTTGTTTTTAGCAACTATAAAAAATAAAATATGAAAATTAAATAATACTGATGGCATAATCATCAGTGGTAGACAATGTAACGTTCTTTTGAGCAGTTTAGCAAGCTGTGAGCAGGGAAAAGGGGAGAGCAGGGGAAACTAAGGTGTTTCAAGGAAAGTACAACACTTTAAGCATTCCCATGCAACAATAAGTCATCAAAAATTTAGGAATAAGAAGGGAAGCCTGAAGGGAGGAGGCAGACACACTAACACCAAGCAGTAAAACAGGGAAAGTAGCAAGATTTTACTTAATCCTAAAACCATAAACAACGTTTTATGTATGAACATCAGGCATAGGTGTTTAGTGAAGTATGTTTAAAAATTGGTCATTTGGTCAGAAAGTAAGCATGATAAGAATACCTCGTATGGACTGTCGTTTGGGCAGGATGGTGACAGCACCCTCTGCCATTTCCTCCTGGTTCAGTATGGGGGAGATTTTGGAGCCCCAGCTGTCTGAGCCCACCCAGATGAAATGGCCTGTCTGGTTGGCTTTCTTCGCTGCTTGAAGGAGCCGCCTATGGGACAGGGAAGGAAAACGTTGTATAATTGGATTGTATAATGTTGTGTTGTCAAATGCTGTCATTTATTTTCTGATATATTTCATACATACACTGCCAGTTTGGACACAGCACATTTTTCGGTAATGCTTTATTTTATAGCCCGCTAATTACGGTGCAACTAGTTTGTAATTATGGGGTACTAATAAAATAGCAATGCTGTAGTTACAGGGTAACAAAACAAGAAGTCTGGGAATGAAGGGGTAGCAATTCTGTAATTATAAGAGATTTATAAGGTAGTTATGGTGTAACTGTTTTCATAATTACTGCATACTTGGGTACATAACAGGGTACAATAACGTAATTAGGGGGGACTAAACAAATGTTATCGGTGCTTAAAGGTTCAAACACTGGAAAAAGGCCATTGTAAAGTGAGTTTCTATTAACTACATGGGTTGATGCACAGGTTGTTCTGGAAAAAGAAAGTCTACACCTGAAAAGCTGAATTGAAGATTAATAACTTTTTTTAAAATTTATTTTATTTTCCTAAAGTATCCCCTCAGATATGATAGTAGGTAGTACTAATAGGTAATATAATGTAATAATAGTAATATATAGTAGTAATAGTAGTAGGTAGTAGTAAGACTGAGAGAGTGAGCTAACAGTGGAAGTGCAATAGGAACCAACAACCAGTGCAGCTTCATCAGCATGCAAACTTCTCTTGGATAAGGACAAAGGAGACCTTCCTCCCACAGAGAAAGAGTCTCCTCTCATGACCGAAGACACAGCGTTAGGTAAGGCTGGAGCATCCATCCACCCAGCCCACCTTGAGGCTCAATCCAAACTGCTCCGCCTTGTTGAGGCTCCAATGACTGATGACTTCAAAATCATTGAGAGGTTGAGGCTGCTTCAGCACTCCCCCAATGGTTTTGATGATGACTACCACATGGAGGCAGTTGGAAAGAGATACCTCTATACTCCCCCAGGTGACACATCTGGATTTGTGGCTGACTGCTTTCCACCCTGTGGATCCACTCTGGGCTGCCTGGATGAGTGGGAGCCACTGGTCAAATCCCACTTTGACTTGAAGGAGAAGGAGGGATTTGGTGAGGAGCTCCTCTACGCTTCATCACATCTCTCTAGATTTGTAATTGACTGCTCTCCACAGCATGGGCCGACTCTGGACCAGCTTGACAAATGGGAACCTGTTGTCAGCAGCACTGATTCACACCTGATGCGGTTCCTCTCAGTCCTCCTGGAGGAGGAGGAACTTGGGAGCCAATCGTCAAAGCTGATTCTAAACTGATGCTGTTCCTCCAGGACTTGGAGAAGGAGGAAGAACAATGTCCTTTTATCATCAAGAGGGAAACGGTCAACTCCTGTGCACAGACTGAGGCCGCTGCTGAAAGCTCTGTCACTCCTGCATCAACCTGAATGCTGTGAGGGAACAAAAGTCACTGTTCTCTCTGCTGGACCTGACAATAACTCCACCTCAGAGGTGGTTCTCTTCATCTCTCTTGAATACACCCTGATTCACTTGCTTAAGGAAGGATCAACCGACCTGCTTCAGGAGTCCCAGGCTCCAGCCATCCAGGTTGAGGTCAAAGCTCCACCAAGCCTTGTGGTTGAAACTGTAAAGGACACCAAGGATCTGTCCTGTCTGACCCTGGAAAAGACACTTCCACCCGCCCAACTGGTCAAACCTACAGGACCTCAGAGTTTCAGTGCCAAAGACAGCCTGCCGCCAAAACCAAAGAAGAAGAAGAAGTGTGGCTTCTTTTCTTGGTTATCCCGCATATTCAGGGGGAAGAAAAATAAATCTGCTGACAACATGGCTACAACAGCAGAGATGTCAGTCCAGCAGACCTGCCAAACAGAAGGACATGAGCCAAAGCCCTGCTTGAACACCCTCTCACCTGCAATCCTCTTCTGAACTGCCTGTCATCTTCCTATCCACTTGAATACATTTATTTGCACACTACTATGAAACTATGAAATAACAGAAATGGAATTATGCAGGGACCAAACAGTGTTAAATCGATACATAGGCATCAACTTCACTATATATATTTGTCTAAAAAAGACATTTTCAAGCATTTAAGCATAAGCCTTTAGATCAAAATGGCTTTAAGATAATGAAAAACATAGTACAGTCAATCAGGCCTGTCCAAACTTTTGACTGAATGATATATCACCTATGAAAAGGAGGTGTTTATTTAGACACACTGTAAAGAGGCAGGACTGCTGCAGTAGAGGTGATTTCATGACTGCGATATGCAATTCTGAGCCTGGACAAAGTTCTGCAAAGGATTTCCAGTAGAGTCAAAAGTCTACCATGGACAGTGTATCCATTCTCAGTGCAGCAGAGTTCACCCTGGCTGTAGCAGAACAACACCCTTGCCACATTTGTCCAGGCTTGCCAGCTAATGGAACTAATTTGGAGTAACAGAGAAGGGAGCTATAAAAACTGCCAGCAAGTCCTGCTGTTCATGTAGCCGCTGCACGTTAGAGCGAGCAAGCTGGAACACACCAACGTGAAATTGAAACAGCCTCCTGGCATGTGAAGCAATTCAAACTCTCATGCTGCCCTGAACATGCCAGAGCAAAAAAAAAAAAAAAAGCACCACAGTGTATTGTAGCTAACATAAGCTTTCTGTGTGGCAGAATAGTCAGATGCTGTCTTCACAAATAATTCATATTCTCAAATAAGATCAAGTTTTTTAATTACATAAAGGAGGACAGTATAACCTTGTAAAATAATTATTACACCATAAAAGTTTTTTTGTGAAATGGTGAGTGGGTGAGCAGTGAGTCATGCAACTGACTTGATGTCACTTTGCCAAGTCTATGTTCTTAGGATTTATGTTCGATTAATAATGACCTTTCCCCGAGCCTGGACTAACCAAAATTTGGTGAAATGAGCACAATGTCTTAAAATGCAAATACGTGCTCTGTGGATGAAAAATGAGAGAAATACGTTCTCCCACCATGAAAAGATTATGTGAGGGAGACACAACTAGAAGAGTGGTGGTTGTGATGGATGGGCAGATACATTTGCCATCAACTCCAGTAACCTCAGTTCAATTCCCAACTCATGCCAAGATCAAGTTCAATTGTGAGTAAAAATGTAATTTTTGGCAAAAACGTTTATTATTTGAACATGCACAGAACCTTACTCTAACCTTAACCAAAGTTTTAGTTGATTAACTTTAACCAAAGGTGTTTTACTTGCCTGAACCTAACCGAACAGGTGAAAATGGTGCGTCCAATTCATGCTATTGTTATATAATCCATTTTGGGGTGGAGGAACGTATGTTCACCTAATTCCAGTCCACAACATGCAATCTGTGTTTCAGAGTTTGTGTTCTTTATCACTAAATTTTATGAGACTGTGTTGAACTTGTTTCCCCACGGAGAAAATACTATACAGCATCCCCCTCGCAGAAATACCTGCTCAGGTGCGTCCCTTTCCACACTGATAAATACTCGGCTAAACTATGAGAGGCTAATCCAAACAAAATTGAAGTGACTCCTGCATCTCAAACATTATTCCCCTCATTCTTTATAGCCCCAAGGCAAGGCAGGGCATTTGTTTTATTGGTTAGGTATCATATTATAGGGCTCCATGAAAACAGCTCAGGTCTCTTATAGTTTCTGTGCAGACAATTTTGGGTTCCTATTAAGCTGCTGCCAATTCACATTGACTGGGTTCAAGGATAGAGCAGGCATGCAGAGCTGAAATCCCCCTGGCTTTCTGTAATTACTATATATCCAGACTATTACCCGTTATCAGGACTGGATTAAGTCAATGAGCACTGGGACTTCTGCTCTGGTCATCATCAAGAGACCGCCCCAAATCATTGCCCACTTCCTGTCGGAATACATTGGCCTACTAACTGGTTGCTGGGAAACCATGCCTTCGTTATAAACCCAATGCAGTGCTGTATGTGTTGATTCAGCATACAACTAAGTCATTTATTCTTAAAATGTTATTTGGCAAACAATCAGTCCAATAGTACATAGAGATTGAATTGAAATTGGCACATTTATGGGTTTAATTGCTTTGTTCATTTGTTCGGCACAGATTAGTGATCTTTGCGTTTAGAGCTTTGCAAAATACATAACAGGGGTCAATAAGTTATTTTGTTCAAATTATTAATTTTAATCAAAATTTGTATTCATTCATTAAAAAATACCACAGCATTTTGTCTTGTTGTCTGTATTAGGAAATCAACATATACCACATTGAAATTAAGTGGTATGTTTATCAAATTAAGTGATACATTCCTGTATTTTCCATCTTTCCTTTAAGTGCAGAGGAGACTATACATTTTTTTCTTTGTTTTACATTTTTTTTAACAGTACAGACTAACAGTACAGACTTGCAGTAACTTTGTGGAGTACAAAAGCTCAACGAGGGTTTGGGGAGAAATCAAACCCAGCCACAAGGAAACAGCAGCATCACAATCCATCACAGTTTCCCACAGACACTTTTTACACCGGGATCAGATTGTATTTGGATAGAGTAAAAATGCATAAAGGTTTAAGGGTGTAAATGCACCCCTGACTCATCGAAGATCTGACCACTCAGCCGACCTCTGGAGTTGGTCAGAGGCACATTTGGCAGCGTTACCCACAAAGTGTAAGTGCAATTGCATCTCCAATCTACATACAACTACGATCACGGCAGTAAATGGATCCAACAAGGGAGCACATGCAAAGCAAACAGGTGCCATACAGTTCTGACTGACAAAGTGACTTAAAGCTAACTACAAGTATTGAAAATAGTAATGTATCAAAATGTATAGTAAGGAACCTCATGGATGGGGAAGAAGAGAGATTAGATGGATGCTGTCAACTTGGTCTGACGAAACTAATAATAGCAGGACAACAGTTGCATAAGACTGCCTTCACGTCAGCTATTGCCTATGATATGCCTCTAACAACTTCTTCCTCTGTAATGAGGCGTGAGAGAATGTGCATATAGAGCACCAACACAAATTCCTGATTCCTTGCCATCTTTAAAAGGATATAAATATTAAGACGTGGGTGGCACACTGCATTTTGAAAGGGGGAAAAAAGCAATCTGATTTCAATGTGGACATAGGAGACGCATTTTAATGCCAGGTGCAAAGGCGGCCTCAGTTAAAGATACTGCAATGCTAAGAAGTATGAATCACTGTATGTTGAAAGATTCTGCAACCTCTAGCTTTACCCAAATTCTCACATTATGACTGTCTCTCTATTTAAAAACAGAAAAGTGACAGCCATTAAAAATCATATAGCAAATAAATATCAAATGTTGTTTTAGTTAGGTAACAGTAACATTCTGCTGCACTCACCTGATGTCATCCTCGTTGGCAAAGATGATGACCACTCGGGCGTTGGGGTTCTCACTCAGTCTGCGAATGATCTTGTCAAACTCTCCGGTCCTTGGTTCACGTGGTATTTTCACCGACTGTGAAATGCACAGACCTCCTGCATGGAAGACAAAAGAGGGGTGTTTCAAAATTAAACACAAGTGTAGGAAATTACTGCCTTGTCTTCTGAAAAAACCTTTGACCTCATTACCACTGACTATAGCTAAAGTTGCTTAGACTGAGATTTGGACTTGAAGTGGCAAACTCAAGTGCAAATTAATTACTGCAATTTCAGGAACGTCTTGTGTGTGCTCTAGGTCATGCAGGCGGGAAAATCTTTGCCTTTTTCTTTAAACCCACACAAATCCTATTCAATCTTCTGGACTTTTTTATGATGGATGCAAGATTAAATGTGTGCAGGTACAATATTTCACAGCATGAGGGATGCAAGGTATTAAAAAAAAAAATCTTTTCCTGGACCACAAGGGGCAACTTTCAGACATGGAGACCCATCAATTCAGTTTATGGCCCTGCCAATGAGTCTGAGGGAATTCGGTGGCATTTGGGAGTACATCTATTTTGTAATTGAAAATCAGTTCCGTTTGTGCAGAGTCTCTTGTTTTTCTCATTACACATAAAGTTTAATTCTGTTCAACCTACAAACTATAATAAGTTTTAAATGGTACCATATTTGTGATTCTGGCTCTTGTTTACAAAGACAGAAATATAATTGAAAGAGAAACAGAATAGAATGTGAAATGTATTATTCAATTTCCAATTTAATCAATCAGTGACATGCTACTTAACCCTATTGTCCAATGAAATTGATTCATTCAGTTCTTATCTTGCTTGTTAGGCACCGGCAAACATAATACCCAATTCCCCCCAGATGGGTATAAACTGAGTCCTCTGCCACTAAGAGATGCTCTGCTATTGAGCAGCAAGTCTACAAGCAGCAGGGAACGGCCACTGGTTACCAACAAGCCAAGGCTTTCTAATTCCCAATGCAACATTTCAGGACTGTTTTGTCGCCCTGCCAAAATGCCACAGAGTGTATGTGCATGCTAATGAATTCCCCTTTCGTGACCCAGTACAAAGCCAGCCCAATGAGCAATCAATGCAGGAATAATACCCTCTAGTTCAGTGCATGGCAGCCAGACTCACACCATAAAACAAAGCCTGGCCCCGGCTCAGATACTAATAGGTCGGTGAAACTGGAAATATGAGTAAAGAACAGGGGATGCCATTAAAGGAACAATGATGCTGGGCTGTTTTGCTCATGGGTGCAAAAAGTCACTTCCGGTTAAGTCGCTCAGGGGCGTCCTGCACTGTCTCGCTAATTTTAGTGTACTCTGTGGTGCAATTTAACGTTTTCTTTTTCTTTGAATCTGCGGTTTCACTATTCCACCGGGGCTGTTTTCCAGATAAGCTGCGTGTGGGTTTCCCTTGGTCATGCATGTCACAGCTAGGACACGACAGTTCTGGCTTTTACGTTCACTTGGCTGGTTAATGGATTAGTGGTTTCTTCACTGGAGGAATAGACTTGTTCCTTTGTGTGTACTGGGCCGTGTCTGTTCTTGGGGGACGTTTCCCTCTGCACTCAGGCAAGACTCTTCTCTCAGCACAGCCACATCATTCTCCTAATTCTTTTTTTTTTACCTCACTTTAATCTCACACTTAACATAGATTCGAACATTCAAGAGCTTGGAATTTTGATGCGATAAATTACAAGGTGTTTTACTGATCTAAATTAATCTATATTATTCATGCAGGTATAGCACTTCATAATTCACCATGTTTCTGTAAATTTCTACAATCTAGGATCTCCTGATTGTTTAGGCTTTGACTAAAAGCAAGTTGATCCATCTACAATCTCTATATCATTATACTTACACTACCAAGCCAGGCACATGGGAAATATGGGAACGTAGCAGCAGCTCCCTGTTCTCAGAGACTCTATCAATCATTACATTCTATGTCCTTGCCTCACTGGTGCTCCAGTCCCCCGTTCCCCCAACATATGCTATGTGGAAGCTGGGCACTCATCCCTTCCTTTTCTTCTCTTCTCACATCACTGGCAGGCAGTAGCATTGCTCTACCTCTGGAGAGAATGGCAGGAGGACCCAGGGATGAGACGCCGGCCTGTGGGAGTTGAGACCTGCTGAACAGGGCCCTCCACTGGGCCACAGTCGCAACTCTGTTAGTTGTAGGGTAGACATGCCAATTTATTTTATTGCCAACACCATCCATCCATCCATCCATCCGTAAGTATAGGATGGTTAAAGAGACGGTCCCTCGACTTGACGACCTGAATTCAAGCCCCGTGTCAGGGAGCAGCCACTAAAGTGTTCTTGAGAAAGCCACTCAATCCCTACCAGCTCAAGGCGCACTGATCTGTAGCTAATCCTACATGTTTTCCCTACAGGGATCAATAAAATATCACATCATTATTACCCTTACACACACAAACATACGTGCAAACACACAAACATACAGTGCATAATATTTTTTTCCCTTCATAGTCTGGAAAGGTTTGCATGCAGAAATGGCTTCCATTCAACCATGCCAACCAATCCAAAATGACATTTTCATACAACCTCAAGTGGTCTTTAATTGGTCTAACTGTAATTCTCGCTCATTATGTATTTAAGATTCATTTTAACAAATTAAATGAGTCACTTTACAGGATTCAGGTTTTCAATAAAATGCACTGCTAGATTGCTTTTCGCTTTAAGAAAACTCTCCCTCCTCTTCTCATCAGATCTCTCACAGACTGAACCAGACCACCAGTTCCCACTCAATGTCATCTTGTAAACGTAGAGAGAAAGAATATAAAGCAATTAATACAAAGCAATTAATAACAAATGTCTCGCAGCCCTGAGATAAACAACAACAAAAAAAACCCACTTAGCTACTCCATTGTTTGTGTCTCCAGAGAAATGCAAAATCATCTGTTGATTAATTATACAGCGATACATCAAAATTACCTGATGATGATGTCGACAGATTAAAAAACCAGTGGCTTGTGTAAAACCAAATGGAACGGAATGGATTCTGTTTTGGTCTAGGAAAGTGTGAAATCAAATCAAGAAACTAAAATTAAACTTCAAGATCTAATAGTTTGAACAATTTCCTGAAGACCATACCGCCAACTACTGACCTGAAGGACACAACTAAACATCAACTACATACAGTTCGACAAATTAAAATGTCCTTTATGCCACAGCTACTGCTGAAAACTTCGTATGGAGTGTATTCCTCTCCATACACTTACCCCTGCACCACTCCTAACATCAGAGCCTCGTGTACTGTAAAAACCAGCTCTAAAAATATCCGTCGCCGAGGAGACTGCAAGCCTCCTCTCTCATGTCTTCAATTGTCAGCCCTGCTCCCTGCTCTCCTAATAGCTCTGAACACTAACATTCATTCTCATTTGACACTCATGGGAGAGACAATGCTGCCATAAACATTAAATATGCCCAGGCACTGTCGCTGATTGCAGCACAGCTTTTGTGCTCAGTGAACACTTGTGAGGAAGCACACAAAATATACTTAGGTGGGTGGTGTGGTGAGGGTGCGGGTATATAAATAGCATATTTATTGGGATGCCCTCAGTGGAAATTTCCGAAACATGCAGGTCTAATTTGCAGCTCAGCAACATTAATAGTGACAAAAATACAGAGGACTAAAACCTTGTGCCAGCCTATTTTGTTACAACTATACTAATGGCCAATAATATTCCATTGCTACAGGCTTTGCCAAATTATCATAGCCAAATACTAACAGTGAACACGACTCCCCAAAAATCACTCTTTAACACCGGATCAAAACATGACCTCACTGCACTGGTACCTCTGTTGCATGTTAGCAAATGATTTGTTGGGTTACAAGCACAATCAAGGAATAATTAGAAAGTCTGTTTGATCTGTACGGAGCTCACACAGCTCTGCTTTGAACAGCAGTGTTGTTCCATCAATCTATCGATATGCTCAAATATATACGGTCTGGCTGCTGACCAAGAGCCTAATGTACAGAATTGCAGCATGGATTTGCCGCCAGTGGTGTGATCACACTGGTTCACATTACACAGAGGGAAATGCTGTGAAATTAGATCAAATATTGGGGAAAAATAAATATTACCCAAGGTGATGGATATCTCTAGATGGAGAGATAAATTATACCTCAACTGATTTATTTAGCTGTATTCCATCTGGTTTACTTAACTGTATCCCAAATGATTTTGTGTAATTCAATTGCTAAGAATCAGGGAAATCACAAGCAGAAAGGGTGAAATCCCCAACATCCCCACCAACAAGTTACACCCTAGATGAATCACACAAAATGTACTGTTTTAAAGTTAGTACACTACCATTGCTTAAAGATTGTTTTGTATGTGTGTGTATGTCTGTGTGTGTCTGTGTGTGTATGTCCCTTACAGAAAAAACACATGAATTTCTCATGTGATAACATGTTGCCACATGTAATCGTGTTATCACGTTATAACATGTGGAGCACATGTTTAATTCTTGACCACCATGTTCCAAAGCCACACATTTCCCATGTGCAAAGCACGTGTGTTCCACATATTGCCCATGTGATGCCCATGTGTGTTATTACATGGAGATGTTCACATGGGATTTTTCCACATGTGAAATTCATATGGTTTCTGTAAGCGTACTGTGTTTTAAAGTTAGTACACTAACATTGTTTAAAGATTGTTTTGTGTGTGTGTGTGTGTGTGTGTGTGTTTTACATAAAGTATACAATTGAGAGTGAAATGCTGGAAAAATAAGGGACAGGGATGATAAGGGAGACTGTCCCTCATTTGAAGGCCAAGGTTGCGTCCCTGTTTGAGCAACCATCCACCCTGCTAAAGTGTCCCTGAGCAAGACACTGAATCCCTACCAGCCCCTGGGCGCTGTTCTGCTGCCGCTGTCCTCTGACCCCCCTGTGTGGAGGAGGGGAGGAGGGGAGGAGGGGAGGAGGGGAGGAGGGGAGGAGGGGTGGGGCAGAAAAAATGAATTTCTCCTCCAGGGATCAATTCCAGTATAATATCCCATTATAATTATTATGGACTGCTGAGCCGCCAAGATGTCCCCAAACTACCAAATTTCATCAATTTTTGGCTTAGTTGAAATTAAAGACAGAAACTGACCCTCTCCTCTCAGTATCATGGGAAAACAACACCAACAAACAGCACATCGTATGAAAGAAATGCCAAGTACTTACTTTGAGATTTGGTATTAGAGATCGTTTTTTAATTTGAACCACATGGATGGCTCAGCTATTGGATGGCCAGAAGATGAATGACCCCAATTTCACCTAACTATCATTGCAATTTGTCTTTATTATGCCAAGCATCTGTGTCATTTTTCAAATCTATAACCCTGATCTATCTCATTTGATCAAGGAAGACTACCGAGAGGAACTCCTGCATGTGTGTGTGTGCAGTGTATCGTCAGTTCAAACACATGAGCGTGTCTGCATGCATTTAATGCAGATTGTGGACTGCCTGGGACTAGACACTTGCTCAGTTCACTCAGTCTACAGGCTAATATCGGAGACCAGCTTTGGGCTGGATGATGTCTGAGCCCTGGGTTCACCACTGTGTACCAATGGGGACCACTGTTCAGCCTCATTTGTCATGAGGCTGAACAGTTGTTTTATGTGAGTCTGATACTCAGGGTCCCCTGTCAGTTATCACTCAGCAGCACACAAACAGCTATGCTCTCTATCCTGCTTTGCTCTGTAAATAATATCTGTGCTGCAGAATATATTAGAGATATACTGTATATCAAACAGGTGTTAACATATGCGTCAGACTTATTAATGAGAAAGAAAATTATAGAGGCAATGTTTATTGAAGGTATGAAACATTTACAGTATACACACATTGAATACCTAATGCTTAAGTGACAAAAACAAGCAAGGCGTACCAATTTATCAGATTACAATCCCTAGTTTTAGTATCATGACTGCCTTATTAGTTGTCACATTAAAAAGCACTTAATTATTGAAACAACACCATAGCATTTCATTGTGTACATACATGTAATTTCCAAAGGTTTTAGAAAGAAAGCATTACAGTTTACTATGCCTATGTGGTTTACCAGTCTGCTGGATAACCATACAGTTCCTCTGCAACCTGACTTTGCCGTGTTGTTGAAGAATGGGATGCTGCTGACCATTTGAGTATCAAAGGAGCACAAGATGAAACAAAATGATGGGAAGCAATTTTGTAGCTTGCCTGCAGTCTTTCATGATGGCTTTCAAATGTTCTCATGTGGAGATGCTCTGATGTTCGTAAGAAAGATATCTGCGTGGTGGTATGTGGAATTAGACTGGATAAAAGGAGATTAGGATTACTGTGACATAATTCTGTATGTTTTCTGTAAAATAAGTATGCTTCGGTTTCCTTTAACAAGATACACAAAACATAAGAGTACACTGTACAATCATTTACATGTTTCACAATGTCTTAATCCATAGTTAATCCATAATCACAAAATACCATAAACTTCCTTACATCTTACCCTAACTGCCAACCAACATCTCATATCATACAAACTCCCTCACATTTCAATGAGATTCAAACACAGCCCAATCTCTTGGAATTACTCTAAAGTAATCACTAGCGGAATTTAAATGGGTGCCGTGGGTGCCGGGCACCCATGGCTCACGATGTAGACAATCCTGCAGAATTAATTTATATCATTAAACATTCCCAAGTTAAACAAGCATATTAAGAAGAACAATGACTATATTCTCGCTCATCCACTCTTGTATAAAATCTACATCGCTATTATTCCCATTTCCACCCCTTAGGTGGAATGTTCCGTTGCCATGGAGTCACGTAATGCGTTCCCCAATGCCACAATACAACTCAATGGTGCAACAGTGACGTTCAGCATATATAAAAGCTTTTTTGAGAAGCAGAATGATGAGCTGTCCACTGACCAACTTTCGTCATTCCTTATTGCCAGTAATATGAACAGAGCCTTCCTAAACCCGTTGATACTGGATAGGATTTACCAGACTATTCCCCTGAGCAGTGTGCAGGCTGAGCACTCTTTGAGTCGACTCAAACTACTGAAACTTTCCTGCGCGCGGACAGTCTCTTTCAGCTCGCTCTCCTCTTCACTGAGAATGAAATAACCGAGAACATTGACTTGAGCAAAGTTATTGGCAGATTTGAAAACGTGAAATCAAGAAATTTGAACTTGTAGGGTTGCTGCGTCATGGCAGATATGGAAAAGATTTTTTTGATGTTGCTGTGAGTTTGATGTACTTACATGACCTAATGTGAATTGGTAAATAAATATACCATAATTCGACTAAGCCCTTGTTTTCTTTCTGACATGAGAATCAGCGCAGCATTTTCTATAACCTAATATATTGTGAATTCAAATAAACAGTAGTGTCAGTTTGCTTGTTAGTTAGTGCTGTTTTATACCTACAGTATAACATGAATAGACATAAGTCTTAATGCTAGGTTGCACCCATATGTACGAAAGGCAAGCTCCACCCCTGACCTACCCTTACAAAATAGTTTTTTAAAAGATAGACAAAAAAAATTTTACAGACCGGAGCTTCTATATTTTAAGAGATGAGGGTAATTAATTATTTATTATTATTTTGGAAATGAACTCTTAAAATGTAAATAAACTATTACAGTTTCAACATTCATTTAAAACGACAGAAGCAACTAGTTTGAGAATGAAAAATTGTCAACAGTGAAATGAACATAACAAAAGCCAGCGGTGGAGGAACTCTGGTGCCACAAGAGGTGCTGTATATACTGTGATTCAGGATTGGACGTTTAAGTGACTGCATTAAGACTGCATGGGCGCAATCACTGGTTTCTGCCATCAAAAATTATCCAATCAAGCTTGTACCAATATTTATGACTACACTAACAAGCTGTGAAAGTATACTTGAGACCACAACTGGGTTGAACTGTTGTTATACTCTTGCCTCAAAGTTGATGGATCAACTGTAAGTATTTGTTGGCATGGCTATTTTCTTAAGCCAAATGGCAACCAGTCACGGTATTACATCCGTCAGCAACCCTGGCCTGATATCAGCGCGCTTTAAGTCCCAGAGGGAAATGGACCCACACTCACTATTTATCCCTGCAGCACATGGGAAGCTCTTGGAGGGCAAGAGGGCAGTAGTGACAGAACATGTTATTTTACACATATTAATCTTCCCAGAGTGTCCCTGCAGTTTGGCCCACAGTGCAGATCCTGGACTGGATATGCACATGCAGTGCAACACTCTTAAGGGCTTAAGGTTTTTAAGGAAAGCACATCATCAAGACATTTTGAGGGAGTAAAATCAGGGTTAAGCCGATATATCGGGCCAGTATTGACCTTTTATTAAATATGGGAAATTATCAACACTACACTGGTTGTCTATGGAAAGCCCTTAACCTGAATGCATTCCAGTGCAACATTTTGACCTGATTCCACACAAAATCCACCCTGACAAAAATCAAATTCCAAAGGAAATTGATTGACTACTCATAATATTTTGGATTTTTTTGGCATGAAAATGGTCAGATTTGAAAGAACCTTTAAATCTACATGAATACAGCTATTGTCAACATATCCTTGTGTTCACATAAACTTTGTAACACTGAGATGAGCACATCCTTTTGACTACCATGGCATTATATAAAAAAATGACAGTTATTGCAACCCAGTGGCGTGAGCAGAAATTGTTCTTTGCTTCGGCAGCAGAATGAGAAATCCAACACTGTCAGGTCAGCTAGTTCTGACCTGTGTTAGCAGCAAAGTTTTTTTTGTACAAATGTAACAGCTCAATCTAAGGGTGCACAAAGAATATACAGCCATTTTGGTACGTGCATTTTATATTCTTCAGGAGAGAATAGTAATTCCATGTCATTGTCGACCATTGAGCACTTTTGCTTGAGAGCGTACTGTCTATTCAGTTCCCACATCCTGAATAAATAAAAGGTACATGACAACAGGGTCTGGGGCAACTACAAATTAGATTTCGAATGACTGAATGACATTTTCTTACTCGGTGTAAATGATTTATAAATCAGAGACAAGCCTCTGAGCACTGTGAAATGAGCTTTCCTGCACTGTGGTAAAAATGACTCACCTGAACACCATGGGACTTTTCCTCTTATCCAAGGAGAATCCACCTAGCAAGGCTTAGCTGCATGATGAAAATGTTAAACCTAAAGAGTTTTTAAATCTATGAGTTGTGACAGTTAAAGCACAAGTCAGAAAGTTTAAGCGCATGTGCTGCTTCCTCTCATAAGACAGAGCAAACGTTAATGGTGCTGTCTAATCAGAGCGTGGGCAGGGGTAAAGAGTTAGCTGCAGCAGGCCTTGAAGTCACATTCTCACACTGCCAAAGAGCTGTTGAAAATTACCCTGCAACTACATTTGATGTTGGGCTCAACTTAACATGGCAGGATAGGTCCAGTGTCAGCTTCTATCAGGTGATATACTGTATGTTACCTTCAGTAGCACCCATAGTTGGTTAGATTTCTGACATCAGGCCATTATTTATGAGGGCCTCAATGGTTTTAATTGGCATTCTGAATTAAATCTTACTTCTCTTCACCAGGAATGTCACGACTTAGGGGAAAAGTTCCTGTATCGACACTTCCAATGTGAAAAATGACTTGGCATTCTTCATTGAAGCTAGCAGGTACTGCCAGCCGCAAGCTAATTCATTAGGATCTATAGGTCAGTGTTGAAAAAAAGAGCAAACCTGCTGCAGTATGAATGGTCAGCAGTTATTTGTGTGAGGTGCCTTACCATATCAATATTTTCTTTATTATCATTTTCCTTGCTATTTTGTTGTGAATTAAGCGTCAAAATATTTTTGGTAAGAACCCAAACAAACCCACGAAACTCACGATCTGCTATCATCTCCCAGTTAAATCTGCATTTTAGCTTTGAGCAAAGCAGACATAGTGCTTTGCTAGACAAGAGTTGAAAATTGCTGTAGATTATGAATTTTCCCGCCGACTACATTCAAAGTTTCGATTTTAAAATTGTGCAAGGCAACTCCTGCAGGGTCTCATATTTGCAATCAAACATTTTATTAGGAAAACATGCCACAGATGTTTGTCACAAATGTTTTGCTGTCTCAGAACTTTGTGACTACTTGAATTGTGCAGTGAGGAAGCCCAGAGGATTTTACTCCACAACAATCATATATATATGGATACAGTGTTGTCTTTGGATAACTTGAAAGCCAATGTGGAGAGACTACACTTGAGACATTTCTCCAAATGCATGCTTCAACCGTCAGTAAATACTGGAGAAACAAGATTTCTAGGGGATTACATACTGTATACAATAAGCCCTTAAAATAGGGGAATACTGTATAACAAGAACTTTGTTAAATAATGGATGAATTCAATGAATTTTTTCTTGAAGCATGCGCCGTTACTACAAACTCTTCAGCTGAAAAATACCCCAGTGATAACCAGAGAAGTGAGGTCTCTTCATGGGAAATCAAAGAACAGGTCTCCTCCTCCCAGAAACCTGCTGCACAATTACATAAAGGTGCACCAGGTTCACAGGTGCCCCTTTGGTTGCAACAGGCTCCAACTACCAGAGGGTTCATTCATCCCGCGAGGGTTAATCTATGGAAAGTGTCTTCACCTTCAGTGCTGCCTCTGGCACTCTTCCTCATGTTACCTCTTATTTAGACAGCAGCAAGAAGGAGGCTGGAGGCCCCAGGTCAGCCTCCTCCAGGGGCACAGCCCAGCCTTTCTGGACACAACGCTTCTCCAAGATACAGTAATGAATAATCCCAAAATCAGTTTTCACATGACCTCCGTTTTGTCAGATTGTCATTTTTTGCCAAAATAGTGGTCTTATTGCTTCTGGCTTTAAAAGTGGATGAGCTCAAATATTTCAGTGGGAGAGAATTCTGGCAAAGCGAGTCGGGTAACCACTGAGACTTCTGAGCAGGTATGGTTAGCCTAGCTATTAGCCTTTATGCATGGTGCTTTGCAATGTTTGTCCTTTGTAGGCCTCTGTAGTGCAGTGGCTTTGCTGTGTGTTATTTACAAATGTGTTGTGGTTTCTGTCACCCTCTAGTGATCAGAAAATGTAGCTTATTGCAGCTTTAATACCAAGCATACGTTGTATTAATTGTTTAACTGCAAGTATGAAATAGTGTGGGAGTTTTTTGCACATTTTGCAGGCTATCTAATGATCTGAGGTGAAAACTTCAATCCAATATTTTATTAAATGCAGAAAAAATGATTTGTTTCTTATACTCTGAGAAGAAAGTTTGGGATATTCTTTCATGGAGTGTTGGCAATTCTCTCTGACATAATAAAGATAAAGCACATTATGCAAATAGAAGTTCTGTGGCACAGTCTTGAGTCTTGACAGTCGTTCTCTCTGCACACCTGCAGCTAAAACCCTTCATTGGTTTTCAAACTGTCTGAAGAACCAGGTTCCAGGTGGTTGAAAGTGAAATAAAGCAACACTTGGAAGTGTAGATTTGACAGGTTTAAAGACATGAAACCATTTGCAAAATGCTGCAAACTGCTAATCAAACAAGGTAATGAACAGTGGAAAATAAAAAGTGCTAGATGGGCAGATTGAGCAGCGTTTACGATGCAAGTGAAGTCAATAAAGTCATAAAAAGAACATGAATCTAATTTATTTAAGAGATTGAAGAAAAAAACATTTAAGCAAATACACAGTGGTAGTCTTTTGTAAAACACTTCTCCTAGTGTATGTTTGTTATGTGGATGGGCTAGAGTTTGTAAAAGACTCAAAGCCATCCTGAAAGCTTTCTTATTTTAATGTGCAATGTGTGTTAATGTCTGGAAAAAAGGCAATGATAAATGATGAACTTCCACTCTTTAAATGTTCCAAGTAAAAGTAAAAAGGTCCAAAGTCCAAGTCAAGTAAAAAAGGTTCTTGTTTGTGAGTTAAGCGTGTTGTCCCACTTCGTACATAATCACTTTTCCAACCTGCTTTTTTTGCTAATGAATATCTAGCTGTCAAATACGTAAGTAACATGAATAAAATGGAAATGTACATCTCAGACTTTGTAGAAATTAGTCTATATCCTTGAGCGGCTCATGCACTTAGGGTATATAAATGAGCAATTTATGCTCTACCTGCAGCCTTGTGCCGCTGGATGGCCATAGTATGAATAATGCAGGCAGGTGCTCAGTGCTGGGGAAAAAGGGAAAATACCAAGGATATAGGTGGATGCACTGTCAAAGTAAATTCGGCTAATGTCTCCTTTAACCCTCAGAAGCCCTGCACAGCCATCATCAGTGCTCAATGAGGCCTAGCTGAAGGAGCAACTGTCAGCGTCCTGAGAGGGATTTCCTATGTTTGAGATTTTGAGCCAAGGGGAGATGCACTCACTGACTTAGTGGATTTTATTAGCTCTCTTTCTTTCTTTCTTTCTTTCTTTCTTTCTTTCTTTCTTTCTTTCTTTCTTTCTTTCTTTCTTTCTTTCTTTCTTTCTTTCTGTCTTTCTGTCTTTCTTTCTTTCTTCCTCAAAGTGTAATTACAATAAGAGAAGAGCAAAAATGAGCTTGGCAGCTTGTCTACATTGCACAGACAATGCAATTCAAATTACTGATTTTCATAATGCCAATACCAGATTTGTTGAATTACTGGTCTACTCTTTGGTAATTACTTTTTATCATGGCAGATTAAGGTTTTGAACAGGAAGTCAAATGATCATGCAGACTACAATGACTTATAATGTGCATGTACATAATGAGTGATGTATTGTTTTGTTTTTGTATTGTCTATACAAAACAGTTAAAAAAACAAAAAACTTGACAGAATTCTTCTTTGCCAAGCATTTTAGTGGTTAATAGGTATTTAAATCTTTCCTCTTCTTGACATTTCTCTCATGACAAAAGGTACAGCAAGGATCCCTCATTGCTAACATTTGCATAATCTCCCTGTCATCCCTGTGCTGCTGTCTGCTATCCTTGCCCTCCTCTCTGCTTCAACTGCCATCCGAAAAAGAAAAAAATTCTGATTAACTACGATTTGAAATGATCCATTCCACTAATCCTAGATGGCAATATTGGAAGTCAATGTACTTACTTTTGAAAAGCAAAACACAACAAAAAACAAAAACAAAACAAAATTAAACAAGATTGCATTACAGATATTATATTTGCCTTAGAGATATTATATTTGCTATTTTATCTTATATTTGATATGAAATGAAGGCCTATGTGGAAAATCAGTTTTCTAACATTTCCTTGTGAAAGCTTGTAACCCACTAACTCTTTAAAATCCACTTCATTCGATTACATAAGGCAACAGAAAGGTGTTCAATGTCCATTGATGGCAAAAAAAATCACATGGTTCTTTTCACAAGAAGAAAATAAAATGGCCCAGAGTCTCAGCTTCTGTTGCTACAGAGAACCAGGCAGCCTTTAATAAGGACACTAGAGAACAGGGCAGCTTTTCAGATTCTCAGAGAGAAAAAAGAAAAAAAGTAATTCCACTACCGAGGGAGCAAATACAAGTGCATCAAGGACAGCCTTGCATTTCAAGGGTCAGAAAAGCAAGGCTTCATAATGAAAAAAACATCTTACTCCTCCTTCCTCATGATCACGCTGTATAATTGGCCTCAGGTCTTTATCCATCAGGGACTTTTGGCTGGACTCATGCAGTGAACAATGGGGAAAGCCCATATGGAAGGCCACACACTGTTCAGTGGAGTGTAGAATGCAATGAAATCTAAAGGTCCAGGAAGTCCATACTTAACCTTTTCAGATGTGGAATGACACATACACTGCACATGCTCATTAGAAATGCCATCGTAATGCTTTGAAGAAAACATTCGCTGTGTGTGACACAATCTGTGCAAGAGGACAGCTGCAGACTAACACTTAAAATAGAACTGAAATGCTGTATTCATAAATTTGAGCAGTGTATCATCCTTCTATCCTTCAGACAAACAGCAACAACTGCACCTGAACATGGCAACAAAAGTAGAATTTTCCCAACTTCTGCCTCCTACTGTGTCAGTGAAAACAAACTGACTGTTGAAAAGTCTAGCAAAACGGATTCACAAACATCCTTTTGTCCACCTGCTCCTCTTATCTCCTGTTCCAGTGAAGATAAAATAGTGAATAAGCAAGAGCTTTCTCCTTCTGACAATCCAATTTGGAGTTTGGGAGAAAAAGATGCAATGCCAGTTTTTGGTTTGACTGGGCTATTCCAATTCCCTGCTTGGCTTCCTATCCATTTACAGTGGGAATCATATTTAAATTTGTGCAAAATATAACCATTTTGAAATGAAATTACATATGAAAAATTAAGTCACACGGTGCTTTTTAAATTGATGTATTGTTATTATATTAATGGTCGAACCTCTTGTTTATCGAAATCACCATGGCAACAAGAAGGCCGTTTGCAGTTTGTGGTTGATGCCAACAGGTTTTGTTTTTTTTTATGCCACAGTATGAATGCAGGGTTAGGGAAGTGTTGGCTATAGCTAAAGCTGTCTACAGTAAATTAATCCACTCCTTGCCAACAAATAAAAAGCAGACACATAATTTATTGTATAATTTATCACTTCATGGGTGAGTTCACCTGTGACTGAAAGCGCTCCATATCATACAGAAGTTGGAAGTCAGCTGATGGTCGCCAATACTCCAAACATGCAGCCACCTTTATATTGATCCGCCTCATCAGCAACAAGTAAGGTGGCAAGACCACTGAAAACTACTAAAAGTATCTTCAAAGACTTTCACAAGCTTTTCTGTGAATCTAGAGAAAAGGACAATGTGTAACAGAAGTCAGGGTCTCGTCTTTAGCTGGAGTCAGAATTAAACACGGCAACACGCACAGCAATAATTCAGTAATCATTTCCTCTTTGATTAGCAGACTGCACATCTAGCACATACGCTAAAAATGGAGAATATGTGAATTTCAACACACTTCCTGCAAACCAGACACCTACAAAAGAGTTATGCTTTGTTTTCACAGAAAATAAAATCATTTCTCCTCCAAGACAAACTGGAGTGTTGTTTTAATGGCACCAAGAAAGTATAAGACAACATTCAAAGAGGAATCCAGTGAAAAGGTTTATCTGAAGATTATGTAGATTTAACTTGAAAATCATCTAATCTTATTTATGTTGAAGCTGAAAAACTTAGATAACAGCGCCATTATCCTCTTATTTGTCACTGCAGAGGGACAGCTTTGTAAATAGGCTGTAACAATCGAATTCAAGAATACAAACCTACCACGCAGTTCAGGAAACCATGCTGCGGATGGGTGTGGAAAGACTGAACAACTGAGACAGAGCGATTCAACAACGTGGCACGAAGGATTCCTCTACACAGTGGGCCGTGACTGAACGTGCAGGTAACTTCTAACATGAACACCTCTGACGTCCTCATCGGAAACGCCATCTGGATAATCAGCACTAATGGGAGGAAACACATCGTATTCATTATAAGATGTCAACCGTATGATTCTATCGCTCTTGGCTTTTCATAGCAATTCAGCATGTAGTTTGAGTCATGATTAGTAAAATTAGGTGCATAATTATGAGGAAGTGAGATAGAAAGATTTAACTTGATGGGTATGGCAATGCTCTCATCAATTGCATTCTTCAGAACTGTATAACATAATGACAAGGGTATAATATTGTTCTCAACTGTATTTTTAGGGTCTGTATGAGAGACAAAGCAGTCATCAAAGCAGAGGCACACCGGTCCTCCCCTCTGTTGTCTGAAATGTTGTTCTTATTCTTTTCAGCCCAGAGTTCACTCTTGCTCTCACACAGACGCAAAAGGTTATTTGCAGCCTCCTCTGAGACTTTGACGGCCGCGGTGTCAGACTGTTTCCGCTCCACAGTACTGATATAGGCTGTTCAAGTCTAGCCGGTCTGACCAAATACTGAGTGAGCGTTCAGTTTACTCCTGTTTCCACTTGAAAGGCCAGTGAGCTAGGATCAAATGATATCAGATTCTCTTGCCAGCAGGATCTTGCGTAATCTCACATCTCACACACAGAGATACACACACATACACAGACACACACAGACACGCACACAAAAACAAAAATCATGACAGCAATTACTATAGAAGTAAGTTCTAGGAGGAGTCCACAGTCTGCTGAATGCCAGACATAATATATATATAATTCGTTTTATTCCCTTTTGCTGGGGCGGAAATGGACATAGAGTAGAGCTAAATGGCTATTTAAATGGGTACAGAACATTGACATTTTGATTTTTTTTCTTTTTTTTGTCACATTATGGGAGAAAATTTTACATTTGGCCTACAGCTACCCTAAAACCCCCCCAAAACCCCCCCAAAAAAAGTAAATGCAGAAACATTTCATTTCCTCATGCCCAGTGAGGAAAAGTAACACCAAAATTAAAAAAATATCATAATATTCCTTTATGAGCTTGAAACTAGCCCTGCAATCTAAGTGACTGAAGGGCGGAAATATAACTGAATCTCACCACCGAATCTCCCCAGCTGCAGTGTGTTGAAGTTTGCAGCTCAGAAGCATATGGAGGGTCAACACAGCAATCTGCTTATCCTTAATGCTAGCATTAGCCTTATGCTAGCCAAAATGCTCTTGTATGGATGTATCTGTGCCTGGCTGGCTGTGGAAATGAATGTCCTCCTTGAGGACAAATAAAACTCTCATCTAAAAGATAGCCGAATGAGGCTTCAAACCATCATGAGCTTTGTCTACAAATGAATTACACACCAACAGTCCACTGATTGCTACCAGACCTTCTGAATGCCCCCAGATATTATGAGTGAAAGCATCCCTTGTTTGAATGTAGTAAACAAAAGAAGGGACTTCAATTAATACAGATGAATGATTACATTTCTTGAATAGAGCAGCTATCATTTCCAAGCTGTGGATCGTGGTCGTTGCAATAAATTTGCTAATATTATAACTGATTTTTGCACAAACAGCGGCACTGGAGCACAAAATATGTACAAACTTGTGTACTTTTGCTCAATAAAGCCAATCCTAGATTAATTAAAAATACATTTCAGTGTTTTAATTTAATCCACTCTACTACAACAGGTGTGGGGGATAAAAAAAAAGTATTTTCAACCTACTTTAACATCAAAAGTGGTATTTTGAACTAACCAAACATGCTAGAACTATTGAACGTAACTCGGGATGTGAAAGTTTTTCTTCAGTATAACCGCAAAATCAGTTTCTGGTCAGGTAGAACAGCACAGTGAAAACAGGGCCAGTGAGACATTAGGTAGGTAAGAGTGAGGCTCACTACACTATGTGGCCTCTGGCTGGTTAATGAGATAGAACATTTGGCCAGTTCTGACCTGGCTGCTTTATTATGTGAGCAGACGGCTGCAGAAACCAGTTAGCAGCCAAATACCTGTGGCTTTGATTTTGACAGAAATGCCAGCGAGTCTGTTGTAGCTCTCTTGCACAGTCAATCAGAGACTGAATGGGAGAAAAGAACACTGGAATCAAACAATACTTACGGCAAGCATATGGTAAATAGATCATTCCAGTGACAGTGCCAGTCAATATGTGTCTATATACGATATTAAGCAAGTAATCGAGGTATTAAATATTGTTACAGCACCTAGGAATGTTTAATTTTTTTGCAGCAAGTTTCCTTGGCAAGTGGACTGCAGTCTCTAGTTTCAAAAGAGCTGCAGAGGGGATGACTTTACTCGACAGTGATTTCATCTAAATTCTTGTTTACTGTTGTAAGGATGTGAATAAAGTGCAATGTCTGTCTCTAACCGGTGATTTTGCTTGTGTGGTTGACAGTTCTTGCCAGACAAGCTGTCTTTTACTGTCAGGTGGTTAAATCAAGTGACAGTGTGAAATCTGAGAAAGCTCTCAATAAACAATTTCTGGTCAGAGCTGGTAGTTCTTTCTTTTATCTTATAGCTCCTGAGTTTCCTCAACAAATGCAGCATGATACATCGCTTTAACTTTTGAAAAACAAAAGTCCAAATATCGTCAAAAAGACAGATGTTGTGCCGAGACACTTGAAACTTCAAGCCTGCTCCAGTGTACTTCTTGTGTACACTGTGGATGAAGTGTATCTTTGTCTTGTTTGCTTCCCAAGGACATCTCTTTAGTCTTTGTGACATTCGGCTTCAGAAAATTTCCATCAAGACAGGCAGGGATGGTATTCATATAATTCACATAAAAACTTGCCCTAGAGCCATATCATCTCCATATTTGACCAAAATTATGGTATGATATATGACTTCATTAGTTTAAGAGCAGGGAAGAACAGGAGAGAACAGGAAAGATAGTATAGTCTCGGGGCACACCTAGTGTATCTGTAAAAAATATAATAATTTAATGTTGACCCAATGACTAAGAAATTGTGTTCAATCACTGAGAAATTCCTTAATCCAAGAGGTAAATGTTGGGTGCAGCTGCAGTTCACAGACACATTTTATCAGTTGGTGTCGCACAGCATTAAAGGCAGATGTCCGTGTGGATCACACAGCCAGGACGCTGTGATGTTGAGGTGTTGAAAGACTGTGTGTGTGCAGGAATGTCAGGCTTGTGTCCTTTATACCCCACTGCCGGCTTTCAGTCCAAAATGCAGGAAGTCTAAACATAGCTGTGAGCTGTTTGCTGACAACCTTCTACACACTGATGTTAGACCAGTGGCCCTGAAGTTGTTCATCTCTTCTCGGTCACAGTGCTTTAGAATTGATGAACCTATAACCCCAGCCATGTTCAGAACATACAGTTCAGACATGTAGTTACAATATTGCACTCCATAACACACATCAACTCCAGCTCTAAATCATGACGTAATGAAAGCAAATCAATAGTTATTTGGATTATCTCTTTATAATAGCTACATTTCTGGTCCCCATTTTTTGTATTGTATTCAGTCTTCTGCCTTGTACTGTAATACTACCCTACTACTACTGCTACTATAACTACTACAACTACCACCACTACTACTAAAAAATAATCTTAGAGTTGTTCTTGTTGCTACATTTTAGTCAAAGCAATACTAAAGATTGTAGCTCTGTCTCATGAAGTGATGCTTCTGTGTTCTTCAGCAATTTGCGCATATGATGAATAATGAATAAGAGGTAGGTAAACACAACCACACTTCATTAGAGAATAATACAATTATTACCAACTAGTATAGCATGCAGTATATTTCTAATCATTTGAGACTTCATATCGAAAATGAGCTCTTACGAAAGCGAGAAGGACTTTTGATTTTAGAGATAAATCTCTGAATTGGAAAAATGAGGAAGCTACTGCTATCACAACAGTTAGTTAGTATCAGTATTACTATTCATGAACCACTGTTTTTATGTTACTCAACATCTAAACTTTGGTAAAAGAAGATGCCAAACTCAAATTTCATGTCGTTCATGCAAAACTACATGGATGGAAGATATGCTACCAAGCCATTGTGTTATTCTCTCCTTTAATCGCACATAGCTGCATAGCGTGAACCAGAGGTGTGGCTGCACAAGACTATTCTCTCCTGGTCATGCTAATGAGTTGTCAAGAGGAGATGTGAAGAGTTGGAAAGAATAGAATATTCGGTGTATTTCCACCTCTGACACAATTATACCTCTATATACCTTCATTTTCATTTTCTTCCAACAAACACAGTGAGGATTGAATTTACAATTTAAACTGATTTCAACACTTGGAATGAGTTCCATCTCAATTCATCAGGGATCCATTTGAAATTCCTCCACATGTAACCTGCAAACCACCCACCCCTTTAAATTATTGTGTGTTGAGTTCCCTTCAAATGGAGTGTTCTCCAGCTCAGCTGGAGAGACTAGGGGGCTCTGTGGGAGTAATCTGCCGCTGGTGTCTCTCCAGGACGACTGATGATGGGCAGCAGCTTAGAGCTGGCAGGAAAAAGAGGGACGTAGTGGCACAGAAAGCACTGGACATGTCGGTAGTGATTACGTTCTGCTTCAGGAGGGGTCAGGGGTCAGACTGAGCGTGTGCGGGCAGCTCTCTGCGCCGAGCTGACTGTATTCCCAACACTGTACAACGCCAACCCCCTCTGTTGCTCCAGGCTTGCTCTTCTGCCTCTCATTCACACTGTCTCCCTCTCAATCTTTGAAACCCAAATTCAATTCCCTCATCTCCTCGCCTATGTACTTGTGTAGCAGCTGAAAGTATTCCCTGGAGATAGGGGTTAAGAGCTTAGTGCAAACTCAGATTTCAGGGGAAGAATGCAGATTTCAGCACTAATCATACCCGGCAGCCTCCATGTTTTAAAAAACTGAAATTACAGTAAATATTTCCATCTCTAAGCGACACTGTCAGTTATGAGGCAAAGTGGATGATCTTGCTCTGCACAATTTGTTATAATAATTTCACAGTTTCATGACATTATTTTCAAGGGAAGATGGAAACACTCTCCAGCATTAGTAGCTTGCACCCCCACCCCCCAAGAACACACACACACACACACACACACACACACACACTTGTAAACACGCATGTGTGTGCATGTGGACATGTAGTAATTTGTGCACAAGAGTGAAGTAAACAAGCAATTTCAAATATGGAGTATGACTGAGTGGAGTGGAATTCCTATTTTCCATTTAGTCATTAATTCATCCACATTGAACATTCATTCTGTAGTGACCTGCTTAACTTCCCAATATTTTCATTATTCATTTGCCTTACGATACAAATCAGTATCTACTTAGTTCAAGATTAAGCTGCCAACAACACATCAATCAAAGGCAGGTTAAACTTGGGAAGGCAGAGATAAATAGCCTTAACTCTTTGCCAACAAGCAAAAATAAGTAGAATTAATCATTTCTCACTTGTTCTCTATCCCAAAGGCATAGAGCAATGGAAGAACAATCTAACCATAGTTTCAGAGAGATGAAAGAGAATCCCTATTCATTTCCAAGTGTTTGGTGTAGCAGGAAATTAGCAGGAAATTATTTCAGCCCTTATTATACATACAGAATAGTTGTAATAATATGGAACCAGCTGAGATAAACGTAAAGTCTGCATTGTACCAACACAAGCATCAGCCATAAGACCAAGAGGTCAGTTAAAATAGAATGGTGAGTATACCATTGAACACATTAAAGGATTTAGTTCATTTCAACACTTAAGGCTTCAAGTGGTGGAAACACCTCTTAACCTGTAGTGTTGCCTCTATATCAGTGGAATAATTCCATACTTGAGCAACAGATGAGCAGATGCTGGTCACTGTGTCAACTAATACAGCAACGATAGCTCTCAATGGCTACTGGCTAGTTTCCAAAGAGTGTTCCAGCTTTACTCGCGAAGCTCATTAAACAAACCATTGAAAAGCTGCTTCTTCCTGTTCATATACACATAATGTGTCAAGTGCCATTCAATCTGCTATGTCAAGGTTTGCATCCATGACGCTTTCTATGAAACGTCTCTCAAGGCAAATGAAATGCAACACTAAGCATAATGAATGGAATCATTGGATCTTGAAAAATTGGTTTTGCAAATGCGCTTTGTCTATGTTTACATAATAAGGCTGCATATTGGATGTTTTTAATAAATACATATTGGACAAATGCTGCAGGATTTTCATATGAAATTCAGACAATAAGAACCATTTTCCCATTAGTCTAAATACACTCCAGGATGCTTGTGGAAATGTTTCCAGACTCACCGTCCTCTCGGGACTTCTGGATGAAAGCGTCGACGCCGCTCTCTCCGTAGTTTCCCTCCGAAGCGACAGTGGAGACGTAGTTCCAGCGCATGGCTTTGACAATGTCCACCATGGCCTGGGCCTGGTAGGTGTCCGGGGGCACCACCCGGGAGAAGAAGTCGTAGCGGGTGTTATCACTCAGCTCCGGGGCTGTGGAGGCGTAGCTCACCTGAGGGATCTATGAGAGAGAGAGGGAGAGAAGTGGAGATAAATTATATACATTGTGTAGATGAATTATACATACTGCTGCAAGAAGGCTTTGTATGAATCAGATTATGGTGTTTCATTGAGAAACGCAGGACTGTAGTAAGACACCTTTCGCCTGCTGAAATCTCTCAACTGCTCTACTGTCTTCCTCTACAGAGCTGCTTTAAATAGTCCGGTTCTGATAAATATTGCCTCGCAACCAGTCAAGACACACAGGTTCTGTTGGTGAATTCACACTCGTCTCTGACAAAAAGTTGTTTTATTTTGGGTTCAAAAGTAAAAGACATGATAATTTGCCTTGAGATCTGCAATAACACATCTTCTAACAAACACCCTGTGTTCCTGTCACAATTCACGAAGCCATTATCGCGTACTGGGAGAGAAGGTAGAAAACTCTTTATAAATCTAATATAATCTCATTGTGTCATTAAGAATAGTTTAAGAAAACGTTTTAACCAGTAAAATCTTGAAGGGCAACCAAAACGATGCAAGATAATCTATTCAAATATATTGTTCTGCAAAAGGAACTGATGGAAACTGCCAAAAAACAAAATGGAATAAAGGAAATAATTGTACAACTAGTAATAACCATCAATTCTTACATTCTAATGATATTCTAAAAATCTGAAGTATTTGGGAAGTGAAATATTCTTTTGAAAAAATCTGAACAAAAACGTAAGCATCACAGATGTAAAAGCTCCTGCCAATGGTGAGTACAATTCCCAGACATTTCTGTTTGTCTTCACATGCCACTGTTATAATAGGTTTAACTTCCTCTGCGCTTAGTTTCAGTACACAAGTCTTTTTGCGGCTGCCACCAGCAGGCAACTCTGACTTGATAAGTAATCTCAACTATTGCTTGCTCAAGTTATTTTAGATTTATGGCTGTCAGTAGTCTCTGTGATCTTTCTATGGCTTCTGTGCTGCACAGTTTGGAAGTTAACAGACCAGATTTTATGACATTCAATAATGTGTTTCATGGTATAACTTCAAATGTGGAGGCACTTTTTTATGCTGATGCAATTTTTCGGTCCCAATTCCCCAGGGTTGATAAATTCATGCAGTAGATGTAGAGGGCAGAGCCGCAATTGCTTTAAAGCAGAATGCCGTTTGGCTGCACTTGGGTCAGTGGGTGAACATCTCCCTCTAATGTGCATGAAGCAACCAGTAGACTAACTACAGTAGACTGCCTTAGGCCACTCTCGCCTTTTAAATAGGTCTTGAGGCAAGTTAATAAGGACTATTATAAACAATCATATATATTTTTTTATGGTATGATGCAAAACAAAAAAAACAATAAAGAAACGAACATAACAGACACAATAATTTATTTAACCATCTAAATTTTGGTTTTTGGTTATATTCACATAGCAACAATATATTATGTTGCTTCCTTTTTATCAACATGTGTACAAGATGATTTCCATACGTCACTAAAATCTTCACATATTTGTCATAGCCAACACCCTCCTATGCTTAAAGGTGTTATGTGGACTATGCAAATGGATTTTTTGTTTTATGTGGCAGTGCAACAATCATCTCTTGTTAAAAATGAGGGGGTGAAAATAGTTGCCTTTGACTAGGCCTTTTCAACTGGTGATTGACAAGTCAGTGAAATTCTCCTCATCTCTTTCCAAGTGCTGTCTGTCATTGCGCCTCAGTGTGTTGGGATTTTGACAAATGCTGTCACCCTTGAGCATCCCTATTGAGATGGAGGGATGTGTGGAGGCATGTTGAATAGGGTGCTGGAACCCGCTTTTAAACCGGTAACCAATGTTAAAACAACGTTAATGGATCACAGCCCAGAAGGCAAATGTGACTTTCTTAATCTATTCATTGTAAATCTAAAATTAAAAAATCTATCTATCTATGCTACACTGGAGTACAGTTCACCTGCCAAGAGTGCTGCTGTAGCTGCAAACACTCACTGCAGAGAGACTGCTGTGGAAGTGACATCCTCCCCTCCTCTCTCCCTTGCCTCACACAGCGGCTGCCTTTGATGTGGTCAGCTGCAGCACAGCATTGATCCTGCCACTACTGTGCTCACTGCTTGTCCCTGTAGCCAGCGTTGGAGCACAGACAAGCTGTACCCGCTACCTACAGCTCCTCGCACTGGCCTCATGCAGTCTCTCGCCAACTTTCCTTCTGCCACAAGGACACACTGGGTAAATCAGGCACAAAACGGGTGCTACTCATTCCAGGCAGCAAGTGCAGAGCTTGTAATGAATGAATGTAAAGCACTGTCCATGTGTGTCAATTCATTTGCATTATGCTTGCATATGTTTGAGTTGTACCAATCTGGCTGTTTACAAATAACATACTGCTTTCTGAGATCAAAATACCAATTTACTCTTGTTGTTTCTGGATCAACTGTGCTTCACTGTGGCTGTTGATGCGGCAAACATGTCAGTCAGAAGTAGCCTTGTTAACTCAATTCCCTTTGAAAGAAGAGCATAGCAAAGGCAAATCTGTGTGTGTGGTAATGGACCATGTGCATGGAGCATGTCAGCCTCCTGGACGGATGATTTTCAGCTCTCCCATGCCATTACACTGTGCAGTGTCCGCCCAGCATTTCTGATTCAGCGGTGTTGTTCTGAACTGGAATAGCATGTGAAAATTGCACTGCCTCATTGGCCAGGAGGACTGAATGATATCAATCTTGGAGGCTGACATGCTTTATGCATGTTCCACTGAGATGCTCACGGAGACACGGACCTTGACAGTGTCTGTGGCACATGTCCAGTCTGCACCCCGGGGACTGGCAGCAGTCAGCGGGCTTGTCGATTTAACATCTGGCTGTAACAGCAGGCCAAGGTACACCTGACCCCTAAACTTTGCTCCACTTTTGTCTACTTTGATGGTAGGCAGAACTGTCTCTCTCTCTGTCTCCATCTCTCTCTCTCACACTGTTGGAAGGAACTGTGAACTTGACTTATTTTCCCTCTCACACTGCCTTGACGTCATGAGGCGGGATCTGAATGTAATTTAAGTGTTGCTCAAAGGTGTTTGGAAGGTGTTAATGATGTCTCTTTTTAGATTCTATTTTTATTCATTTGCACAGTGAAAATTAGCCATTTAGCCATTTGTACTTACAGTATATCAAAGAGTGGTGGATATGTCGTATTTGTTAATTTTACAAAAACCCCGTGACAAGGATGATGACAGTAATAATGACATGAATGATTTTTTTTTTAAACTGTGCCGTGTTCATATGTTTCTTGGAATACAAGATAAATGAGAAGTATCAAAATGGCACTGGTCTGCGCCGTCACACCCTATCTCTCCCCTGTGCCACCCACCGGATTATTCAAGCTCTCCTCCCAGGGGGGCTTGTCTAAACACAGATAAAATATCATAGAGGATCCCTGCTGACATCATGCATGACTGTACCTGCTAGGTCTGCTTCCATTATCACTGTGTACTATAATATTGTAGCTCTCCAACACTAAAAAAAAAAAAAAGCCTGACTGTACTGTACTGAATGAATGAATTCAAAATATGCCTAAAAAATTCAGTTGCTGAAAATAGAAAAGAAAAGGGGAAAAAAATCCTTTCTTGAAATGGTTATTACAGCACAAAAAAAAGGACTGGGCTTTAGATTTGAAAGTGCTGTTGTAATATGTTGCAAGTTATTTTTCAGTGAAATCATAACATTATCCAAGTAAATGCTATGACCTATGACTTTAAATGCATCTCAGCATTTTTAAAATTTTGCAGCTGTCATGTATTGTGGGTCTACCATGATATGTCTAGTCCCATGTCTGCCAAATAAGTGCCTGAGGTGCTTCAGTGAACCTGCCTTGTGTTGCATTTTTCACCTCAGGGATTTTCACTGCTGTAACAATCACAGAATTTCAGCATTCTGTCAAGAACCGGGACAGACAAAGCTTATCACGTTTGTGTTTGCGAGATTTCTCGCTCTCTGGACTACAGCGATAGTCCTGAACAGTGTGGTTCCTCTAATAGAACACTTCTTCGCTTTGACTCAAGAAATTAAATTCCCCAGCAAAGTCCCCCTCTGATCCCCTCCCACAGACTCAAACGAAAAGGGGTTGAGGGAAAAATTAAGACCTGCTGTGTTGTGAAATAAAGAATGTGCCATATGCAACCAGGGAGAGAATATCTTGGCAGGGGTTGGATATGCATATATACAGTATGCTGTACAGTGTGAGTGAATTCAGGATGTATCACTATTCACAGCCAAATTTAGGGCTTGTAATTCCTAGGATCTGAGTAGGTTGTTCTCATGCCTTCATTTTCGGGATGCTGTGTGCATAACATCTGCTCAGGCTGAGACTAAAGCAGCTGAGCTTCCTGTCCTCTGGTGCAGTCTTTTTGACCCAATCACTTTATACAGAGCAAACCGATATTTCCCAGAGATTTAGTAATGATGCGACTTGAAAAGTGAGGGGAAGGTAATGGCATTATGTTTTCCCCCAAGTTTATAGAAATGCTTTAATCTGCACCCCCTCAGTCACCCCAGCCCTATCCATTTAATTGCTAATGGGCTTGGAAAATATGCTTAATTGCTGCAATGTGAGTCTCAAGCAGATTTTTGATGCAGATTTAATGTTCAAATCGCTTGCTTTAAATAACTGTGCCTTTTTAAAAATTCAATGAGTTCATTTGGCACGGCATCAATGCAGGAGTAATGATGCTCATTAGAACTGTACAGAAATATTATACATCTGTACTGTTTTCCGGGGAAGAAAAACCAAAAGCATTTGGCTGGCACAGGAACAGTTTCAGTAAATACTTCACTCAAATATGTCAGCAGTGTATTTTCAGTTCAGTGTCAGATAACATTGTTGATGACAAAAGCCAAAGTTGTTGATGACCAACACCTAACTCATGTGTTATATCGGTGCTTTAAATAAACCACCTGCTGGTACCCGAGTGCTGACAGTTGTGCAGAACCGCTGTTATTAAGCACATCAGGTGTCAAGGGTAGACATTTCACCCTTATATAAAATGCGATAAAACAACAGCTGAGAAATAATATCCAAGCGATGCTGCGGTTGTGCTACAGTATGTGACGTCTCCAGCACCCTGGGATTCTCGTTAAACCCACCCAGCCTCCTACAACAATGATTCCTCTGATCCCTCAGGCTGCCAGTCTCCTTGAAGGAGGCTGTACTAGTCAACACAATAATGCTGGTAGCTTCTAATTTTGCAGCAGGGTTTTACACCTGTTTGTCAAGTTCAGTTATTGGCAAATGCGGTTCCTCTGTCTGCTCTCATCGGAGCCCCAAAGAGCCAAACGGCGCGCAGCAGTCGGCACAGTCCCCGGACTGAGGCTCACCACAACCTTCAGGCACACAGAGCAGTCCTCACCATTCAATTAAGAAACAACTGAGGATAGTTCCTGGGTGAGATCCAAGGTTTCCTACAGCCTACAGTTTTGCTGATTTACTGCAAGTGAGGTTTGTCAAAGGGAGGACTGTTTTTTTTTTTCACGCTGGCCCTGAAGTATCAACAATTGTTTTAAAAGTACAGCCTTCAAAAACTCATGTGAGGGTAAAAATCTTTTCAGAGGACTGATATGACCTGCATGCTTTACATCTTATCATCACCGCATCCGATCCAACTTGTGAACTGCTGTTGTTTTACTACGGTACGAACGATACATCATTATACCTCAGGATAGGTACAGAGACGCTGTGTAGCCTCCGGTCAGTGAGTCCCTGCAGTGTAGATTTCCATTCTTACATTGTGATAAGTCAAACAAAGCACGTCATGGCATACTGATTGCCGCATGCATAATAAAACCATTGTGTTGTGTTTTTTTTTTATCGTATTTTCAGCAACTCACCCTTATGCGACAGTTTCAGTGTTCTTGCCACTAAGACACCTCGCTTCTGAAGTAAAAAGGGTTTCTCTCTCTACAACCTGGCTTGACCCTGTGACTAACTGCAGTGCCAATCTGCTGAGTCATAAAGCACACTGAGATCTTTCCACCCATTGTTAACCATGATCAATATGGTGAGGCTAAAGTTTGAACAATGCAAACTCCACACAGAAGCCGGGGATCAAACTTCTTTCCCTGAGACAACAGCGCTAACCACTGAGCCATTGTGCCGCCCTACTCAGTACTGATTTACTATTCTCCTCCCCACACTGTCAGCAACTATATTATTAATTATCTTTAATAATTTCTCTAAGGAAGTTGGACAGCCTCTGAAGCTGGGTTTTCATAGGACAGTTTTGCCCTTGACCTGTCCCATGTCTTTCATGGAATATGGCCTCTTACCCTCAGGAGGGTTCAGGATGCAGGAACTCCTTCACCCTGCTCCTGATGAATTGTGCTATACCAACAATATATGAACCTCTAACACCACCCCAACCCCTTTTTGTGAATATGTGCTCTTCAAACTGTGAATTGCCATTTGAAATGACCACTGACATTGCTACTGTGTATCATTAAAGCATGAATGCAATTTACTGACTGAAATCCAATTCATACGGTCAATAATCAGCTTGATCAATAATATGGTGTTTTTAGTGCACAGTATGAAATGCCGAAGCTACTGGTCCTATGACAGGTGATGGATCACTATCTTGCTACACTGACTCTATGGCTACCATCATGGATCACTATCTTACTACACTGGCACCAGGATAACGAGCATCACGGATCACAATCTTGCTTCACTATCTTGTTACACTGGCTCTCAGGCTACCTGTATGGATCACTATCTTGCTACGCTGTAGCAATATTGATTACACATCAAAGCTGCATGCTACTGTGCAGATTTGCACTAGTTTCTATTTTGATGCTGCTGACCCACTGACGCCTGTTTGTGCTGATGAGCAGTATCATTGTGTTTTTTCTGTTCTTTGGTTTTGGTTAGAAGCCCCATCAGTCAAGAACATGTTTTGATTATATCTTCTTATTTTCCTATTGATTCGTACCTTGTAATGTGTTCTAGATTGATTCAGGCCGAGTTGTGATGTGTTCACAGTTTTTACTGGCGCAAATTGAACACTGGTACAGACAGTATATCTGACACCTTTTTTCTACATATACATTCATTTTTCTCATTAACTAAAAGCCGCCAGCAGCCCTACTTCCTTATGGATCTTCTAGTGTGCAAACCTTATTATTATAGACTAGTTCAGTGATTGATTATTATTGATTAATTAATAGATACTTTAAAAAAATATTTCTAAAATGGTTAATTAAATTCACATTTACAGTATATTATGCAATGAATAAAAATGTAAATAAAACAATTAATAAAATGTCCATTAAATGTGCCACTTAATAATTCCATTTCATAATTATGTCTTTAAGCAATAAATTACTGAATTTTTAAAAAGCAATTTGTATTTTTTTTCCATTAACTAATGTGTTTTCCTATTGATCTTCCATCTCGCAATTTAATTGTCTACTGCTTTGTTATTTAAACTTTCTGCTTGGGCCAAAACGTATTATTAGACGACTCTTTTTAATTAGATACAATGCAGCCAGTGTGCCAACCTATAAATAATACAAATAACCCACAGAGAAGTAACAGGAGCTCTCATTGGTCAGCTGACACACCCTGTCTGCAGTCAGTTACAGGCTATAGCATGTTGCTAACGCTAGCTAGCAGCACAATCGTCCTCTCTAGCACAACGTAATTTTTTCGGCCCAAATAAGGGATTCCAGGTCCTTCCCTCTTTTAGTCTAATGTGAAAATGAATAGGGGTGTTAAATGATTGCCTTTAGCTATATCCAACGCTAATATTAACTATTGTTGCTCTATTATGCATTTCTTTATTTGTTGAGATGGATTCTGGTCGGAAGCTACAATGAAAAAAAAAAATTGCTAGCCATACCCCTAGCATAGCAATAGCCTAGCATTCCAGCAAAACAAATTAACTAAACAAGGTCTTAGTCAATAAAAACCCCAACAATAGATATGCAGACTGAGGACAGCACTAGAGGTCTAAAGTAGTATTTTTGTTAAATATGTAAGTTTTGTGTTCTTTATAGAATCCTTTACAGATTCAGGGTGCTGTAACAAAGTATTGGAAACCACTTGTCTTCGCTGAGCACTTATGGGATGTAGAGTCCTTGAAATGTTCAATGAGCAATGCATCAAGGCATCTGAAAGTGAAGCTACCTGCTTTTGAATAACAGAGATAAGCATTAGACCGTTAAGAAAAACATTCTACCGTACGAGCCATTCCTGTGTGAGCTAATCTTCTCAACCACTTAGCCCTGCCAAGTTCAGAATGTGGCTTTGTTGTGACTGTATGGTGAAGGGAAGTCAGTGAAAAGGTATGTACCCGCAGTGTCTCACCTACTTTTACCTGACTGTATATTACGAAATGTGGTTCATTTCAATCCTTGAAATAAAAAGAAAAAAGTGGCAGTTCTAGCAGCGACTGTGTGCGTATACTTTTTGTAAAAATAAACTTCTGATTATGTAAGAATAAACAGAAAGAAAATAAAACATACAATTCAAATAGCCATACTGTATTTACTGTACTTCATTTTTTTTCCCAGAATCAAAGGAGGGATCATAGGAGGGATCCTCAAATGAATCATCAAATACAGTATCAAACAGTACACCTTTACTGCATTTCTACTGCAGCAAACAAAGAGAAATATATCTCCACTTCATAGTAAAGCCCATCCAACCAATCAATCCAAAAAGCCATTAAATTTACCCAGCAAATCCTAGTGACAGCATTATTATGCTTTTCATAAACATACCAAGAAATGATCAAAATAATGTGTTATGTCTCAACAAGTCCCTGTTTCCTCCTCCTTGCGCAATCTCTGGCGCCTTTCCTGTTTAGATTCAAAAGTGTGACAGCGATGTTCACAGGATATGGGTAACAACAGATGTTGCTGCATATGTTGCCTAAGTGTCTTATTAATCAAGACTTTGATGACTCCTATGTCTCATGGAACTGCAATATTTATGGATTCAGGTAAGACTTTTCAGAAACCCTGACATCAGAGCAATAGAAAAGTTAATGCAAAGAAAACTGAGGCATAAATGAAAAGAAAGATTGGTTTAATTTTACATTGTGTGGGTTTTTGATCCCATTTTCTCATCTTCCAGCCTGTTGATATCTGTGCAGCATTGCAAGGTCACACTGACTTATTCATTTATTCACTTATTTGTTTATTCAAAAATGTATTCCACATGATTAGAAAAACCAGACGCAATTCTATTGTAGGCACCCAAATAGTTTATCTTTTAAAGATCACTTATGGGGGCCCAAACAGTGTGCACTGATACTTTAGGAGCAAGTAAAGCAAAATTAATTAACAATTTAATAACTACAGTAAACACCAGTTGCAACCCATGACCCAAAACATTTATTGATGTTTTACAAATCATTTAATAACTATTTAATAAGTATTATAAACATCAGCTGCAACTTTATAACAGCCTCTGAACACTTATTGTGTTAAAAAATATTTGTTAAATCATTAATCAATACTTAATCAGAAAGCCATTTTTATCATCTGTTATCAGTTATGATACACTAAACTGTTAAAAGATAACAATTTGATAGTGAACAATCAAATAATAATTAACTAATGTTGATGTTGATGATAAATTTACTACTATTAGTTAAGGATGGTTATTATAAAGTGTTACTGAAACTTTGAAGGATGATGCATCTGGTTACTGATTGGCCCATGGGGCGCTTGCATCATTGGTGAGGAACAACATGTTGACTTGTTTGTTTGGGGTTTGGGAAACTGAATTGATCAACCATGCTGATGCTGTGTAAGCAGCATTAACCTCTGGTGAAGCCGGCTTATGCATTACATGTGATGCGTGACTATGTAATATTTGTAGCTAAAACTTCAAGTAGTTTTGTGTAAGCACAGTTATGTCTTGATAATAGCACCTTATTACTTTTTAAGTTTAGACCTCCGCTTTATGTCCCACCTCTTGCACACTTAACAGCACCAGTTTCACCAGTCGGCTTGTGTTGTGGGACTTCAACACCCCAGGGTGCTTCCTTTACAGTGTTTCTGATTTATAAGTTTAGCACTGGTGAGAGCCCAGGGTATGATGTGCAAACTAACCAACACTGTTTTTTTGGGTTTTCTTTTGTCCATTTATGCAGTTGTACACAGACACAGACACACACACACACACACACACACACACACACACACACACACACACACACACACACACACACACACACACACACACATATAACACGGTGCAAAACAGTAGCCAGCAGCCATTTCTGCTTTGTTAGAGTTTGCATAAATCTTTGTATCTCTTGGAAAAGAGAACAGACAGGCAATACTAGATAAGAATTTATTTCCTATTCTAGCTGGGTGGGCTGTTCCATTTCATTTTCAACCCTTTGTCACAAATAGGTAGCTCATTTTTCATACTTTGCTTTAGCAAAAAAAAAAAAAAAAAAAAAACCTGAATTAAATATTTGATGGGCCCTGGCACTTATTGTTCATCCCTATTCCGAAAGCCACTCAATGCTGTTCCTACATTGGGTTGTTATTCTATTTGTTAAGCAATGGCAATCATTAATTTGTGCACTGGCAACTGTGATTAATTATCTCATTACAAATTGAATTATTACTTGCGTTAAACATGCAAATGATCCCAAATAAAGGTTGAGAATGTTTTGAGATTTGAACTAAATGACATTTGTGATTAATGAATCACTGCAGAGACAATAACGCACTTGTTTACCACAAAAAGTGAAAGGGAGCCGTAAAAAACTGCAATTAATGCTCAGACTTGACTGATCCTGCCTCTGGTTACACTGGATAAGACTTCCTTATTCAATTATCATTACAAGCCTCGCGTAAAAAACACACAGAATACAATGTTGTCTGAATGCGTCATCAAAGTACCACTGAAGCTTTTCAAATGTAGACATGAAAATCCCTCTCCGTCTCAAGTGTCTGTTGTGCCATCATATTGTGCTATGAAAAGCCGTCTCTTATATGAGAGGTCTGGGAGATTTGAAACAGATGATTAATAAGCCTGAAACATAATGAAATGCCTGGATGTGTTTGCACTCAACAGAACGGAGATCTCTTTTGTATTCAACATCCCTGACCAGTGCCCTACTCTGTCTCTATTCTCCAAGCAACAGACATTTTCTGCTACGATGGTTCAAAAAATGTCCCCTGAGGGAATAAGGGACATTCAGAGTAGTGCTTTGGGATATGAATGGATTTAATGTTTCTGCTGTGAGATTCAAGAAGAGTGTTGCTCTATAGGATGATATTAACATAGATCTTCTAAGTGTTGCGAACATAGTGAGGTCAGTGGTCCTCATACCATTTATATTGGGCTGCTTCTTGTTTCTGCACACAAACCACGACTTCTTGAAGAAAGTTTGGACATTATTCTCAACTGCCAATACAACTCAGCAAGGAGTATTTTTCTATTTCAAATTACAGTACTTTAACAGACGCGTCTATAAAACATAGGCACTATTAAATTCAGATCTCGTACACTATTTTTGCTATAGTGATGGATATGTTGTCAGTATAGTAATGTTTAAACTTTAAATAGAAATTTTATATTAGCCAAATTTCCAAAGTAAATGTTTAAGTTGAAATAATGCCGGAATTTACAGTCTATTAACTGTATTTTTTGAATTTTTAAAATACAACTTACATATATTTTAAATACCTGTACATTTCTTGACACCAGTGTTTTGTAATTTATTTTGATAATTGTGATAAGTATTCATAATTTGTAACAAGACACATGTTGATGGATTTTTACCCATTGATGCCATCTATTAACATGCAAAGATAGGCACCATGAATAACTCCAAGTCTCAGAATCCCACCTGGGACATAGAAAAGTGAACAAATTCATCTTATCTGGGATGGTTAAAAAAAATTCAAAATCTAAAGTGATTGGGAATTCAGAGTCCCTGCAGGTGGACCTCAGGGAGCGACTTCCAAGATTAGACACTCATCAGCCTCTTTCACAGAGGCTACGTCCCGAATCTTTTCACAACTGCTCCTTCCTCCTGTCCTTGCTACTACTCATACTACTACTCATCCTGTATCAGAAACTAAACTTGGAGAAGACAAAGAAAAGCAGGACAGGACAAAGTGAGGGAGAGCGGAAAACTGGGCTAGCTTATCTGCTTTAGCATGAAAGATGAGATGTCAATTAATGATAACTGTGTGCTAATAAAGAGCCTGTAGGAGAAACTTTGGATTCAATATCTATTATGGTAAGTTCTCATCAACTTAAGACTCAGTGTCTTGCTCAAGGAAACAGCACACATGGTTGTTGATGGACATAATTTTCTGTGTTGGTGAGTGAACCTGTGACCTTGTGGTTACAGGACAGTCTCCCTAACAACTAAGTCACCCAGCCACCCAGGTCTGCCATATGTTCACACTGGGATAACATTTTGGGCAACATCCACCTGGTTGTCGAAAATTCTTCTCGGCTGCATCATCAGCTGCAAGTCTATTTTTAAAGCAAGGTCAGGGTCGCTTCCCTTTTGCCAGCAACTTCCTCCAGCTCCTCCTGGGGGAAGGTGCCCCCAGGCATGCTGGGAGATGAAGTCCCTCCAGTCTGTCCAGGGTCTGCCCCGGGGTCCCCTCCCAGTCTGCCGCACCCCCTGCACGTCCGCAGGGAGGCACCCGGGGGCCATCCTTACTCTGTGCTCGAACCACCTCAGCTGGCTCTCTGTTCGGAGGAGCAGCAGCTCAACTTTTATTGTTACACCCTTGGAAATACATTATATATTAGGGAGATTTCCACCAGGAACTTCTATTGTATTTTCATGTACTTAGAATACTCTTCCAATACAAATTAACACACTGGAATAAGGGCATTGGAAAGTAAAGTGTTGATATTAATAGATACCATTCTCGCATTGCTCATTGATCCCATCTTTCCTCTGAGAGGCGTGACATTTAATGGGGAAATGCTGAATCCATGCAAAGATAGTCAATATACAAACATGGCTTTGCGTTTGGCTTCAGCATTATGAGAACTGCTCAGAATAATTGGCTGTCTAAGTGGCTGTTAACCATATGAGGAACACCTGAACCTGTCTGATTCATTGCAAAACCTACCTGACGAAGAGCCCGTGAGGGCTCGAAACGTTGTATTTTTTTTTTAAATGTAGAATAAAGTAAGCAAAATATTGGGAGCTGCGACAGTGTTGAGAGTCTTTTTGAATTTGCATGAAGTAACTATTTCGACTCAGCACCTGGAAAAAAGATGTGTGTGTGTTCACTCTGACTTCTTAAGTGGCTGTTAACCCATGCACATGTGTAGCAAATGATGTGGTACGGACTTCAAATTAAATTGTTTTTCTCAAAAGAAAATTACTTAACCAAGAAAAATGATTCTGTTTAGCTCAGAACACAAATCTGAACAGATGTCTGATATTGTATTGCTCAAGCAGAAACTTGGCCATAAACAGTTAAAGAACAGTTAAAGTTATTTTCTTAATCTTGCAATGCACCCAGAAGAAACCCACGTCAACAACATGTAAACACAGAAAGGGCCATGGCCAAGATTTGAACCCAGGATCTTCTTGTAGCGAGGCAACAGCGCAAACCACTGAGCCACCGTTTATAAATGGACATAAACAGAAATTTCTCTCAAAATTAGAAAAACAGGACTAAAAACTTTGGAGACTAAATAGGAGGCTGATTTTGACAGCGATGTCGGTGCCTTAGAGATGAAATAGGAGGTACAGTACATTTTGAGGTAAAGTCTTGATTACGTTACAGATTAGAGTCTTGGTTCTTTAGATTCTATCTTTGCGAGGGAGATGGCCATGGGATGGGTTTTCTCTCTAACAGAAGCTGTCTGCTAATGAAAGCTATATCTTTCCCGCTCCCAACTCTAAGAATAACACTGTGAAAACAAAAACCAG